>NC_135484.1:13926116-14229822 GCF_052094955.1 Ictidomys tridecemlineatus | reverse complement strand
TCTTTTGATTGGAGAATTTGACACTTATATTTTAAAATAGCTATTGATAAATAAGAACTTATGCTTGCTATTTGTTTTCTAGATGCATGTTTTCTTTTTTCTTCTCTTGCTACCTTCTTGTGTGATTAAGTGATTTTTTTTTCATAGTGGTATGCTTTAAATCTTACTTTTTATCTTATTGACTGTCAGTTTTTGCTCTGCATAATGCTTACATAAAAATGCTTTAAAAAACTATAATGCTTACATAAAACCTTTTGCAGTTATAACAGGCTATTTTAAACTGATAACAACTTAACCTTGACTAATATTTTTATACTTGAATGATTTGATTGCTTATTTAGAATTCTTTTTGTTTCTTAAAGAAGGAAAAAGGAATCCATCATTTACCTTTTTAAGAACGACCATATCTACACCAAGATAGACATGAAGACCAATGGAATAGAATAGAAAACACAGAGAAAAATCCACGTACTTATAGCCATCTGATATTTGATAAAGGTGCCAAAAATATATGTTGGAGAAAAAACAGCTTTTTAAAGAAATAGTGCTGGGAAAATTGGATATCCAAATGCAGAAGAATGAAATTAGATCCCTATCTTTCTCTCTGCACAAAAGTCAAATCAAAGTGGATCAAAAACTTAGGAATTAGATCAGAAACCTTACAGTTGCTAAAAGAAAACATAAATACTCCACCATACAGTCACCTACTTCCACAAGAAGACCCCTAAAGCTCAAGAAATAAAATGAAGAATCAATAAATGGGATGCCATCAAATTAAAAAGCTTCTGCAAAGCAAAGGAAATTATTGAGAAAGTGAAGAGAGAGCTTACAGGCAGAGAAAATATCTTTGCCAGCTCCTTCTCTGTCAGGTGATTAATAATCAGAATATATAGAGAACTCAAAAAACTATGAAAAAATAAATAAAAACCAAATAACAAATATCCCAATCAATAAGTGGGCAAAATTTAAAAAAATCTCAAAAGGAGAAACACAAATATATGACCAATAAATATATGAAAATATGTTTAACATCTCAAGCAATCAGGAAAATAAATGCAAATCAAAACTACACTTAGATTTTATCTCATTCTAGTCTGAATGGCAGCTATCAAGAGTATGAATAATTATAAAACTGATGAGGGTGTAGGGGACAAAGTGTACCTATACACTGTTGTTGGGACTGAAAATTAGTTCAACCACTTTGGAAAGCAGTGTGGAAATTTCTCAAAAAATAGGAATGGAACCAGCATATGACCAAGGTATCCTACTCTTCAGTATTCATCCCAAAGAATTAATATCAGCATGTTGTAGTGATAGAGCCACTACAATGTTCATAGCAGCACAATTCACAGTAACAAAATTATGGGATCAGCCCAGATGCCTGTCATTAGATGAATGGATCAAAAAAAAATGTGGCCTGTATACACAACGGAATTTTACTTGGCCATAAAGAAGAATGAAATAATGCTATTTACAGGAAAACGGATGGAAGTAGAGAAAATTGTACCAAGTGAAATCAACCAGACTCACAAAGCCAAGGGTCAAATGTTTTCTCTCCTATGGAGAAGCTAGAGCAGAATAAGAGGAAGAAGGTATTGGAGAAGTGGATCAGATGTAATAAAGACACAGGGAAGATCAGTGGAGTGGGAGAAACAGGAGAATGGGAGGGAGAGAGGGAAGAAAGGGAAAGGGGAAAATATGGAATGAATTTAACAAAATCATGTTATATACATATATAAATGTACCAAAGGGGGGGGGGAGAGAGAGAGAGAGAGAGAGAGAGAGAGAGAGAGAGAGAGAGAGAGAGACAGAACCAATAAAAAATAAATTAATTAAGGAGTGAAAGGACTATCAGTAGAGGAGGGGAGAAAAAAGAGAGGATAGGGATTAAAATAAAATTCCTTGTCTGTATAATTTTGTCAAAATTAACTCCAATACTATGTGTACTTACAATGTTCAAAAAAACAAAACCAAAAACAAAGACAGACATGGTGGCACATGCCTGTAATCCCAATAGCTCAGGAGGCAGGAGGATTCCAAGTTCAAGGCCCGCCTGGCAATTTGGCAAAGACCAAGCAACTTAGCAAGACCCTGCCTCAAAGTAAAAAATAAACAACTTAGCCAGACTCTGTCTCAAAATTGAAACAATTTTTAAACAGGGGCTCTAAAAACGATTCACTCCCCTAGTCACAACGTTTTTGAAACAAAAAGTATGTAGAAATTCCTGAGGTCTTGGGTTACCGAAATTAAAAGTAGCAACTATCATACTATTGCCCACAAACTTTGACATCCGTAGTATTCTATTCACAGAAAGCGCCCTCATAGCATATCAAAAATCCTTTAGTTTTCCAGAAACAAATTGTAAAAAACAAGAGAGAATCTTTGAAATTTTTGCCTGGAATTGAGTCTCTGCCAATATTTCTTCTAACATTCAAAGTGAGATATGGCCTTTTTTTCTTTTCTCTTTTTTGGTACCAGAGATTGAAACCAAGAGCTGGAAAGAACTTGGGGATCACCCGCCCCACCTCTTTGTTCTTCAGCCCGTGGTTCTTGTCTAGGTCATACAGCTAGTTGAGACTTGGACCAGAAGCCCAGTCGCCTGACTCTTGGACCGCTGTTCTTTCCATGGTGCTCACTGCAGAGCTGACTTAGATCATCGTGGATGATAGATGCATGCAGATGTCAGATATTAATATGCCCAAGAAGTGACTTAGGAACAGTTATTGTGGACACAGGGTGCTGCTCCTCTTCAAAAAAAAATCATGAATGATGAATTTGACATAGTTGCACAACCAAAATACAAAAATAAATATACACAGTGGGTGTGATAGCTAATTTTTAAAGACTTAATATTTAATATAATTTTAAAAGGACATTTTTTTTTCCTTCAGGCCAAAGATTTTCACATAATTTTTAAAAAATTTATAAAGCCTGTTTTATTTTTAAATGCTTGGACTAGTTTTGTTATACTGAAAGGTCATTTTGTCAAATTGGGATTTTGACTAAGGATCACATACATAACCTGACTATTTACTTACTACTTAGAACCTTGGGAAGATCACTTTATTTCTCTGTCCTGTTAAAATTTGGCTGTGGTTTGTCCCCCAGGGGCTCCTGTGTGGTGTTGTTGGGGTGGTAGAACCTTTAAGAGGAAGTTTACGGGTGGTGGATAGGTCATTGGCAGCACTTCCCTTGGGAGGGACTTATGTAGGTCTTGTGCGACTCCAGTTAGTTTCTTTGAGCATGGGTTGTTACAAAGGAGCAAGACTGGCCCCTCTCCACTCTTGCTTTCTGTCTTCCCCTGTGATGCCTCTTGTCCCTATTGTACACACTCTAACCCTGATGCAATCTGGCCTGAGGCCCTCACCAGAGACTGAACAAATGGGTCAACCTTTCAGCTTCCAGAACTGTGAGATAAATAAACCTTTTCTCTTTGTAAAGTTCTCAGACTCTGGTATTTTGTTATTGTATAGGAAAAGAGACTAATACATGTATTCAGTTTTTACTTTTGAAAAGACATGGGCTTAGGAATCAGTGGTCTATAAAGTATCTTTCTAATTTTAAATTTTGTTTTAAGATTTGAGTTCAGATTAACAACGGAAATGTTAGACTATAAAGGTAGTATGTAAAGTTTCTGGATGTCAGAAACAGCTTGGCAATTGTATTTATATTTAATGCTAAATTTAGCTTAACAACTAGCAACTAGAAAAATTTTTTGGAATTCATGAAGTTATTCTCTTCATTAATAAGCATGGAAAGTGAGTCTCTTCTGAATGGGGAAAATCACAAAAATTAATAGATTCTGTCTTCAGAGTGATCATCATAATAAAAAAGGCAAAAATGACTACAAATTATTTATACAAATAAAAGAAAGAATTCAAGAACAAAGTTTATTTAGACAGGACTTTGAGACAATAACGAAGCTCTTTTCTCTTATTAGAGATGTCATATATGCATATAATTAAGACTTGAATACCAAGAGATGGTAGAACATTCTGGTTTCTGCCTTGGGAAAGAGAGAGGTCAAAAAGCTGGTGATTATGAGAAGTTTCTGATTCAATATTACATATGCTAGTTTGGTGGTGTTGGCTGGAAAATATATTCAGTGGGTATAAACCAGTGCACTTGAGGCTGAACTTCTCGGAAATCACAGAAATCTATTCCATGCCTCTGAGGGATCCTGAAGTACAGTGCAGAGAGACTAATTTGTAAAGAAAAATTCTGGTAACTCCTGGAGGCAACACTTGTTTGGTTTATGCTTGACTGAGCAGAGAAAAATATCTGAGAAGCATACAGAATTATATTTAGTCTCATATCTTTAAAAACTTGCTTTATACCCAGCAGGTGGGGAGGCTGAGACAGGAGAATTGTGAGTTCAAAGCCAGCCTCAGCAACATCGAGGTGCTAAGCAACTCAGTGAGACCCTGTCTCTAAGTAAAATACAAAATAGGGCTGGGGATGTGGCTGAGGGGTTGAGTGCCCCTGCGTTCAATCCCTGGTACCAAACAAACAAACAATAACAACAACAAAAACCCCTTGCTTTATAAAACTAATAAATATTTATTTTATATTTAAAATTTTGTCAGTAAAACTGCCAATTTAAATTTAAAAGATTTTTTCCCCCCCAGATTGAATTTGGGGCTTGAACCTGGGGATTGAAGTTGGGGCTTCTTGGGTGCTAAACTGAGGACTCTGGACTCTGAGCTACACCTCCAGCTCCTATGTAGAATGTTTTACATAACAAATGCCAAGACTAGCCCAACTTCTGACCTTTTGTTAAGCATCTACAATTTGCAGGTGCTGGAGACACAAGAGAATTTAAGAGGAGGTCACTGACTGACCTCGGAGTTCAGGCAATTGAATGGTGGAAAGAGACCCTTCACTTAAGAAGGTGATGAAATCCCTCCATTTCCTCAGGAGACCTAAATTTGGAGTTGGCTTACAATTCCTGGTTTTTCATCTTACTTACTGTTCCGACCTTGTTCCCAGAGGTCAACCAAGGTGAAATGACTGGCCTTTTGTCCTTTGTGGTTTCAACTTCTGACTGATGTTCTTGGGGATATGTCCTATTGGCACATCAGACTCCTAGGCATCCTTGACGTTTCTGCTGTCATTTTGTGTTCCAGTCTCAGACAAAACTGCTGCCTTCTAAGATTATTTTGAAACTGAAAGGTGCAAACTGTATTTTGATAATTACAAATTGGCATCGATATAAGGGATTATTATTTGTATAGAGTGTAGCCTTGTGGGTTCAATATTCAGCTTTAGAATCAGACCGCTTGGATTAAAAGTTTAACTCTCTCTACAGGTGTATGACTTTAAACAAAACCCGTAACCGCTTTAGATCTCGGCTTCTTTATTTGTCAAATGAGGATGATAAGAGTCATACCTACTTAATGTTGCATGAGAAGGAATGTCAAGCTTTCAATATTGAACTTGGCTTGTAGTGAGCTCTCCATATAAGTTGGTTACAGTGGGCATTGAGAACTACACTCAATTTTGCTTTCTGTACTTAATCTAATCTCCAAATAAAATGCAATTCCACTGTACTATCATCATAATTAAACAGAAAAAATTAAAGTAAGTAATTAGTATGCATTTGGTCCCATTTGGATAATCAATATAAAATGCCACAGCTCACCCTGAGGAACCTAAAATACAGCTCCTGCTGACCTTGGCCTTTAAAGTTCTTCATCCTCTGAATCACACCTATTTTTTTCAGGTTTTCTCTCCTAGGTTCCTAACCTACCTTTGGCTCCAGCCAACAGGACTGGTCATTGACTATAGAATGTATTTTGTCTCTTTATGCCTCCCTTCAACCTGAAGTTAGTCATTCATAGCTTTATTTATTAGTCGTGCATTCCCCTGTTCACTGATGCCCCTCTCTTGAACTAGATCATGTCCCCCCACAAGCTGTCACTTTTCCTTCTGAATTTCTGTGACACCCTTTTTGAATGTCTAATTCAGGGTCAGCTGAGCTGCTGTCAGAGCCCCTGGGTTAATCCAGGCACTGAGCTCTGGGTTCCCTGGTAGCTTGGGGACAAGTCAGACACATGTGATGGCTTTCGACTGGGAGACCAGTTTTTGCCACCAGTGACCATGCTGGCTCTGGACTCCTGCTTGATCTCACCTCCTTGGTTTCCACCTAGACTCCAGCCTCTGCCTGCTGGTTCACCTCCACTTCTGGTCTCTGGCATGACTCCAGTCTGCATGAGGTTTTGGTTTGGGACTTCTAGATCATTTACATCACTGCTCATTTTCTTTCATCACGACTTATTTGTGTACAGATGTTGATGTCGTCTTCCCATGATATGCCTGCCACTCAGCTCTGTTCACTACTGTCACCCACTCTCCATCCAGCCTGGCACTGAATGGCAGAGCACCCATGCCAGTTGGATCCTGCCCTTTGATTGTGCTGTCCCTCTAGCGCCTGGACAGCCAGCCCTGAGTTTAATTTACCTTTGTTTATTGCATGCTTAATTGAATGGGGGAATAGAATTCACTTTCTAAAACGTTAAAACAAGCTGACAACTTAGTATTTTAAAAACATACCTATCTCTCATATCTATTCAATTAGATTTTTAATCTTTACAGTCAGAAACAGTCATATTTTTATTTTATTCATAGCACAATAATACTGTTTTCAGCATTTATTATTGATGGTGAGTTTAAGTGACAGAGGAAAACAGGAGAGGAGGTAATTTATCTTAGAATTTAGCTAAGCCATTTCCTTGACATAGTCTATTGTTCAGATGACATAGCATGACTGAAGCAACACCTTGACTGTAATACCATAATTATCTCTGTCTCTCTCAGATTTTATTTATATATGGCATAGACCTGTAAAAACTTTATTATGTAATTTTAATTATAAAGAGTCATGAAGCCAAATACCACAACCATCATAACAAATAAATACAACTGTACATTAACTCAAAGAAACACAGATTTGGGGAAATAGGGAAAAATGCCATTTCTAAAATTAAGCCAAAATAAGATTTTTTTTATTATTCAATTATTTTAATGATTTTATGATTTTAATGATTTGGTATCATAGGATGATTTTGTTGGGAGTTGACATTCTTGACAGAGTTGGAGATGTTCTGATCCTTGACATGATTCCAGCTTCTCTCTTCTACTTTCTTAACACAGGCATGACTCCAGCAAGTTCTAGGTCTGATATCTTTCTGTTGAATTCCTGTTTGTTTTTCTTTAGCTTACTTTTATGTTTATTATTTTTTTGTGTGTGGGAATCCAAAAATTTGGGTTTCATGCTATTTATTATTTGTTTTGACATTATTCCTTGTCTGATGACAGTTCCATCATGGATTTCCCAGAATTCCTTCATTTAGATAGTAGCTCTATTTAGTTTTAAAGACATTCTCTGTCTCAGTCCCTCTTTCTCTAAATATGGTTCTAATACATCCAATGAAAGACCAAAAAATGTGTTAAGCATTTTCTCTAATAATAATTGCCTTTGGAATAGCTTGCTACGTTTGCTCCAAGGCTGAATTTCCTCATCTGTTCAGTTCTGTCCTTTGCACAATTAAATGTTGTGCATCTGTAACTGATTTGCTTCACAGGGATGTTGTTTTTCTTCCCAAGGAGATTCTGGTTTCTGGTTTTCCCTAGAAGGTCAGAAAAGTATCTGTCTACATCTGACATCATTCCCTGATGGAATTTTGCTATTGAATTTACTGGTAAGATAGAGGACTGAGCAATAGTAGTAGGTAACTTTTTTGACTGAAGTCCAATTAAAAGAATTAGTTGTCTGAATCAAGGACAAAGAGCTAAAAACAAAACAAAAAAAAATACAAACCCTAGAAATGTAAGTTTAAAAATAGAGTATTAAATAAAATACTCCACCAAAGCACCCAAGGCCATTTAAAAGAATAATCAAACAGAAGACTGATCTGGCTGGAGGGAAGTAGAATTACCCAGGAATGGAACATCATGGGATGGGAGTCTGGTTGAACAGATTCATTTTAAAAAATAGGGGAAAAAAGTTTAGGACTAACAAAAGGAAAGAGGTAGAATACTGATGACATTATGGTTAGAACGTCATTAGGATGATAGAAGTAATCAAAATACCAGGAGGTGTGAAGTCCAGGCATGGTGCATCTGCAGATAAATGTTTGGCTCAAAACTCAGTAGGTTCTAAGTTGCATGGAGAGTTGATGAGATCCCAGGCAGAACTGGTGTACCTGATAGTAGAAAGATAGATTTAAGTTCCAGATGATAAAACATTGAATGAGGCATATTAATGAAAAGAAATACTCCAATGACTAAGACCTTAGATTTGGGGCATAATCCTCCAGACAAAGAAGTAGAATCTACTTTTCGATTTTAAAAAATGGGAAGCTTTAATATCAAAATTAAGATGTCAGACTGTTCTAAGAGTTTGCTTCTCCATGTTTAGATAAGATTTCAGGAAAAAATATGGAACATTTCATGAGCATCACAAGCTTATATAGCTTATGGGCAAGATAACGTTTCTATTTGAAGGCAGAAAATATTATCTTAAGATGTGAAAACTTAAACACTTTTCAACTTTTAGTGAAAACCTGAATCAGCTCCTCCCAGTAGGTCACACACAAAGATGGGGAGGACAGATCAGTGAAGGACAGGTCAATACACTAGCGACAAGTGAATATTAGAAAGTTAAATGCACTATTAATTACTCCATATTTTTAACATGATGAGACTGAGAACTGTGACAATTTCAAAAATGACCTATGAAGACGGTAGGACAAGTACAGAAGGAAATATCCAAAGTTTTACCTCTGTGTCCCCCTTTAGCATGAGGACTAGTTCACTTAGCCAACTTAGCAAGTTAAAAATACAAATTTTTGTTAAAATGAAATGACTATGGTTAAGTATATTAGTTAAGGTTACGTTTGATGTATTTAGTTAAGAAACAATTTAAAAGCCTGAAATGGGAATTGAAAGACACAGTTACCATTAAAATCTAAGTTGACAATCCAATTCATCTAGGATTTCTAAATCATTTTTAATATTTAAGGAAAATGGTCTAAATATATGTAAAAATAATTGAACAGATTAAAAATATAATCCCTGAAAGAGACACAGGTAACAGTTCTGAATTTTAATGTCCTAATATTATAAACACAAAATATAAGTGATAAACATGCACAAAACCATTGGGTTAGAGGTTTTCATGTATTCTGGATCCTAATTTTCAATTTATATTATGATTTGATAGTGTATTAATTTAGTTTGTAGCTCAACTTTTTTTGTTTATCATCTATTTCTCAGAAAATTTTAATTCTGAAATTTATCATACTTTATACTTTGTGCTTTGGAGTCGAGTCAATTTTTAATAATGGACACTATCAAGGTACTTCTCTTTATTCTATTTTAAAAGTGTTACAGCTTTGTCTTTCACATTTTGTTACTTATTGGAAGAGAATTATGCACATTAATTGAGGAAGGATTATAATTTTATTTTATTTTTTTCATTTAGATAAACCAAATTTTTTCCAGTGTTAATACTAAAGCATTTCATTCTTCCCATTGATCTGTAAAGCTAATTCCATTACCTCTGAAGTTCTAGAGCATGAAGGAATCTGAGTCTGATCTCTCTTTCCTATTTCCTTTATATGTCTGTATCTTCAATAAAACCATGGCTAAGACCATTCACGAAACCAGTTAACTTTATAATTGCTTTGATTTTATAATCTCTTCTTAAAAAAGGACTTTGTCCTTTTCCAAAATTGTTTTGCCTATTTATGGATATACTTTTGCTTTCAAATGAATTTCTAAATCTACCATTAATGAAATTGCATTGAATTTATAAATTAATTTGAGGAGGATTGACATTTTACAAAATTTAGTCTTCCCATGCATTAGCATTTTCTAACTCTCCATTTAAGTCTTTTTAAATGAATTTCAGTAAAAAATTATTCATAGTTAGATCATTTTACCAATATTTAAAGAAATTTCTTTTTAAAATTTATATTATTGAATTGTTTCAGATGTGTCTGAAAAATCTTACAAATTTGGGATTACATCGCCTATTCATTTTTCAGTGTCCCACATTGTTGGTATCTATCAAGGCAAAATTATTAGGGAAGCTACATTAACATTCCTGTGTGGACATTCTATAATATATGTGATTATCTTGAATCAGATATGTATATTGTTTCTAACTTTCACAATTTTGAACATGACTATAATCAGTATTTTTTTGATTTTGTTTTGCTGAATTTTTGCATATCACAATAATTGCTTTTTTTTAGGGTTCATTTCTAGAACTTTAATTTCTGTGTCAAAAGCTGTGCCTTTTTTCATGACTCAGTATATATTATCAAAATCAAGCCAATGATGATTGATTTACAAATCAGGATATATTATATAAATAGAATACTATGAAAGCATTATGAGTTATGAAATCTAAAAAATATTGATTGAGATGGAATATATCTTGAAAAAAATGGGTTATAAACACTGCCTAACCATTTTGAGGCATATAGGCTTCTGTGAGCAATACAGAAAAAGATGGTTAAATGAATGATTCTGGAAGAATTTGCATCAAAGGGTTGGTTAATAGCAGTTAACCCCTCTAGGCACGGGACTGATGTATGCTTTTATTTTCTTATTTTTTCTTCTCTGTATATCTTAAATTGTGTATATAAATTATTTAGGAATAAAATTTTTAAAACTTTGATTTGTTAGATAGGTTTAGTGGGATAACATTTCTCCTTTATTGCTTTCATTTTAAGAGATCTTTCTTTTTGCAGTTGCTGTTCTTTTTTCTTTCTTTCTTTTTTTTTTTTGGCACGGGGGATTTAACTCAGGTGCACTTTACCATTAAACTACATCCCCAACCCTTTTCATTATTTTTAAAATTTGAGACAGAGTCTCAGTAAATTGCTTAGGGCCTCCATACATTGCTGAGGGTAGCCTCGAACTTGCAATCCTCCTGTTTTCAGCCTCCCAAGCTGCTAGAATTACAGTCCTGTGCCACCATGCCAGGCACAAATGCTTTTCTTTTTTTAAATGCTTATTCCTGTCTTTAAGAAGTGAGATTGAGCAGCTGTTTTACTGTAATGCTGTGTACATTGTCATTGTTGTATCTAGCTGATAAATTCTAAAATTGCTAACTATTTTATCCCATATTTGGCTCTTAACTATATTTTAGGTGAGCTCAAAAATATCATTGACTGAACTCATTTGATATTATAATACTGAATCATCAATAACAAATAATGATTCTCTTAACAAATGACAGGTGTCTTGGGGGTTAAAATTTGTTGATTACATTTTTTTAAATGGTACTGGGGATTTTATTTAGGGATGCTTTTCTATGGAGCTTCATCCCCAGTCCTTCTTATTTTTTATTTGAGATAAGGTCTCACTAAGTTGTTGAGACTGGTCTCAAACTTGTGATCCTCTAGCCTCAGCTTCCTAGGTCTTGGGGATTATAGGTGTGCACTACCAAGCCTGGCACATTTGTGTTTTTTCATGATGAAAGGCAGCCATTACTGTAAATGGCAAGAACACTTTCCAACTGCTCACTCCTTCCTCTTCCCTTTCCTTGCTTAAAACCGAAGCAGGAACACTTGGTGTTATTCACTCAGGAGTTATCTGAAGAAGCCATGGGGAAGTAAGTTACCTTTCCAGACCTCTGTCAAGATTCAGTTTCTGAATTATAGAAAATTAAATAAGGAACAAAGAGGATTCACCACCAACGACAACGTTCCAAACAACTGAGAAAAAATTGTTCTGGAGCAGCAACGTCTGGCCCGTCTTTTCATTTGAATGTGTTTTCTTAAGGCAGTGACTGGCAAGGAGCTTGATGATTTTATGTTTAAAGTAATTTCTTCCCATCAAGGTGTCCTGCTGCCATCAGGTTTCTTTTCAGAAGAATTCTGTAACTGATACCTGGTAGCTCATTCTGATTGTCTGCTTCACGTCCACTGTGAGTACACAATGTTCTGAAAAAATCTCAAAGTTGAAATATTTTTATTTGGGCAACTTCTGCATTCAAGGTAATTCACCCTATCTTCGGAGGATAAAATGGAAACAGGCAACCCAATCTCTGTGACCTTAAGCGTCTATTGAAACGTGGAGACGGTTAGCTCAGCTGCTAAGTGCTTGGTGCTGATCACACCAAGGTCATGGATTCTATTCCATTACGGGGCAGTAAATCTCAGTGGAAAAATCCCATTGCATTCACACAAACTCCCTGGGACATCTGCCAGCCATTCTCAATGAGGCAAAGGAGTGCCCTTTTTTTTTTTTTTTTTTTTAGCGAATTATGTTTGGAGATGGCTTAAAGTCTCTGACTTGAAGCCTGAATTCCTTAGTTGGAGGACTAAGGAAGAGGGCTGGTCTTGAGCGCTCTTAGGCCAGAGCACAGCAAAAGAAGAGGAAGGCTCGTCTGGCTCCAGGGAGTAGTAGGTGGATGTAACGATCAGAGTGGGTACCGATACCAGCAGGTTCCAGACGGCAGTGACTGCACACCTTAGTGTCAGGAGGAGACCTGTCTGTCGTGGATGGTGCACATATAACATGGCAAGAGCTCTGGAGGGTGAAATCCATGGAAGGAGGGTTGTCAAATGTCATAAACAGTTCTCCTGGCTGCCACTGGGTGATTCAATCTACAGCTTAGGCAGAAGCAGGGCCTCTGGATCTTGACCAACTGAGCCATCAGGGAGTGGTATAGGTGAGGAGTGGGGAATGTGTGGGGAACTGCACAGCTCTCTGCCCAGGGCCTGGGGTGGAGTTGGGGGTAGGTGGCATCTCTGCTGTGTCTGAGAGCAGGACTTAATTATAGGCTTCACCAACAAGTTAGGAATGCTGACCTACCTGGCTTGGGGCAGGAAGGTACTGAACTATAGGTGGGGGCCATCAACAAATCCAGCTGCAAGAATCTATGAGTAGGCAGAGGAATGCTGTAACTAATGTGACCATTACTGTCAGAACTAGGCAGGGGATTATCTCTGATGATGGCATCCTTCTCACCTCTGACATGGTTCTGGGAGGATGTACTCCATATCCAGTGAGGTCTGTCCAATAGAACTTTCTGCCACGGAATGATTCTGTTCTGCTCACTTTGGTGGCCGTGAGCCACAGGCAGCTCTTGAGCATGTATAAAATGTTGCTAGTGTGACTAAGGATCTAAATTTTTAATTCAACTAAAATTAAATTTAAATAGCAACATTTGGCTGGTGGCTATTGGATGGGACAGGACAGGGCAGCTCTTGAGGCTACTAGAGTGATAGCAGCAAATTTCATGTGGAGTATAATGGGAATCAATAGCTATAAGTAAGTGAGTGAGATGGGCAAAAGTCAAATGGTATTCTGCACTCCAAATAGGGAGCACTCATTTTGAACATTTATAAAATATAAATTCCTTTGCTTGTGGAGATGCAGGTTCACCTGGTTACTGGTACTCAACACACAGAGGTGGCATGGAACTCATTTTAAAGATGTAAATTGCGCTGTTACAAAGTGGTGATTAAGCCTGTACTGGGAACCCACTCCAGCAGTAGATGCTGAATGGGCCAATTCTACATATCCCTTCAAATCGTTTATCAGTGGTTTTCAAAGTAATTTTGGAAGCAGGCAATTAACAACATGATCTATTAAAGTGTGGGCAGAAAATAAAAGAATTTCTTACTTTAAAAAAGTCACATGAAGGAAATAGTATTTTGGCTTGTGTATCTTTTATGTGCATAACACAGTAGTACACTAGGATATCAATGTAATTCAAATATACACATCTCCTGTACGTGCTCGCTCAAATATTTTTCCTAGTAGAGATGAACAGTTAAAAAGTTTGGAGCTCCAATCTTAGTATATTTTATAGAAAAGGGTGGCCATAGGGGGGTGGACCAGTGTGATTCAATGTTTATCCTTTTCTCAGATATTTGGATAATTTAGTAACAGGATCAAGTTTTTACTGAATGGCCTTTCTTAGCAGAATTTTTAATAAATGTATCACCTGGTTCACTTGATGTAAGTTTTATAGCTCTGTTTCATTCTCAGTGAGTGTTCTATTTCTTTCCATGTCTTTGCTGTTTTATTCCCCATTAATCTTCATAGGCCCTCAAATGTGCTCTTCAAAACTTTACAGCCTCCTTGTAACCTGCTCTGACTCACCTCTGGGGGTGAAGGAAGGAGGCCGCCCCTCTCAGCTCCCAGCTGCCCCTCATTAGGATGTAATCCAGATTTGGTGCCACAAGCTCCAGCCCTTGGAACCTCTCTTAAGTTACCCACTTTACTGTTGTGACTTAGAGCAGGCACCAATCTCTAGATTGGTTAAGTCAGACTCTCTGAGGATGGCTGCAGGTACAAGAATAGTTGTCCTGGGTCCCAGGTGATTCTAATGTGCATCCACGGTTATCCCTGAGCAGTGCCACTGCCCGGCATCTTCCAACAGGACTTAGTTGCTGCCCATATGTCTACTGTCTGAGAGGCAGCCACGGCCAGTTAAAATTAAATAATATTATAAATCCCACTCCTCAGTTGAAGTAGGCATGTTCAAGTACTCACTGACCATAAGCCGACAGTGGCTACCACATTGAACGGCACAGCTGTAGCACATTTCTGTCATCACAGGGTTCTGTTGAAGAATGCAAATGCTTAGGAGACGTTGAGATGGAGAAGCAAAGGAGGGAGGGTACCATGTAGCACAAACTCCAAAGTGCTCTGTGGAGGAGAGCTTACAGCTATATTAAATTATATTGGGAATGTCATGTATATATTTCTTAATTTTCAAATTTCTTAATTTTCAAATTCAGTTGAAACGAACTTTGGTTGGCTTAAGCGAAGGACTAGCTGATGACTGGATTCATTTTATGTGGTTGGCTTAGCTTTCCTTTGTTTAATGTCTCTCTTTTGTTAATAGGGATTACAGCAGCGTCTCACACTTTTAAACTATTAAAAGCTATTAAAAACTATAGTTTAAAAACTATCAAAACCAATTTAATCATAGAAATAATCCCCTTCTGAAATCTGAATTGCTTTAAGGAAGGGGTGAACAGCTGGTGAAAAGTAACTAATCCCTCCAAAGGAAAGCCTGGTGTCAGTCCTGACCTTGCACCGTGACATTTCTGATGGATTTCATGCTCTAGTAGTAATGCATCAATATAAACATTTCCATGGGGCAGCACCGAAGAGCCTTATCATGTCAGGAACAATAGCAGTGCTAGGATATCCACCTTAATATCATTTCTACTTATTGAAAGCACTAAAAGTAGCTATTTACCAGCTGAGTATTTACTGGCTTTTGGGAAGAATCACCTTGTCAGATTACTGGGAACCTTTCACATGCTGCCCCTGACCTCTCCATGGTGGGACCTGCACTTACAACTAGAGCTTTACTTCTTACGCCCTCCTACTCTTTCGAATGCTCTTCCCATGTCCCTCCCTACATGTTAACAGAACACATTGGTCCATTAATGGACTTCATTATGCTCATTTGTCTTCAAGAAGAACTTTAAAGCTGATCACAAGCGACTGTGTAATTATAATTATAATTTCATGGACGCGTACATGTTATTTTTAACAAGTTCATTTCATTAAGTGTCATCTATTTTGAATAGTGACATTCACTGGTACAAGGAAGAATTATTAAAATGATAGTTTAACTGATACTCTTGGCAGGTAAGGCCAGTTTTTGTATTCAATAATTGTAAATATTAGCTCATAGCATGCAAATAGTAACTCTGGGAAGTTTATTCTATTAGATTAAGCAGAACAACTTCTTCTACCGGGATTTAGTTACCAAAGTAATCTTTTCCCCCATTTTAGTCCATCCATCTATCTTCAGTTTTAATTTTGTTCTTCCAAAGAAGTCTGATCTTTCCCAGTGTAATATTTCACATTTTTCAAAAATCTAATATTATGAAGAATAATAACATATAGTAGATTGGTTTTTCATGTACTGGGCTAAAAATTATAAGCATCACCAAATTACCAGAAAATTCTTTTAACAACCAGCTTCTTAGTTCAAAAATGATTCCTTTTTAAGAGGTGATAATCTTGTAATCTTCAAACTGTCATCCTTGGAAACTTTTATTTTTCATTATTCTTCTTGTTTCCATTCAGAGCATATCATGAGAACTTTAATTTTTCTTTTCTCTACTGCATATGGTCTTAATGTGCTTTCTTCTTGAAAAATAAACTCTTTAGTTTCGGGAGCTCTGTGTTCTATTCCTTCGTTTTAAAATCATGTGAAAAAATAACTGTCATTTCTTTATCCCTGTCTTCAATTCCCTCCTCATTTTCTGAAGCCAATTTTCTTCCTTTTCTTCTGTCTACTCTGAAGAACTTTCTCGTAGGCTCCATTCTCTGCAATTCAGGGCTCACAATTTCTTTGAGCTTCTCAGATTACCCTTTGTCCTTGTACCTACTTTTTCATAAAAAAAAAAATCAGTATTTTTTTTAACTTTATCATCAGCATATTACCATGTTTAAAACGCACACACTTATTTATTGAAATGGACTTTTCCTCCTACCAAATTGTACTGAATTAAGTAACTTGTGAATGCCTTAAAAAATCATCACATAATGTGAAAGAATTAGATAGCATATCCAGGTTACTGCATTATGTGCAGTGAAGTTGAAGTGAAATAGCTTATAATGAATTCAATACTAAGAACTAATTAGAGAATCTGCATATATCAGGGACTGGGTCAACAAATCCACAAGGCAAATCACCATTTTATTAGAAATTCAACCAAACCTAATAGTATTGAGGACAGGCTAGCAGGCGAAAGGGCAGGAAAACTGAGATGAGCTGTCTTGCATTCTAATTTTTTGTCAGCCCCTAATTGCATGTCTCTGGGCTAAGCCATTGTTCCCTCCTGAGACTTTCATGTATAGAAAGAGGGCTAGTATCTCCGACATTTCCACGAAGTGGTATCTAAAGTACTTGGCACAGTAACCACTGCATAGTGTTAACTTTCTTCCCCCAAATGGACACTTGTGCTTTGAATTCAGGATGGATGAATTCTGGCAATTTATAACCATTTCAATAAGAGAACAGTTTGCTTTCATCATGACTTTCATCATGTCCTACATGGTTAACTAAACTTGCTTTTCACTTCGCCTGTCAACTCAAACCTTGGTTTCACATCTAAAGAAAGTTTTAGATTAGACATCCCATCTTATAAAATCTCAACTAAATTTTCTTTCTAGCTTTTAAAAAATGCTTCTATTTTGGTTACAAGGCAGGTCTGTTATCTGACTTGCAGAAATTTCTTCACCTTTACTTGAATCTGAGCATTCACTCTGTTTTTGTCATCTTTGTGACCAGAGGCCTTTTCTGGAAGGCTAAAGTTGAGGTCTCTGACAATGGGGTGTCCTTTTGGATACACCTGCATGTCCTGGGGGTCAACTGTAATAGTTTTTTTACTCCTTGAATCAAAGCCCTGCCAATTTCAATGAGGTATATTCATATTCCCTACAGGAATCCTAATAATAAAATATGCTTTATATGTCACAACCAGTTTTAAAACATATTAAACTTGAAAAAGTATGCAGTTACCAGTTGACAAGTACCCAAAGATTGAATGAAGTTGATTGTCAATGTGACTCTAGCTTTCATGAAAAAGGACGAAATTTCCCTTGTTCTCTCTATAAGAGAAAGTACGCATCTAGGGAAGTCCTTTTACATCCGATGGAGCAGACTCTAATACGTCCTACTTCTGTCTGAACTGTTAACAGTGTCTGATGGATGACTTTCCTGAACCTTGGACTGTTTTTATAGATTTCTGAAGGCTATGAATTCATCTTGCCTGGGTTTAAGACTATTCTGACCATTTCATTTAGAATTTCTTCTGCTCCCTTAACTCTTATAGACATCACTGACTCCTGCTCTTGCAATTTGATTGAAGGTTTCTCTCTCCTTCCATTTCCAGTAGTAAAATCTAGGTTTTATAGAAAACTGGTAGTTAGGCCAGGTTGCTAAGTATCTTCCCACTGAAGGACCATTATTCTGGAGCAGCATATATTTAGCATTTGACATTTGATAAACAAGCTTATTTAAGATATTTTCAATACAATTTCAGCTTTGGCAGTTGTCAGCAAAGGATACAGTTGGTATTTGGTGAAGTAAACAGATGTGGACATGCTTTATGTATCAAGATGCATTAATTTTTTTCTGAAAAGTGGATAAGAACCTGTGAAACTGAATAATGGAATTTAAATCACATGGGGTGAGATAGTTGATATTCAAGAATAAATCACAGTATAACAAATATGCTACTTTGGGTTGAATGGGGAGTTGCTTGTGCTGAAATATAGTCAGAAAAAAGGAAGATGGAGATTCTGTAGAAGAGAGGCTGGCCCTGAGGAGAGGTTCTGTCCAAGTGCAATGCTGTCTCCTTTGGAAGACATGATTCAATTCACTGCATGAAACCTGCATTGATAATTAGTTAGGAAAGCGTATTTATTTACAAGGCACAGAGCTAAGTAGTAAGAAACACAGAGAACCAGGTTCTGTCTCTATTGTTAAGCTATTTCTAAATCCAGACATGTTTCAGAGAGAAATTCTCAGCTTGGACAATAGGTTCTTTCCTTGGAAATGAGTGTGTTAAGAAAGAATTGCTTCTGACATTTCAATGATAAGAGTGAGATATTTTCTTTTGATGATCTCTCTATTAAAACGAGAGCAGTAAACCTGATATGCATTAAGACTTGATAATTCTGGGTTTTTCACCCTATAGAATTGCTTCTATTTGTCAGATCAATATTTTTGGAAAGAATCATACTTACTAACTCCAGTGATTTTTATTAACCCCCAGGATAAGATATACATCCATCATTTAACAAGTATTTATTGAGCTGCTAATTTGTTCCACACCAGGATTCAGTACTATAGGGCATATAGAATCTCTCTTACACAGTTAAGGTGACAGAGTTCACAAGCAAGACTTTATAATAAAGGAGTATTCATTTTCAAGCCTCAAGAATATGACTTGCACTCACTTGTTTTGTTAAATCATTAGCCAGGGTGAATTATCTTGTGATCCTGTGCGGTATTGTGGCAGGATGACAGTCACGCTGGCAGGCACTTCTTGCCCAAGAGAATGTAATTGAGTGTTGGTGACTCAACTGAGGCTGGGAAGACTCATCGGTGAGCAAATTAAAGACAACAGGGGCTTTATTTGTATCCTACTCAGCACCTATCCACATGGGGATTCAGGGAGATGAAATGTGTCTTTCACAAGTTAGACAAGAACAGGTCTGAGCTGCAGAACTGCTAGGGAATAGGAGGGGAAGAGAGAGAACTTCCCAGGCTGAGTCCCAGGGTCTTATTTATTCCTCTTGGATACAGAATGCCTGCCAGCAGGAGACTCATCACTAAGATATTCCGGGGAAATTAAGCCAGGCAAGAAAACCATGTATTGCTTTTCTCCTCACCCCATAAATTTCGTTATTAATAAATCAGATTCTTATAGAACAGCCTGCCACAGCTATCTCTAGAAACAGTTTTATTAGTAAAAATTTCAATAAAATAAAATACACAGTAGTTTTAAGAGTAAACATTATACTTTTCAGTCAAAATGGATGTCTCTGAGGTCACGTGGGGCTGTTGACCCCTTACCAGTGTCTTGCTTGGTGGGGAGGGTTAGTGTCTGGTGCCTGGTTTTTGTTGGTGGGATAAGGTGGCATGATCTGACATGCAAATAAAGGTGCGGTAGCTGTGATTGATGTCCCATTCTTGACACTCCCTTTCCCGACTTCTGGGGAAATTCAAAACCAGTTCAATTTTTTAAAAAAAAAATATATATATATATATTTATAAGTCCATTATAGTTGTACATAATAGAAAAACAGTTCAGTCATATAGGAGGGCCTCCTCCGTGGTGAATTCAGCTTCCACAAAGAACGGTTTTTTAAGTAGTACAGCAAGTCAGGGTAAGACTGGTGCAGTGGCTTTTTAAAATTAAAAATTTGAAACAAATGTCATCAAAGTAAATTGTGCTTTTCCTTTAGGGTTTGCCAAAAAGAGGAAGATTAATAATCCCTAAGCATTTGCTTTGCTGAAGAGCAATAAGAAAACAAATAAAGTCCCTGTCGTCTAATTTTAAGAACAATAGCATATATATTATTTTTCTGATTGAAAAAAAAAATCCCTGTATTATCCTTAAATCTGTGTTTGTCAAGTGCTTTTCAGCCAGACCATCTGAGCTCAGTGCGTGGGGTTGGGCTGTTGCAGACTTGTGGACACATGCCCTGTGGTGGGACAGGCATGACCAGGAGGGCTGGCAGCGTGTTAAGGTTTCCATGTATGAAAGTGCAGCTGCTCCCTTCTCTCATTGCTGAGTTCCTATTGCCATCATTCGAGGGACCGGCTTTGAATAAGGAGAACCCAGGCTGGGTTGGGGACATAACCAGCCGCCTGGTGGGCCCTGGTTGCTGCACATACAAGTGGAACAGCTAGAGCAGGCATGGCTGGATCTCTAGTTTAGGAGGAGAGGTGGGGATGTACCCTTGCACCTGAAGGAACCACTGCCCATCTGTGCCCACATAGACTCAAGGACAGTTGGTTCACCCTGACTAATTACCATAAAGGACCCCCATGTTAAGAGAACTTGCCAGTTGATTTGAATTTGGGCTCTGGAAGATGATAGCATGGGACTTTATATTTATCCATAAATATGACAGTTATGGAGAAGTGGGAGACAGACTGCTAGTCTGGGAGGAAGGACAAAGTTAGTTGGTAAATAGCACCGTGAACAATTGAGGTTAACTGGTAGTTGGTTGTGAGAATAGCATGATGAAAAAGTTGACAGTTAATTACTTTTAAAAAGAATTGAATTAATCAATCAATTCTGTTTGTACTATGTATACAACCTACCCCTTGCTCTTAACAGTTTCACTGCAAACAAAACTTGGCAATATGGGGAAGGGACAGAGGGATCAGTCCATAAAATTAGATCACAGTAATATTAGGCTGCATAAGTGGGTCAAGGATTTCATGTAGAAAGACTGATCATAACTATTCTCTTTCATTTAACAATAAAAAGATGCATTCCTTACATTGATTGTATAAAGTGCCTGTTTTGAGGACTGCTGTCATCAAAAGTCAACCACTAATAGTGATCAAGATATTTGTAATATCTTAAAGCTGTGCTGTTAATAAATTCCTTCCTTAATATGATTTGAGGTCCCACCAGAAACATATATGTGCTCAATTGACGTATACCTGCTGAAGTGTAGCAAATATTGTGGACACAAACATTGTGGACACAGATCTTTAACATTTTATTGTGATCATTTTACCTCTTTAATTGGAGAAATTTTTTCCTTTAAAGTGTGCTATGTTCAATATTAAAGGAGAAAAGTGGAAGGTGCTTTTCTAAGACTCAGTAAACCCATTGGGTTTTTCTTTCCCCTTGAAAGGAAAAAAATCAGTGCCTAAATAGATGGGCGGTTTTGGAATTATGTAAGTGATGATCTAGGAGTGAATCTTATTATAATAGTGTTTTAGTCATCCTAGAACTTCTTGAAAGTGTTAGCTCTGAAAATGATAATAAATTGATAATAGAACAAATGTTAATTGAAGGCTAATACAGCACAGCACTGTGTTAGATTCTGAGGTTACAGAACATGGACTGCATTGAACTAGTTGCCCCCATCCCTATAATCAGTTTGAGATTATACAGGTTAACTGGTAGTTGGTTGTGAGAATAGCATAATGAAAAAGTTGACAGTTAATTATTTTTAAAGAGAATTGAATTAATGAATCAATTCTGTTTGTATTAATCAATTCTGTTTGTATCATTAAACATAAAAGTGTAACTGGATATTTTGGTTGTAATTTTGATAAGTGCTATGGAGAAGAAGCATCGTGTGCTATGAAAGCAGTATTTGATTGATTGATTAGTATGAAGGGTCTGAGAAAAGTTCCTTGAGGCAGAGGCATTGGGCTGAGTAGGAGATAAGTAGGCAGGAGGGAGCAGGGGACAGGTAAGGAGAAAGAGGACTATAGTCATACACACAGAGGTACACACAGAAATACATACAGACATATGCATGTGCATACCCCCCCACACACACACGAAAAGCCACCACACGCTTGGGTGTAGGTGCCCAGTTACCAAGGCTCATTCAGAACGCTGAAGATGGAGACAAAACTTTTTAAACAAAAGCTTTTTGTAAAATGTATTGTGAAATTTTTAGTTATAGATGGACATAATGTCTTTATTTTGTTTACTTATTTTTATGTGGTGCTGAGGGTTGAACTCAGTGCCCTACATGTAGGAGGCAAGCGCTCTGCCACTGAGCCCCATCCCCAGCCCTTAAACAAAAGCTTTTTTTTTTTTTTAAACACAATACCTTTATTTTGTTTGTTTATTTATTTATTTTTATGTGGTGTTGAGGATCGAACCCAGGGCCTCCCGCATGCTAGGTGAACGCTCTACCGCTCAGCCCCAGCCCCAGCCCCAACAAAAGCTTTTTTAAACACAGAGTCTTGGTAGTTTTGATTTATAGGCTGGGTTTTTCTGACAGTCCTATTTTTTCCTCTTTCCCAGCTTCATGGTCTTTTACTAATACAATGCAATCATTATTATAAAATCATATTTTGACTCCCACTCTCAGGTGGGACCATTCAGCTGTCCTCCTTCAAATAGCAGCACAAACAACAGAAACTGACTGGTCTTTCCAACCAGCGAGGGGGCAGCGGAAAGCCAATCTTCACATTATAGAAAGGTAATTCTTGCCCAGTGCCCTCCCCCTTACTACTTTTTTTTAAAAGAAACTTATTTCAGATTAGTTTTAGATTTATAGAATTGTTGCAAAGATGCCAAGAGGTCTCATAGACCCCACACAGTTCCTACACTGTTAGCATCTTATATGGTATCTTCACCACAATTAATGAACTGGTTTTGATTCTTTTTTTTTGTTTTGAGGTTATAATAATATTGTATTTTTAAAATTTATGTATGATAGCATAATGCATTACAATTCTTATTAAATATATAGAGCACAATTTTTCATATCTCTGGTTGTAAACAAAGTATATTCACACCAATTCATGTTTTCATACCTGTACTTTGGATAATAATGATCATCACATTCCACCATCATTAATTACCCCATGCTCCCTCCCTTCCCCTCCAACCCCTCTGCCCTATCTAGAGTTTGTCTATTCTTCTCATGCTCCCTCTCCCTATCCCACTATAAATCAGCCTCCTTATAGCAAAGAAAACATTTGGCATTTGGTTTTTTGGGTTTGGCTAACTTCACTTAGCATTATCTTTTCTAACTCTGTCCATTTACTTGCAAATGCCATGATTTTATTCTCTTTTATTGCTGAATAATATTCCAATGTGTATATATGCCATATTTTTTAAATCCATTCATCTATTGAAGAGCATCTAGGTTAGTTCCATAGCAAAGGACTTAAAAACAGCATACTACAGGGACACAGCCTCATCTATGTTTATAGCAGCACAATTCACAATAGCTAAACTGTGGTTTTGATTCTTTATTATTAAAGTCCATACATCCATCAGATTTCTTGGGTATTTACCTAATGTCATTTTCCTGCTCCAGGATCTCATCAGGATACATTTATGTAAGCCTTAGGATTCTCTTAGTAGTGACTGTTTTTGTTGATCAAGATGGTTTTAAGAGATACTGATCAAGTATTTTATAAAACATCTCTCACAGTGGATTTGTCTGAGATTTTTCACATGGTTATAGGTATCAGTGTAATTTTGGGAGGAAAGGCCACTTAGATTAAATGTGATTCTTGTCACATCATATCAAGCATACATTCTATCAATATATCTTATGGCTGTTGATTTTCACCTTGATTACCTGGCTTGAGGTTGCATTTGTCAGATTACTGTACGGTTGCTTTTCCTCTCCCTTCTTTGGGAAGAAGTATTGGGTAGTTCAAACCTAAAGACTGGGAAGTTGTGCTCCACCTTCTCAAGGAGGGATAAACTATACAAATTATTTTCAAGTATCTGTTCTTCTCCACTAATTAGTTTATTTAATCACTTATGTATATACATATATTTATATATGTGTATATCTATATACATACATTCTTATGTGCATACACACACACAGGTACACACATAAGAGTATCCATGGATACTTATTTTATGGTTTGGGTAGAACCTACCAGTATTTTTTTTTTTTTAATTTTGGAAGCTCTTTCTATTGACTTCTGTATGCCTTTACCATGTGCCTATCATTGTTGGTCTTCCCTCCCCCACCACACACATTTGACACTTTTTAACTTTCACAGTGAGATATTTTGGATTCATTTGTGTACTTCCTGCCCTGCCTCACTCTAATGATCAGCCATTTCTCCAGAGAATCTGGAGAATCAAGATTTGGGTAGTAAGTTTACTTGTTATTGAGTGTTGTTAATTTTGGGTCTCCTATGCCGATAATACAAAGAGGTAAATGTACTAACCCAAGCCTTTGCATATATCTACAACTATTTGCATACATGACACTCTGTATCTATGCTATGCTGAATATGAGTACATGCTGATGCTTCCAAGGCTAACCCATTGCAAGAGTATTCCTTCTAGCTGCCTCATCCCATTGGTCATTTCCTGAACCAATAGCAAGAAATCATGAATACCTTTTGGATTTTGTTAAATGCCTTTTTCTGAACCAATTGATATGAATTTTTCCTGTTCTTTCTGTTAAGGTGATATTTTCATTAATTTATTTTCCTAATGTTGAATTTGTTTTACATAACTAGAATAAATGCTGTTTAGTCAGGGTGTGTAATTTATTTTATACGCTTTTAGATTAGATTTGCTGACATTAGCTAAAATTTTATGCTAATTGATCAGGTGAAAGATATTGGTTTATACTTTTTCTTTCTTTTAATGCCTTCATATGATTTTGGTATTAGTGTGATGCTGGACTCACAAAATGAGCTACAAAGTGTTTCCCCGTTTTTGAAGGTTATTAATTATTGATTCCATTTCCTAAATAAAGAGTTATTCAGGATATCTGTTTCTCCTCATGTGAGTTTTGGTACTTTGTCTCTAAGCAATTTGTCCAATTTATATAAATTATCAAATTTGAGGGCATATAATTATTATAGTACTTCTTTATTATCCTTTTAATGCCAATGGGACAAATGATGAGAGCTCCTTTTTTATTTATTATGTTGGTAATTTATGTTTTCTCTTTTTCTTAATTAGCCTGACTGGAAATATATCAATTCTAATTGATCTTTTTGAAGAACAAGATTTATTCAACTGAATTTATTTTTTATTCCTGTTTTTAATTTTGTTGATTTTGTTCTAATTGTTATTTTTTTCTTATTTTTATTTTAGACATATCTAGCTTTTTCTCTTCTTGTCTCCCAAGGTGAAACTTTGTTTTATTGATGTTATACTTTTCTTCTTGTCTCATATATTCATTTAATGCTATAAAAATTTCTTCTAAGTACGACTTTTCTATATGCTACAAATTTTAAATTCTATTTTTATTTTCATTTAGTTCAAAACATTTAAACATTTCTCTTGAGACTCTTTTTATCCCTATGACCCTTAAAAGTGTGTTGTTTAATCTGCAAGTATTTGGGAATTTTCCAGTTATCTTTCTCTTATTGACTTCTAATTTATTTCAGTTCTAACATGAGATCATACTTTGTATGATTTCTGTTCCTTTAAATTTCAAAGGATGTTTATGGCCCCCAAAATAGCCTATCATGGTATTGAATAGTCCACCAAAGCTTGAGAAGACTGTTTGATGGAACATTTTATAAATATTAATTAGGTCAAGTTGATTGATAAGAGCTATTGAAGTCAACAACTATATCCATGTTGATTTTTCCACTGGTTTAAACTATCAATTACTGACGAAAATGATGAGTTTTCTAATTGTGGATTGGTCTGTTTCACTTTTCATTTACCTGCTTTGTCCATGTATTTTGAGGCACTACTCTTAGGTACAAACATAATTACTAGTGTAATATTTTCTTAGCGAATTGATTTTTCTATTATATGGTAGCCCTCTTTTTAAATCCTGATAATTTTCCTTGTTCTGTAGTCTGCTTTTCCTGAAATGAATATAGCTATGTCAGCTTTATTTTGATTTAGTATAGTATTTTATCCATCCCTTTATTTTTAGCATATCAGATGCTTAGAGTGGGTTTCTTGTAGACAATACATAGCTCAATCTTGACAATTTCTGCCTTTTAATTGGTATATTTAGATCATTTGTTTTTAAAGTTGTTATTGATATATTTGTATTAACAACCATGTTCGTGACTGTTTCATGTTTATTGCTAGAGTCTTCCTTTGTGTCTTCTTCTAGTTTATTTGGAGCATTTTATATAATTATCACCTCTCTTAGAGCAAAGTTGTTTTTTTTGTAATAGTTCCCCTAAAGTTTAAAGTAACAAAAATAATCCTAGTACACCTTCAAATAACACTCTTCCACTTTATGTGTAGTATAGGTACATTAAGACAATAACCCCAAGCCCTCCTTCCTGTCCTTTGTGACATTACTGTCATTCATCTCACCTATCTAGTCACCTAATTCATTGTTACTATTATTAATTTAAACGAGAAGTTAAGCATATTAAGAACTTTAAAAGATTTTACTTTTTCTGCTTTAATTTTATTGTCTGCTGGTCTTCCAAGCTTTATGTAGACACAGTTTCTGATCTATATGTCATTTTCCTCCTACTTGAAGACAGTCTTTTATTATTTCTAATACCAACACAAGTCTACTGGTGATGAATTCCCTTAGTTTTTGACTTTTTAAAAATGATTATTTCTCTCCACTTTTAAAGGATAGTTTTTATGGGTTTGAAGTTCTAGGTAGGTCACTTTTTTTTCTCCCATCATTATATTTCATTCTACTCTTTTCATGCATTCATGGTTTCCAAAGAGACATATTCTTATCCTGTTCTCTATGGGTAGTTCCACAACTACCTGGAACTACCCATAGAGAACAGGATGGGACCCCTGTCTAGGGTTTCAGACACTTTTCTCCCTGTCTTTGGCTTTCTACAGTTCAAATATCATGTACCGAGGTATAGCCGTCCTTGCGGGAATGGGGACATTTGTTCATTTTCAAATTCTCTGAGATACCTGGATCTGTGGTTTGATCTCTCATTAATTTTGGAAAAATGTTCAGTCATTGTTTCCCCCAATATTTTTTCTTATCCTTTCATTGGTTTCTTTCTCACATTCTAATGATGCATAGGTTATACTTTTTGCCTTTTTAAATTTTTTTTGGTCCTTTCATTTCAGTTCATGATGGCTTACCTTCCAACTCACTGCTTCTTCCCTTGGCCAAGATGAGCTAGAGTAGTGTCTAGCTTTTTACCCCAGAGCAGTGTTTGGCCATCAGTCATCAAAGATGTTTTCCATTTCTATCACATTTTTACATTTCTAGCATTTGCTTTTGATTTTTTCTTAGAGTTTTCATCTTTTTTGCTTCTGTTACCTATATGTTCTTGTAGGTTGTCTATCTTTTCTATTAGATGAAAAATGTATTTGGAATTTTTCTTTCCTCACACTTCACATTCAATTCATTAACAATTCTTATTGACTTTACCTCTAATATCTATCTTGCATTCAGACACATCTCATCCTCTTTTTTATCATGCAAAATATAAGCTCCTGTTGTCTGTTACCTAGTCAACTGCTGTGACTCCCTAACTTATTCTGCAGTGCTTATTTGAGGCTCTAAATTCTCCCTAGGGGGTACCAGAATAATCTTTTAAAAATATGAACTCTATTATGTCACTAGTCTTAAAAGAATGCCTTCTCATCTCTCAGAATACAATGCATAGTCAGTCCTTACCTAATCTCCTGGGTTCTGGAGGACGGGCCCCCCTCACCTTACTTCTTCCTTGCTCCGTCTACTATAACTATAAGCTTCCTGACCTCTGCCTTTTCCTTGAACAACTTGGGTGCATTTTCTTCCAACTGTGGGCATGCTAGTTCTTCTTCCACAGCTGAATTGACCATCCTATCCACTGTGCTTTGGTTTCTAAATCTATGTACTCTCTGGTCTAAATGCACTTTCCACACATTGTTTTTCCTCCTGACGTTTATTATTACTTGTTTAATGTTTATCTTCATCACAAAAATAATGGTAGTGTGAGGGAAGGAATTTTGTCTTTTTACCCAAGAGCAGTGTCTGGCTATTAGTAATTTGTATTGTATGAATTAATGAATGAATAAAATTAATTTATCTAATTTTAAATAAATTTATTTAAAATGCACTGTTTATGTAAGCATGCATACATTTTACATAAGTGATATATGACACCCTTTCATAGCTTAGAGGTTTTTAACTATTCTCAACTGATTGTAACACACTGGAAAAATCATGGTAAAGATTTTTTTTAGAGAAAATTTTAATAGGAGATAGGTGTCAATTTTAGCCCATCTGCTTCATTTGGAGAAAAATTATCTATTTTAATATGTCTGATATTCAAACCTTGGGATCTACTAGTAGGCAAATAATTTGCCTAAATAAAAACTTCAATGAAAAAATAGGAAAATAACTTCTAAAAAATTTCTGGACTAGGATTTATATAATGTAGACTATGTACTGAGAAATGTTGTAGGTGATATTTCTAGGAATTACAGAATCATGATTATATGCATGGTGGACCAATAGATGTACTGTTTTATGTGATAGTTTGTCCTCCAGGGATTCTAGGGTCTCAACTGTAAACACAAAAACCACAGGATACAGCTACTTATTTTGGTTATCAGTGCTTGTAGGTTTTTACAAATTTTACCAATCAGTATTTTTGGAGACAGCTGTGGCATGGTATTTAATTGGCCCTGCAATCAGTCTTCCCAGGTTCAAGCTCCCGTTCTGCATCCAGTTTTCTTGGCAATAGGAAGAGATACTGTATAGGACCTAGCTTACATTGTGTCTCTGAAAATTAAATTGCATAATATAGGCCAAGAGCTTAGATGAACGCCTGGTATATAACGACGACTCAATAAACCTTAGCAACTATTATTATTATTGATTGCATTATTATTGATTGCAAGCACTACAAACTGGCTCACACTTAAGAAAGAAATTATTGAGACAATTTTGTGACAAAAGAAATTATGGAGACAATTTGATTCAATGCCAGGACTGGAATTTCAGGCTTAGGAAACAGTTGTGAGCAAGAGAAGCAGGGAGCCATTGCCTTTGCCGGTGGAGCAGTCCTGCCTCCATTCTTGGGCACCAGATCCACCACTGGACAGCAAATGGAATTGTCCTACGCCCTGGCTGCACAGCCTCAGGGGGAAGCAGGCTGTGGGTGGAGCCCAGGCCACTGACTTTCTCCCTAGAGTCTGGAGCCACAGAAAGCAGTAATTGTGGCTTTTGCAGTGAAAGGCAGATTCTGACATCTACTAATTCACAAACTAGGAAATTTGCCAAATATAGAAAGACAATTGAGATGCCAGGAAAACAAAAACGTCTATTACTACAATTAGTTAACGAAATTACCCATTTCAGAAATGTTTGAACAATGCCCTAAAAGCAACAGTTCAGTTTGAAGTACCAAACAAAAGGTTCAAAACTGGTCCTCAGTCTTTCTAAGTTCTCTGTCTTTAGGTTGTTCTGTAGTGATTCTAAACTTCTAGAAAACTGAAGACTCTGGGATCTATTCAAACCCAGAACATTTTGGTCATGTGGATCTTGCCTGACAGGAACCTGGAAGGTCATTTCAACTTGCTTTGGGAACCTGCTTCTACACAGGGAATAGATTATCCCCTTGAATAGAGAGAGCTGCATTCACAGGGTTAAACTGGAGGAACAAGCAAAGGGCTGCATGTCTCTGGAGAGATGCTGCTTCTGGGGTCTTGGGAGAAGACCCCAAGTTCCAGTACAGAACCCTAAATAGCAAACGTGTCTTCAGACCATTGTAACCTGGATCGGAGAGGATCTTCCGATAAACAAAGGTGAAAATAGTTCTCATGGTTGGCAGCTGGGGAGAACAGGAATTGCAGCTGGGAAGCAATGAGCCACAGTGTAAAGAAATGGAGAGAGCAGGGTAAAGAAGCTAAGTCTCCTAACTTACTATTGGGAACAAGCATGGAGTTAGTGGGAGGGAAATACAGTCTTTCCTTACTGAAAATGAACTCTCCTTTCCCTCCCTCTAACTTTTCTAACTGGGGCTTGAAATCCTTTTTTGGTCATTACACTTTACAGAAGAGGAAAAGGAAATCCCAATAAGATCCATGCTGGTAAAACTCTAGAAGAAGAAATGGAGGATTTCAAACAGGAAGTTGGTTAATAGAGAAGAGATGAGAGTAAGGGATTTTGTTAAATCTAATGATCAAAATAATTATTGGGAATCTCTGCCAAGACCCACCACCAGAAACATAAAGCAAATAAAACCTACAAAAAAATTACACACACACACACACACACACACACACACACACACACACACACACACACATACAGTCTTTAAAAACCAAGCAGAGCATGACAGTGTCTCTTGAGAAAGGGAAACTAATAAGGAGAGTCCAAGACGGCTCCAGTGAGGAGGGACTCAGGTATAACTAAAACGGGACAGCAGCACCGTGAAGGGCCCAGGGAAGGAAAGCAACCAGAACAAAGAAGGTGGAGCCACTAGGCAGAATGGGGTCTAAGTCTGACCACAGATGAAATGGGACCCTAAGTTGTTGAGGTTGATAAGAAAGGGATAGAAAGAGAACAGGGTGGTGATGTCGCAAAGCATGATAAAAGGAGACACGGGCCCAGTCTGCTTCTACCCAAATGGAAGGTTTATGAAGAGGATTTGTAAAGCTACGTTTCAAAGATACTTTATTTAGACTCTTTGTGAAAACTCATGAGTTTTAATTTAGAGTTTAGGTTTATTCCATTAATTAATGACTTTTAAAACTGAAAATAAACAAGTAAGCCCTAAAATAACTTCTTCCCCTAATTCCAAACAAGATGCACAGACAAACACACATATACATGCAAACAACACACAGCTGCTTTGGACAAATGAAGGGATGGGGTGGCTAGAAACCCCAGTAGCCCCACCTCAGATACCCTGTGGAACTGCCCAGAGTCTTCAAAGTGTGGTTGAAGAGTTCCAGCGTACAGCCAAGGCACTCAATGAAAGTCTTACATACACAGTGGCTGGATGACATGGGTGCACAATGGAGACTAACAAATCCCTAGTGAAGGTAGGCAAGGTGCCCAATTAGGAGCTGCTGCAATGATCCGGGAAAGGGGATGAGGATATGAAGTAGCATGGTGTGTTAAGGAGCTCTGTGTTACTATAATAAAATTCCTCAGGTCATCAATTTATAGAGAAAAATAGTTATTTTGGCTTAGGGTTTAAGAGGTTTCCATCTATGTTTGATTTGCTCTGTTGCTTTTGGGCCTCTGGCAAGGCAGCACATCAGGGTTGGAGCTCATGTTGCAGAAAACTGCTCTCTTCTTGGCAGCTGGGAAGCAAAGAGACAGACAGGAAGGGCTCAGAATCCTAATATCCCCTTCAAGGACACACCTCCAGTGACCTCACTTCCTGCCTTTAGGCCCTGCTTCTAAAGGTTCTGCCATCTCCCTGTAACCAACAGGCTGGGGACCAAGCCTTTAACACCTTGGCTTTGGGAGACATTTATTCAGCCAGAGCAAATGATGGCAGTGCAGAGAAAGGAAGGGACTAAAGCAAGAGGCATGTGTGGAAATGCTGTGTGTGTTATGGTGATTCTTTGGATGTGAGGAGAAAGAATGTTGAATAGTGTTAAATAAACTAGATAATTCCTAGTTCCTTGACCTGACACACTTTGGGGATGTGGTTAAATTAATAATAACAATAATCTATAATTACATAATTTGAAGATACAATCTAATGTTTCGATAGGGGCTTTATGATCAGTCATATTGTGGTACACAGGCTACGGAATCAGATGTACCTTGGTTAGAATCCTGTGCTGACCTTGGTAGGACCTTGGGCATGATAGTCAATGTATTTGCTGTTAAATGGGGACAATAATAATATTTACTTTACAGAATTTATCTTGAGTATTTGAAGGGACACCATTAGAATTGATGAAGGGGAATATCTCTAGAGCAGTTTTATTAGTTCTTTATTTAATTTTTAATTAATCAACACTTCTGTTTTCTTCAACATGTTAGATTAAAAAGCTTTTAGTGTATTTCTTTGTCTGGCTCTTTAACACCTCACGAGTAATGTGAAATTATTGAGAAACAAAGGAAAAGTGATTATGCAAATGCTTGAAATACTTAATAATACATTGAAATAGTTGTAGGAAACTGGAAAAATGACTGTACTGGTGTTATACTAGGTTTTTTTTTTTTTAGAGGTATTGGTTATTAAGAGGAAAAAAACATTTCAATAAAAGAAAAATTTAAAATTAGAATGCATTAGAAGTGAAAAATCCAGTGAATTCTCTTATTAATGAATATTCAGATAGTATATTAACTTTTGAGATTCAATGGCCAAAGAATTTAAAACGTTAAAAAAATGATTAAGCCAAGTCTAAAATAATTAGACATGCTCTTTTAAAATGCCCCAGGCAATTTCCTCATTAGGACAGATCTTTTTCCTTTTAGGGTTAGGACGTACTTTTAAGCAAGAGAGATATCTTGATCCTCTTTCCCTGGGGATCAGAGTGCCTCCAGCTGATGACTGATGTTTGAATCCCAGGCAGGCTTGCAGAGATCCAGAGTACCCCAGCCACCTTCCTCTCCCTTTCATGCTCACCCTGATTGCCTGTGTGAGTAAATTCTCTCAAATTCATGCTTCCTATGGTGGATTAGAATTACTGGGGTCCACAGTGAGTGCTACTAAGTGGAGACACTTTCCTTGGCCTAAGTCCTGACAATAGTTAATGAGGATATCAGAGATGCCTAACACCAAGGAGACAAAAATCAATCTGGTTGGCGTTTCACACTCATGATGGGTTTGACAGATGAAAGAGGCTTTCATTTCTCAGTCACTTATGTAAAATCCATGGACCTGGTTAGGAAAGTCATTGAATAACGGAAAGATAAAGAAATCTGCTCAGGCGCAAGTGTTATCTAATCAGCGGCACAACTTGAGAGCTAATAACATGTACATTGGCCTCTCCAGTGCCTAACATCTTGTGCTGATAAATATATTGCTCAGTCATTCTGAAAATATTTTAATGTACCGGATGGAAGTGTAGTGCATCTCGTATGTACAATCTTATGAGCCACAGTGCTATTGGCTACCAATAAAGTTTCTGACTCTCAAGAAGCTGTCTGTTTAATATTTGCATAATCTACATTTTTCCCCCTTGCCTCTGCTTCATGCTCATTGTTTAGTCTTTTAGCTTTTTCCTGATAGTGTGAAAAAAGGTAGGCAAAGAGGATGAGCTTATGTTGTTTCTCTACAGATAATTCTGGAGGAATTGGGAGAGAGCAGAGAATGAGTTTCTAGTTTTGTCTTTGGCTTTCAAGTATCCATGTCTTTCCTGTGCTCCACCCCTCTTTTTTTCCATTTTTTTTAATTAATTGTTCAAAACATTACAGAGCTCATGATATATCATCTTTCATACATTTGACTCAATTGGGTTTTGAACTCCCCAAATACATAATGCAGACTCACTTCTGTTACATACTCACATTTTTACTAGTGACTGTTGTATTCTGCTACCTTTCCTATCCCCTACTATCCCCCCTCCCCTCCCCTCCCCTCCCATCTTCCCTCTCTACCTCCTCTGCTGTTGTTCAATTCTCTCCCCTTTTTTTCCCCCTCCCACTTGCCCCTCATAACCTCTTATAATTTTGTGTATCATTGAAGGTCTCCTACCATTTCCATATGTTTTCCCTTCTCTCTCCCTTTCTCTCCCCCCATTCATCTTCGTTTACTATTAGTCTTTTCCTCATGCTCTTCCTTCCTGTTATATTCTTAGTGGCTCTCTTTATATCAAAGAAGACATTTGACATTTGTTTTTTAGGGCTTGGCTAGCTTCACTTAGCATAATCTGCTCTAATGCCATCCATTTCCCTGCAAATTCTATGATTTTGTCATTTCTTAGTGCTGCATAATACTCCATTGTGTATAGCTGCCACAATTTTTTATCCACTCATCTATTGAAGGGCATCTAGGTTGGTTCCACAGTCTAGCTATTGTGAATTGTGCTGCTATAATCATTGATGTGGCCATATCCGTATAGTGCGCTCTTTTAAGGTCCTCAGGGAATAGTCCAAGAAGGGCAATAGCTGGGTCAAATGGTGGATCCATTCCCCGCTTTCCCAGGAATCTCCATACTGCTTTCCAAATTGGCCTCACCTGACCTTACACTCCTCAGAGACACAACAGCCCAGAGTCATGGTTCTGATCTTCAGTTCTCACTAGACATAGGGTAAAATAGGAATAGAAGTTGCATTACTTTTCACCTTCTCTCATTTAATTCCAGTTGTACCTTGTTTTAACTGCTGCAAAATAGATGTGCAGTGTTGTCACCAGCAATGTGCACATTATGACTTGCAAGTAGAACAGGATTCCTTTCTCATTGAACAATACCCTGGGATCCTCTCACAGACAGTTGGCCACATAATATGTAGAAGCATCTCTTTTTATTCTCTTTGTATAATTGTGGGAACTTTGATATTTGGAAAGTATAGTACATTTGGGGTAAATTAGAAAAAGTATTCATTAATGCTCATTGGATTTACCTTTCCCTCTTTGACTCTTTGATGGTTTTCCAAATAATCATCCTCTCTTCATCTCTCCAGTTGTGTTTCCCTCTTCCACCTCTCCAACCTGTGGCCATTTTTGTCGTATGTTCAATAACCTGAATTGTGTGTGAAACTCAAGTGGGTGTGCTGGTTCAATTCATTGCTTTAAATAGCGCTGTGACTAAACCATCAGAACAGTCTACTTCCAAATTCCTCTAAGATGAGAAATTTCATGATTTGACACAAACATTCCTGTAAGGTTTTCATTTAGCCTATTCTTGGAAAATGCCAGTGGCCCACCTCATTTCTTCTTATGGTGGCAGCTTCTGACTCTGTTGTCCCTCTGACTGTTGCACATGCTCCTGGTCCTGCACTGCAGCCTACTCTCCGGGGTCGCTCCACACTGCTTCTGTTTCAGCCATTGGGCCGGTAAGCAGGCAGTTAGTTGAACCATGCCACGCAAGATTGCCCATCTGAGGGTGGTGCTTGAACTTCCTGTAAGTCTTTTCTCCAGGCTCACTCCTCCTCCTCGTTCCTTCCTGGTTCTCCATGTGACCTCAGTTCAGGTCTCCTTGACATTCTAGTTAACTCTAATCTGAATAGATCTTTCTTTACTATGTGGCATCTGGCACTGAGCAGGCTTCTGGTGTGCTCTGATGAGCCGGGAGCAGAGGGGGAGCACCATCATCCTTCATCCAGATGTGGGTGCATCTGGCAGTGAGGCAACTGAAGGGCCCAATTCTGCACAATGACTGGTCGTATACTGTTGTTCTTGTCTCTCTTGGTTTACTTCTTGATGTTCTTACACTTAGCAACTTTGTACCTATGATAATGGCTAAAATTCAAAATCTCTGTTTAACTGAAAAGCAAAACAAAACCACTTCTTTAAAGAGCCATGACCTGGAATCAAAGAGAAATGATCATGGATGAGCCATGAACCTAAGTGCAGTTTTCTAACATTTACAAGATTATTGTGAGGACTAATTAGTTACAATGTGTTATAGCATAATGTATGCAAAACACTTAAAACAAATAGTGCCCAATGTGTATTTGCAATAATAAAAAAATTATGGTTATGATAACTTATTCTAAGAGCTCTGATAAATCCTCATTTTAATACTGAGCAATAGAAAAGGTGGGTGGCTTCTCTTAGTTTTAAAAATGACATCTAATATACCTTTAGACCTACAAGAATAAAAGTTATATATTAAACACTTTACAACCACATATTTGTCAAAATCCCTTGATAGAGAAAGATGATATAGCATTTATTTCTCATATCTTTAATAGTAAAAATAATTGTATTAACTTTTTTATCAAATGATAATTTTCTACATATAAATCGAAATTGTTGCTATCTGACAAATTTTGGAGAGATTAACTTTCTTTGAAAATACAGAAGCTTGTGTGAATTTTTGTCTTTTAAAAATATTTGTTTTTGCTGATAACATTTTTAGCAGCACAGCCTGGCCTTTTTCAGGCTAAGATGTTGAGCCAAAACCTCAAAGAATCACAGCAGAAAAATTGAATTCCCCCTTTCTCCCCTATTTCATGATGTAGTTAGTAAGAAAGCAGCTGGGTAAACCTTTTGGGGGAAAAAAAGCTACTTTGTACTACTTAGAACTTTTAATTCCTAGGTACTTTATTTTTTATAGCTATTGTAAATGAGATTGCTTTTTAAAATTCTTTTTTAGATGATTCATTATCAACTTAGAGGAATGCAACTGATTTTTGTATGTTGACTGTGTATCCTGAAACTTTGTTGAATTCACTTAATAGTTCTAATAGTTTTTTTGGTGAAGTCTTTCTGATTTTCAGTGTATAAGATTGTAACTGTAAAGGGACAATTTGACTTCCATTTTTCCAATTTGGATGCCATTTATTTATTTCTTTTTCTTGAATGCTCTGGGTAGAATTTCCAGTACTAGGTTGAATAAAAAAGGTGAAAGTGGCCATCCTTTTCTTGTTACTCTTAGAAAATTTCAGCTTTCTCCTCTTCACTATTATGTGAGTTGTGGGGTTATTGTATTTGATCTTTACTATACCGAGGTATGCATACCTTCTGAACCTAATTTGTTTAGTTTTTATCATGTACGGATATTGAATTTTATTCAATGCTTTGCCTCTACTGAGCTGATCATATGGACTTTTGTCCTTCATTCTGTTGAAATGATGTCTCACATTTATTGATTTGCATATGTTGAATCATTCTTGCATCCCTGGGATGAATCCCACTTGATCATGGTGAATAATTCTTTTGATATGTTGTTAGATTTGGTTTACTAGTATTTTGTTGAGAATTTTTTCATGAATGTTATTCAAGGAAATGTATGTAGTTGTCTTTATTCATGTTCTTGTCTAGTTTTGGTCTCAGGATAATTCTGACCTTGTAAAAAGAGTTGGAAGAGGTGCTGGGGCTGTAGCTCAGTGGTAGCACACTTACCTGGTATGTGTGAGGTGCTGGGTTAGATTCTCAGCACTACATAAATAAATAAATAAACAAACAAACAAATAAATAAATAAATATCAACAATTGAAAAATATTTTCAAACTATACTACAGAGCAATAGTAACAAAAACAGCATGGTACTGGTACCAAAACAGGCGGGTGGACCAATGGTACAGAATAGAGGACACAGTAACCAATCCACAAAACTACAACTACCTTATATTTGATAAAGGGGCTAAAAGCATGCAATGGAGGAAGGATAGCATCTTCAACAAATGGTGCTGGGAAAACTGGAAATCCATTTGCATCAAAATGAATCTGAATCCCTATCTCTAGCCATGCACAAAAGTTAACTCAAAATGGATCAAGGAGCTTGATATTAAATCAGAGACACGGCATCTGATAGAAGAAAAAGTTGGCTACGATCTACATACTGTGGGATCGGGCCCCAAATTCCTCAATAGGACACCCATAGCGCAAGAGTTAACAACTAGAATCAACAAATGGGACTTACTCAAACTAAAAAGTTTTTTCTCAGCAAAAGAAACAATAAGAGAGATAAATAGGGAGCCTACATCCTGGGAACAAATCTTTAATCCACTCACTTCAGATAGAGCCCTAATAACCAGAATATACAAAGAACTCAAAAAATTAGACAATAAGATAACAAATAACCCAATCAATAAATGGGCCAAGGACCTGAATAGACACTTCTCAGAGGAGGACATACAATCAATCAATAAGTACATAAAGAAATGCTCACCATCGCTAGCAGTCAGAGAAATGCAAATCAAAACTACCCTAAGATACCATCTCACTCCAGTAAGATTGGCAGCCATTAGGAAGTCAAACAACAATAAGTGCTGGAGAGGATGCGGGGAAAAGGGCACTCTTGTTCATTGCTGGTGGGACTGCAAATTGGTGCAGCCAATTTGGAAAGCAGTATGGAGATTTCTTGGAAAGGTGGGAATGGAACCACCATTTGACCCAGCTATTCCCCTTCTCAGTCTATTCCCTAAAGACTTAAAAAGAGCATGCTACAGGGACACTGCTGCATCGATGTTCATAGCAGCACAATTCACGATAGCAAGATTGTGGAACCAACCTAGATGCCCTTCAATAGATGAATGGATAAAAAAAAATGTGGCATTTATACACAATGGAGTATTACTCTGCATTAAGAAATGACAAAATCATAGAATTTGGAGGGAAATGGATGGCATTAGAGCAGATTATGCTAAGTGAAGCTAGTCAATCGTTAAAAAACAAATACCAAATGACCCCTCTGATATAAAGGGAGTAAACAAGGACAGGGTAGGGACGAAGAGCTTGAGAAGAAGATTTACATTAAACAGGGATGAGAGGTGGGAGGGAAAGGGAGTGAGAATGATATATAAGAGGAAAGGAGGGGTAAGACAAGATAATACAAATGGAAGAAATGATTTACAGTAGAAGGGGTAGAGAGAGAAAAGGGGAGGGGAGGGGAGGGGAGGGGGGATAGTAGAGAATAGGACTGACAGCAGAATACATCAGACACTAGAAAAGCAATATGTCAATCAATGGAAGGGTAACTGATGTGATACAGCAATCTGTATACGGGGTAAAGTTGGGAGTTCATAACTCACTTGAATCAAACTGTGAAAGATGATGTATTAAGAACTGTGTAATGTTTTGAACGACCAACAATAAAAAAAACTATCTAGGAAAACAAAAGAGGACACAGGGAGAGGATACAGGATACAGATATATAAAATGGCCTGAAGAATATAATGCCAATTCAACTGAATGGTTAAATAAAGTTAGCATATTTTTAGGAAAAAAAAAGAAAAATATTTTAAAACATTTTAAAAAAAAGAGTTTGTAAAAGTTTCTTCCACCACTTAATTTTTTTTTTTGGAATAACTGAAAAAGAATTGGTTCTTCCTTAAAGGTTTGGATGGACTGCATCAGTGAAGCTGTTTGATTCTAGGTTTTTCTCTGATGGGAGACTAATCCAGTCTTGCTGTGGTTGATCTGTACATGTTTTCTATTTATTCATGATTCAGCCTTGATAAGGTATATGTGTCAGGAATTTTTCCATTTTCTCTAGGTTATCAAATTTGTTGGCTTGTGGTTGTTCATGATAGTCTTCAATGATCCTTTTCAATTCTGTGGTATAAATTGTGATATCAGAAATTTTTCATCTCTAATTTTGAGTCATTTTTTTTAGTCTAAAAATGTCATTTTTATTTATGCTTGCAAAAATCAACTCTTAATTTTGTTATTTTTTTTCATATTGTTGTTTTCATTTCTCTTTCATTTATTTGGTCTGACTTTTATTAGTTTTTTCTTCTGCCAACTTTGGGTTTGGTTTGTTTGTATTTTCTTTTTAGTTCCTTGAGATGCAACAGGCTTTTTATTTGAGAACTTTCTGCTTTTTTTGATGTAAAAGAAAGTCAACATTACCATGAGCCTATGTGCAAAAATTCTCAAAAAAATAGTAGCTAACCAAACTCAACAACACATAAAAATGTTATCCACCATCATCAAGTGGGATTCGTCTTAGGGATGCAAGAAGGGCTCAATATATACAAGTCCATCAGTTTTCCTCTAAGTTTGCTATACCTCCTAGATTTTGGTATGTTGTATTTCCATTATCATCTATTTCAAGGAAATTGTATATTTTCTTCTTAATTATTTCACTGACCCATTGGTAATTTGGGTCAGTTTAAGTTCCATGTATTTCTAAGTTTTTCTTGTAACTGATTTCTAGCTTTATTGCATCGTGATTAGATAAGATACTTGATATGGCCTACTGTATAATCTCTCCTGGAGAATGTTTTTGTGCTGCTGAGAAGAATGCATATTCTTCAGCTGTTGGATAGAATATTCTGTAATTACTGGTCCGTTTGGTTTCTGGTGCTGTTTAACTCTGCTGTTTCTTTGTTGATTTTCTGTCTAGACGATATGTCCATCGCTGAAAATGAGATATTAAAGTTCCCTGCTATTATTGTGCTGGAGTATATCTCTCCCTTTAGGTCTATTAATATTTGTACAGTGGTGTGTAGTCACTGTTTCAGCACTAGAGAGTGCCCCCAAACTCTAGTTTGTCATAAATCTGCCATTGGGTTGTTCAAGATGCCCACGGGATATATCTGAAAGGGTAGTCCTTCTCCATAAGCCTCCATGTCAGCTATCTAGATGCCTTGTCCATGGTCAATGATCTGAAGTCAGGTACCATAGAATTTTGCCTGGCACAGGCCTCACTGTGGAAGGTCCAGAAACAACTAGTGCCTATCTCCCTCTTCATTCTGCAATGGACAATAACTCTCTCTATGTTGTGCTGCCTGGGATTGTGGAAAGGATGAGCAGTCCCACAGACACCATGGCTGCTTCAGTGCCAGTTCCTATCAGGAGCCAATAGACCACTGATACCAGTGCAGCACGAGGCAGGACCAAGGCCCTTCCTGCTATGACCTGCCTGCTGCTGTGGTTTCTTTGTGGCCCAAGACCCCTGCAGCTGATTGGAGGTGAAGTGGGCTAAAATGCAAGGCTGTCCTACTGGGGTCACAAGTCTCTGCCTGGTGAAGGGTGCATACACAGGCTTTGTCTGAGTCAAAGACTGGGGGTAGGGGCTATAGCGTTATTCCCAGTACTGAATGTCACTGTGGTACACCTGGTACTTGGTTTCGTGTCTAAGGTCTATATTCCTCTCTCAAGTGGGAAGTGTCCTTCTCTACATTGTGCTGCTTAGAGTTGAAAGAAGGGTAATGTGAGCGATTCTTTCCTTGTTGCCTTTAAAGAATCTTTCTTATTTGATGCTAAAAGCAGGTACTGTGATCTCCCACAACTCTTGTGAAGGTACTTTCATGCATGAATAGTTCTTGAATTGATATTTCTGTTGAGATTCAATCTTTGGAGGCTCTTATCCCACCATCTTACTCTGCCCCTTTATTATTAAAATATTCTTTTAATTTACTATTTAAAAGAATATTCATGCAGAAGAAATGTTTGATGTTAAACTATATTTCAAGAATAGTTTTTTTATTATAATTCTTTTGTTTTACAGCATCTGTTTTATACACACACACACACACACACACACACACACACACACAAACCTGGTGTGTCACAGCCAGCTTGTACTGGCTCACAAAAGCCTACTGTTATTTACAAGCGTTTTATAAGAATATTGATGTTAGACAAGTGACTTGAAATTAGTTTCAGTGGCAATATTTATATCATGAAAATTGGCAAATGCTACAAATCATTAATTGCTAAATGCTTACTAGTTTGTTTGTCCCCCATGTATTTATTGAAATAAAATAAAGTGGCTGTTTGCTTTGAAAATGGTGTTTATATGAAAAGTTACTTGGGAACAAATTAGTTAATTTTTTCCCCCTGCATTTTCAGGGATACGGAAAGACCGAAGAGGAGGAAGAATGTTGAAACACAAGCGTCAGAGAGATGATGGGGAAGGCAGGAATGAAATAGGATCCTCTGGAGAAATGAGAGCTGCCAACCTTTGGCCAAGCCCCCTCATTATCAAACACACTAAGAAGAACAGCCCTGCCTTGTCCTTGACAGCTGATCAGATGGTCAGTGCCTTGCTGGACGCTGAGCCCCCCATAATCTACTCCGAGTACGATCCTACCAGACCCTTCAGCGAGGCCTCCATGATGGGCTTGCTGACCAACCTGGCAGACAGGGAGCTGGTTCACATGATCAACTGGGCCAAAAGGGTGCCAGGTAAGAATGCTAAACTCAACTTTTGTTATAAGAGTCTTTTTAAGAACTGATTGCGATTTCATGGGAGAAATAGTGGGAGGAAAGGAAACAATACTTGTTATCTCATTAGTTTCAAAGCTCCATCAGAAATTTTCATATCATGACACTACAATTTTCCTAGAATTTAGGAAGTAGCATTCTAATATCAAAGTCTAGAAGACTAAAATGCTTGATCTGACAAAACTTATTTTTTAAGCCATCTTATTTGCCAAAAAGATTTTGAGTAGACACATGATGAATGTATTACATATCATATGTGCGTGCTGTCAGAAGTGTTTAATACTATAGGATCTATAAAAGATTTTAATATTGAGCACTATCATTCAAAATACCTCAATTACTAATAAATTATTTTCCTGAAAATATTTTCTTTAAAGATTTGTCTGAACTAGAGACATAATACTAATACATTTATTTACTGAATGCCTATTATTTATCCAAACTGACATATGCATATGAGAAATGTAATTGAAAAATAAATTGGGGCATTGTCTCTGAGAAGAGCTTGTGGAAAGACCCAATGGTGGAAGTGACATTTCTACTGATTCTCTCAGAAATGGTGTTTCCATAAAACTTGACTGTTGCTCTTGCTGTTCAGAGAAGAGCTCTAATTAGTATGGAAACCAGATTCCTCCATGTCCCAACACATTCATTATGCATATCAAGAAGTTTGTACTAAGGCAAGAGGAAGTTAAATCTCTTTTGTGGGCTTATTGGTCAAAGGAGTAGTGGATTTAGATAGAGATATTCTCATATGGTTTCTCCTACCTATGAAGTGTGGAACTTTTTATGAAACTAAAATAATGTGAAGTTTTGTGCGCACATTTCTAAGGTCACTGGCGTGTTATCGGTTGAGTAGGCCTATGTCTGGCCTTAAAGAACCTTACAGGTATTGCATATATTAAATTAATATAGTAAGCATGTGGCCCTTTGAATAAGAAGCCATCTGTATTGTGATTCATATTCCTTAGAGCATATCCAATCCACTTAGGTAATGGTTAGGATAGTGAAGATTGGCTTACAGGGAAGTCTGGGGATTAATAGGCAAATTTAGGTTTTCAGGGTAAGTCAACCTGGTAGACAAAAACTCCTAACTATTTTTGGAATTAAGAGTTTTATTGAATATATATATATATATATATATATATATATATATATATATATATATTAGCATTCTTATGTGAAATAGACAGATCATCCATAAATTGTAATCTGGATATTATGGGGCTATAGGTTTTGCTTTATCTTTATATCTGTTAGTACCTTTAAAAATACTTTGGAAGAAGAGAAAAACAAACAAAAGAATAAAATACTAGTGGTCATATCTCTAAGAGCTAACTCTTTGTTGCTCTTTATTGTTCTGTAAAGGTATATTTTCCCTTATGAAATTTTGGCAATATTACTATCTGAGTACTTCTCAATTCAAGTATGTACTTTTGATATTTATCTGTAGATTATCATTGTGGCATTTTTTATACTTATAAAAATTTAAAATCATTTGAAACAACTGTAAGTTCAAAGACAGTACTAGTGGATGAAGAATTCATGGTAATAATATTCTGAATTTAGGAATAAAATAGGAACTCTGTCAAGGAAAAGAAAATACTTTGTCCATGTTTAGCTATTTCATCAAAAACTCACTTCTAAGCAAATTTATAGTAATGAGGCATGTTCAAAAACACCTTGTAACTCCCTTATGATAATTTAAAGGATCTAGATGACTCAAAAAAATCCTTGAACCAATCTCTATTACTTGGTTATTTATTTTTTAAAAAAACTACACAGGCAAAAATGAAATTATATACAGTCATGTGCTACATAATGGTGTTTTGTTTAGTAAAGGACAACATGTATGATGGAATTCCCATGTGATTTTATTAGCTAGTGATGGTGTAGCTGTTTGTGGAAGTACATTTTATGATGTTCACACATTATAAGATCACCTAATGATGCATTTCTCAGAATGTATCCCTGCCACTAAGTGACACATGACTGTGGGGGGTTGTGCACGCGTGTGTGTGTGCCATTGGAATAGAGCTTTTATAAGTCAAAAGCCTACTCTACCAAGCAGAGTAAAAATAGTCATTGATTTTAAAAGAATGAAGAGTAAGAGAAGAAAAAGTTGTCCTGGAAGAATTCTGAAGACGATTGTCAAGATTTTCATTAAAATTTGAGAAAGCCACATTTTAAAAAGACTTTATATCAAATATTGTCAATCATTTAAAAAAATAGTTTACACTAAGAATCAAATTCAAACAATGTTACATTTATGTGATAGTAATTTGAGAGTCATAATAATGGTAACTTTTAAAAGACAGAATAGGAAGCATCATCAGCAAGCAGAATAGTGGGGAAGTTATTTCTAGAAATACCCAGAGTTGGTCTTTATTCCATCCTCAGAATGGCTATTAATATAACAGAAATTATGAACAGACCTCATTTTGAGTGATAAATTTTAATAAAGATAATCAAACTTTGGGCTACTTTAGTAGTTCTAGATATATATATATATATATATATATATATATTTACTAATAGAAAATTGTCAGAATTTTCAAATACTGGTGATTGTAAGTTGAAATTCCCTTTGTCTTAATATCTTGGCATACTTTGACTACATCTCTTTATTAATAATTAAGATGAGAAGAGTTTTAAGATAAAATACATCACACAATCTTGATAGTCAAGTTCCAACCTATAGAATACTTATTATATCAAGCCAGATTAAACATGACTTCAAGGAATTAATTTTCCCTTCACAATTTACAAACAAAGCCACAACAAGAATGTGAAAACCTGCCTACCCAGCTCTGAGAAGTGATGCTTTTCTATAATATATGCTATATGTCTGTGTTTTGTTATCTAGCTATAGAGGTTTTTCTCTTTATTGTTTGATTTGTTATTCTTCGATATGCATTTTATAGTCAACCATAATGGAGATTAACTTTAAAAAAATATATTATTAAATCTTATTACTATTATCCTGTGCATAGTGAAACTAGTCAATAAATGAAACATCATTCAGCCTGATCACAAAGGAGGAAATATTACTACAAAGTTGTTATACTTCTGATACCTGCATCACTTTCAGGGACATCGATGAATGGTTGACTCTTAGTTTCAGTGTTATTGAAATACATTTGATTTTTTTGATTTTTTTCTAGAAGCTTGAAAGGCAGCAGGAAAATGTCACTTTGATTTATGAAAAATTAAGTCTTTTCCAAAATGCACCATAATTTTATGTACCTCCAAAGCAATTTTATTCTTACAGTTCGTACTCAATTAGTTTCTACCTATTGAATTGGGAATATCGATTTGGGATGGATACCCCAAGGCAGATTGCCTTTTAAAAACTGATACCCAGAAACCTGACAGCCCTGAACTGCTGGGCACAGGTGTGAGGTTTCCAGGGAGTAGGCTAGAGGCCTGGCCAAGGGAGGAAGTAAAGAGAAGTGGCTCTGGAGCCGGATTCCATGGGACTCATTCAACCTTAACCACTTCCTCATTCTTTTAGTGGCAAACTAGTTATTTTCTCCTTTCTTGCCCATCCCTCTCAGCACAAGGCTAGAGTCCCCGCTTCCTTCTGGGCTCTGACTCCTGCCCCCATCTTACTTCATGTTCTCTCCTTGCTCACTTTTGGCCCCTGGGGTAGAGGATCCACTTTGTGGGGATGTGCCCCCCACCAGCTCCGTGTTTCAGCAGTTTCTGTGTCATCTGTGACGGCTTGATTGTCTCAGCCACCCCAGGGATTGAGGCTGCTTCTTCTCCTGTGTTCCCCAGGAATTCAGCCATTAGCTTCCCTGGCTCTAAGCTCAGCCTCCTCACTCAAACCAGTAATGAACGGAGCTCAGGAAAGGCTTGAAGGAGCAAGTACACAAATAAAAGTAGCTCTTGAGATGCCTGATTTTGAGACATCTGAGCCCTGTTAGAAGTCAATACCCCTTCAACCCATTCTGTAAGGCTGTGGCGTTCCTTCGCCTCTCTTCTGAATCTACGGGATGTTCTGACATCTCTCTGGCAGCTGCCTTGCTGAGACTCCAAATTTTCATGCTTTCTTTTGTTAAAGGGCAGAGAAATAGGCAAACAGGAGGATTTTAGCAGGCTTCAGGTGTCTGTCAGCAGGTGAGTTCACTTAATGAGTGTAACTGAAAACTTAAATGAGTAGGGACAAGAGGGCAGGGGGAGGGCACAGTTCCTCCATCTAGGAATTGGGAGCATCTAGTAGGAACATATTCTATTTGGGGAGGTTCCCATGGATTCCAGGGAGGTGGCAAAGCTACCCAGTACTCTTCTTCCCAACTACAACTAGACCAGTAGACCCTACTCTTGGGTGGCTGTGGTTCAACTGCTTCAACATGGCACAGCAATGAGGGAACTTGACATGGGAATATGGGTGACATACTGTGACAGATGCATACGCTTAAGGGCAAGATTTGCTGTTTTGCAACCATATCGCTTTGCTGCATTAAGAGTGTATTCGTTTTTCATCTCTGTGACCAAAGTTTCAGAGAAAACTAATTTAAAAGAGGAAAGATTTACTTTGACTCACAATTTCAGAGGATTCAGTCCATGGTTGGCTGGCTCCATTGCTCTAGGCCTGAGATGAGGCAGAACATCATGGCAGAAGGGCATGGTGTAAGAAAGCTGCTGGCCTCGTGGCTGCTGGTGGGACAGGAGTGAGGGGAGACAAGATGCGGCATCCCTAAGGGCATTCCTTTAAGGACCTACTCTCTTCAACTAGGTCCCACCTCTTACAGTTTCTACGGCCCTCCAATGGTGCATTCAGTTATCTATGGATTAATCCATTGATGAGGTCAGATTCCTCACCGTCTCATTACTTTCCATAAGCCCCATCTCTGAACATTGACTCATTTGGGACAAACCCTTTATTTTATTTTAACTTTTTCTGATGCATTGTAATTATCCATAAAATGAGATTCATTATGCTATATTCATACATGCACATAACAATATTTGTTTAATCTCATTTCCCAATATGTTGTTCCCTTATCCTGCCCTCTACCTCCTCTGATCCACTTTACTCTATTGATCTCCCTTTAATTATAGTCATTATTATTTTAATTAGTGAATTATAATTTTATGCACATACATACGTAATATGTGGGATTCACTGTGGTATATTCATACATAGACCTGCCGTAATTTGCTAGATTTCATTCCTCAGTACTTCCTCATGTCCTCCCCTCCCTTTCAATCCCCTTCCTCTGCTCTTTTGGTCTTTCTTCTATTTTTGGGAGACTTCCTTCTTTTTTTGTTTTTTATTATTCCCTTTTCCTCTCTCTCCCTCTCTAGCTTCCACATATGAAAGAAAACATTTAACTCTTGACTTTCTGAGTCTGTCTTATTTCACTTAGCATGATGTTCTCTAGTTCCATCCATTTACCCACAAATGACATAATTTCATTCTTGTTTATGGCTGAGTAAAACTTCACATTTTGTTCATTCATTCGTCTGTTGATGGGCACCTGGGCTGGTTACATAACTTGGCTATTGTGAATTGCACTGCTATAAACACTGAGGTGCCTGTATTACTATACTATGCTGATTTTAGTTCTTTTGGATAAATACCAAGGAGTGGGATAGCTAAGTAATTGGTGTTTCCAATCCAAGTCTTTTGAGGAATCTCCAAGCTTCTTTACAAAGTGGTTATACTAATTTGAATTCCCACCAACCACATATAAGTGTACCTTTTCCCTGCATCCTTGCCAGCAATTATCATTCTTTGTGTTCTTGATGATTGCCATTCTAACCAGGATGAGATGAAATCTCAGTGTAGTTTTTTTTAAATTTGCATTTTACTGACTGCTAAGAATGTTGAACATTTTTTCATGTATTTGTTGGTCATTTGTGTTTATTCTTTTGAGAAATGTTTATTAAGGACTGTTGTCCATTTATTGATTATTAGATTTTTTGGAGTGTTTTTTGGGGGGAGGATTAATATATTCTGGATATTAATCCTTGTCTGAAAGAGTTTTTTTAAAAAAGATTTTCTCTTATTCTGTAGGCTGTATCTTCCTTTCTTGTTTCTTTTACTGTGCAGAAGGTTTTTAAATTTTTTAAATTTGTTTTAATTAGTTGTACATGAACAGTAGAATGAATTTATGCACTTTGATATATCATACATAGATGGGATATAATTTCTCATTTTTCTGAGTGTACATATTGCAGAATCATATTGGTCATGCAGTCACATATATACATACAGTAATAATGTCTGTTTCATTGGACTATCTTTCCTATCCCGACATCCCCTCCTCTCCCCTCCCATCACTTCCTTCTACCTCATCTAAGGTAACGCTATTCTTCCCAAGTGCTCCCCACTTAGCATGATATTTCACTTAGCATGATATTCTCCAACTCCCACAATTTTCTGGCAAATTTCATAATTTTACTCTTCTTTAAAGCTGAGTAATAATCAATTGAGTATATATAACACATCTTATTTATGCATTCATCTATTGAGGGACACCTAGGTTGGTTCCATAGTCTAGCTATTGTGAATTGAGCTGCTATAAGCATTTATGTGGCTGCATCATTATACTATGCTGATTTTAAGTCCTTTGGGTATAGATTAACAAGTGGGATAGCTGGGTTAAACGGTGGTTTTATTCCCAATTTTCTGAGGAATCTTAATATTAAGTGAGGAGAGAGCCTACAGATTGGGAGAATATCTTTACCAAGTGCACCTCCAATAATGCATTAATCTCTAGGATATATAAAGAACTCAAAAATCTTAACACCAAAAACAAATAATCCAGTCAATAAATGGGACAAGGAACTGAACAGACACTTCACAGAAGAAGAAATAGAATTGATCAACAAATATATGAAAAAGTGTTCAACATCTCTGACAATTAGAGAAGTACAAATCAAAACTACTCTAAGATTTTATCTCACTCCTGTTAGAATGGCAATCATCAAGAATACAGGCAATGATAAATGTTGGTGAGGATGTGGTGAGAAAGTTACACTCATATATTTCTGCTGGGACTGCAAATGAGTGCAACCACTATGGAAAGCAGTACGGAGATTCCTCAGAAGCTTTTTAATTTTATGCTATTCCACTTATTGGTTCTTGTTTTTATTTCTTGACCTTTAGGTAAGAAAGTTAGTGCCTGCACAGACATGTTGGAGTTTTGATTCTATGTATTCTTCGAGTAGTTTCAGTGTTTCTGGTCTAATTCCTTGGTCTTTGATCTACTTCAAGGTGATTTTTTGTGCAGGGTGAGATATGAGTATCTAGTTTCACTCTTCTGCTTATGGATAACTAGTTTTCCCAGCAGCATTTATCGAAAGCTCTATCTGCTCTCCAACGTGGGTTTTTGGAGACTTTATCAAGGATCAGATGACTGTATCTACGTGGGTCTGTCTGTGTCTTCTGCTCTCCCTTGGTCTTCATGTCTCTTTTTATTCCAGTACCATGCTGTTTTTGCTAATAGAGCTCTGTAGTGTAATTTGAGATTGAATATTATGTTGCCTGTAGCTTTGCTCTTCTCGGGGACCAACCCTTCATTCAACTTGAGACTTTGGGGTACATTCCAGATCAAAACCATAACAAAGAGCCCCAGGACTGGGCTGGAATTGCCCTAGTGAGAACGGTGCAGCTGCTCTGGGCTCCAGTGCCGCTTCCCTGATAACCTTTCCCCGCTTCCCATGGCTCCCGCAAAAGCTCTGGGTGACACTCAAAGAATGAAGCTCTTGGCTTGTTTTCTCTTTCATGTGAGACTTTGAAGCACCATCAATGTTTGAGGACCCGAAGCTAAAAGGCCTTTTAAAATCCCTTTTCTATTTTGAGAATATTTGAGAAACATACCCCATCCTCCTCAGGGGTCTGCTTCAGGAATCCTGGGTAGGGATTTGGGGCACCTGCATGTCTATCTCGAGCACAGTGGGCATGATTGGTGGAGTGTACCCAGGACATACCATGGGGAGTGTTAACCTGATTCTGTCACTTTCCTGGGGGACTGGCAGAGAGAATGTCAGCATCCATTAACTGTTTATGTACTTAAAAGATGTCACTTTGAAGTGGTTAATAGGTCAAAGTGCATCTTAAGCCCTAATATCTCAGAATGTGACTTAGGAAGTAGTCTTTACAGTGGTGATCAAGATCAAATGAGTTCCCTCTATGGATTCTAATCCCACACAACTGGTGTGCTCATTGAAATGGAAATTTGGACCCAGAACTAGACATGTGCAGAGGGAAGCTGAAGAATCTCAGAGAGAAGATGATCACCCAACCAGAGTACATGCACAAGCCCGGGAACACCAAAATTTGCAGCAAACAGCAGAAGTTGGAGAGGCAAGTTGGACTCTCTGCTGGGGCATTCAGAGAGAGAGAGAGAGAGAGAGAGAGAGAGGCCCCACTGACACATTGATTTTAGACTTTGCTTCCAGAACTGTGAAGCAATGTATTTCTGTTCTTTCAAAAGCCATATTGTTTTTGACACTTCATATGAAAACCTAAGAAAAATAATACAAAGTATATTAAATATTTTTTTTTGTTTTGCATTTTTTTGAGGCAGGATAAAAAATCAGGGGTTATTTATACCAAGAGGAATGTTTGGCTCATCTAGGGCAAGTGTGGTTAATCAATTACTCCTGTGTATTCTCTTCAGTGACGGTGCAAGTGGTTTACCTAACTTCTGGCTTTGAAACTGAGTTAGCACTGCAACTGTTCCATGCTTCTACCTGGTAAATATCTTGTAAAAGATTTTAACCCAAAGAAGGATGTTTTCATGTGACACTTTCATAGTTTCTCCTTTAAACATTTATGTCTTCGATCCATTTGAATTCCTCCTGGGATACCATATGAAGTGTGGCTCTCACAATGTCTTTCAACAGGTGGCCACTTAGTTGTTATTTATTGAACAGCCTCCTAAAGAAGTATTTTCAATACTTCTTTAATACTTTGCCTTCCAAATTTCAGACCTTTGTTAGTTTCAGTTTATTAAGAGCTTTTAAAGTAGGGTGAAAGATTTGACCATTAGCCTATATGTATGGTTATTGTTTCCAATTCTGAAATAAAAATAAGTTAGCTATTCAAAATTATACATTTTTTCCTAATTTAACTAAATATATAGTGTGATTTTTCTGCCCTGGGTGGAGATATTTGGTATTTTTCCGTTCATTTGGAAAATAAAGACAAAAATATCATGAGACTTGAGACATTCAGGTAAGACCAGTGCTGGTAGGAGGCAGTCAGGTGATATACTGACTATTAAGTTTAAATAGGACATCAAAATTGTTCCCCAGGAGAGAAAAGAGTGTTCCAGGCTTCTTTTTTCTTTTCTCCCACAAGTTGTAGGTATCCCCCAAATGCTGCAGAACTGGACCCTCGACACTCCTGCTGCTTCTAACCAACTGGAAAAGCCAGTCTATACAAAGCTTTCTCCAGGAACTTTTGGTTTACTTCTTTCCAGATTTCTTTCTCTAGGTCCTAAACACCTAAATATTAAATTTTCACTTTCAGTTGTCTGCAGCCCAGGAGTTAAAGGTCACACTTTCACAAGCCATCTGGAACCAAATAGGCTGTTTTTCTCTTTCTCCCTTAAATAGTAAACTCATTTTTTTTGATTCTGGTCCTCTCCACCCGGGTCAGGGCCTCCACCCTTCTTCCCATACACTTGTGGAATCATCTTTGGGTATGGCTCTTTTCCATCATGCACCTCGGCTCTTTCTCTTCATACCTCTAGATTTACGCTTCCTCATTCCACTATCACCAGCTTGGTCCACACCACCAAATTAATACACCCTTACTATTTGGGTGTCCCTGCAAGGCTTCTGTGCTAATGCAGGAATATTCAGTTATGAGAACGGTAGCCTAATCAGTCCATTCTGGTTTGAACGAACTGACTGGGGGGTAGCCGTAGGCAGGTATGTCACTAGGACCGTATCCTGGAAGGATTCATCTTCCCTGTGGTCCCTTCCCCTTCTCTCTATCAGCTTCCTGGCTGCCATGAGTGAGACAGTAAAGCTCTGCTACACCTGTCCTCTAAGGTGTTCTGCCTAACCTGGGTCTAAAGCAATGACTTAGCCAACTGTAGATTAATCCTCTGGAGCTGTGAGCCAAAGTCAATCTTCTTCCTCTAAGTTGTTCTTGTCAGATATTTTGATCACAGCCATGAAACACTAACACAGAAATTAGTTCTGACTAAGCTTTCCAGGTGGTTCAGAAGTCTTTGGAAATGGTTGTTGGAAGGAGTTTGGAAAAGTTTGAAGATGCAGGCTGGAGGAGCCTTAGAATGTTATAAGCAGAGCTAAATGGGTGATTCTGGTGGGAGCTTGGAATACCAGCATGTTGACAGGAAGGTAGACTCTGCTTGTGAAGTTTCAGAGGAAATGATGACTGTATTTGGAATTGGACTAGAGGCCATTCATGTTTGATTCTGGCAAAGGACTTGCCTATATTTTACCTGTAATCTGAAACTTTGTGTGAGGCTGACTTTCAATGTGATGGACTAATTAATCTGGGAGAGGAAATTTCCACACAGCATAGCATTTAGTCAGTGGCATAGATTTTGCTGTCAGCTTTCAGCCAGATTTTCTGTGAAAATTTATAGCGAAAAAAGCAGAGCTGAAGGATTTTAAAAGCTTGTATTCGGTGAGAAAAGTGCTTGTAAAACTAGGGCCAAGCATGATGTGGTTGTTAAAGAGATTATAGCTACTAAAGAGATGCTAAGTACTTTTCACACAGATAATGGGAAAGATGCCTTGAGGACATCTCAGGAATTGGCAAGACCATACCCATTGCAGGCTTAAAGATGTGGAAAGGGAAACTCCTTTAAGAAGTGATCCTGAGAGTAATCTGCTTATACCTAGGCCTAGGGAGTTGTTTCACCCTACTTAACCACGCAGGCACTCAGAGCCACTGCTACTGTGATCCTAGGGGACCAAGGTGCTATGTGATCTGGTGGCAGACCTCGGTATCATTCAGGTGGTGCTAGTTCTTCAGGAATGCAGGATGCTGGAGTTAAGGGGTTAGAAGACTACCACTGAGATTTCAAAGAAAGGCCTGGAAGGCAAAGTAAAGTGTAGCAGGGTTGGGATCCCTGTAGGTTTCCCCTGAAAGGGTAATGTGTGAAGCTGTGAAATTGAAGCCAAACCTGGAATGGAGAACCAGATAGGAAAGAGATACCAATAATATGGAATCGCTGCCAAGAAAATCTGCTGGCTCTGGATAAAGCCAGACTAAAAGAGCCTATATGTGCTGCAACCAGCAAGGCCAAAGAGATGGGACTGGCCAAACCCTTTAGGGAGCACATCTCCCTACCATTTATCTAGATGCTGTATGTGATGTTTCAGGACTTGTTTCCCAAACTGAATTTCAGTCTTATTTTGGACTCATCCCTTTTTTCTATGCACCTATTCCCTCCTTTCAGAATGAGAATATTTACTATTTGCCATTTTACATTGAACATATGTAACTTAATTTTGATTTTTATAAGGGCTCCCAGTCAAGAATGTCTTGAGTCTCAGTAGAGATTTCAGACTTGGACTTTCGAGCAGTACTGGAACTATTACGACTACAGGACTCTTGGAGATGAACTAAATACATTCTGCATTGTCAGATGGACATGAGCTTTTGGGCACAGGGTGGAATGTTGTGGTTTGGACACAAGGCATCACCCAGTAGAGTTCCTGTGTGAATGCAGGAATATTCAGTGGCACAATGATTAGATTATTAGACTTGTAACCTAATCTGTCCTTCCTAGTTTGAATGGTTTGACTGGGTGGCAACTGGGTTGGGGGAAGTGGGTCAGTAGGGGCATGCCTTGGAAAGGTTCATCTTCACTGTGGCCCCCTTGCCTCTCTCTGCTTCCTGGCTGTCATGAATGGGGCAGCACTCCTCCACCACACCCTCCACCATGAAGTTCTGCCTCACCTTGGTCCAGAGCAATGGACTTGGCAGATCCTGGATTAAACCTCCAGAACTATGAGCCAAAAATTTAAACTTTTTCTTCTTTTAAGTTTTTCTTGTGTATTTTACTCAGAGCATGAAAATCTGATCACCACAGGCCTTATTTAATTTCTTATTTGACATCTACTTTCCAACATGATCTACTTACCTTGGACAATATTGTTGGCTCACCCTTTTTCCTGGCACTTTGCCATTCATACCTTGCATTGATTTTAATGTTCTTTTGTTTGAATGCCTGCATTCATTCCCCTCCCTTCCAGTTCTATGCTCATTTTTTTTTCCCTAAAAGAACATCATCATTTTCTATTTCCATTCTGAAATTTCAAACTACTTTCATTGACTTTGCCTTTTCGGGATAACCAATACTGAGGCCAGAATATCTTGTCAAATTTCAAAATGAGCCAATGGGAATCTAAAACACAGTAATTACTCCTGTTTTCTTATTTCTTATTTCCTCTACGGTAGGTTTGATGCTGGAAAGTTCATTTGTGAGATGAAAATTAAAGGAGACCACTGTTTTGGACTAAGTTTGTGCCGTAATCCCCATCATACCATACAAAAAAGTTGAAAATTTTCATTCATATTGAAAGTCAAACTAAAATCAAGTTGTTATCTGACCTTCCTAGAAATAGGAGATAATGAATTAACAGCCCCAATTCCCTAACAGGCCCATTTCAACTTCATGGAAGTTCCTCTGCTTAAATACTTACGTCCTTATTTTCTTACAAGAAGTATCCCAAGGCAATCTGATGTCAATCAGTTATTTGTCTGTTTTTTCTGTCTCCATGTCCACACTTTACAGGGAAAGAGACTTTGAAATGAACAATCCACTTTATATTCTTGGTTTTATGCTTTCTTCATCTTTTCCTGCCTATAAAACTAACCTCCTCTGCTTGGCCCATTGTAGCACTTAATGAAGTGCTATCCAATTTTTTTATGGAATGAAGTGTTATCCAATTCCAGGATGGCAAAAATAAAACCAATTAAGATCTTCAAACCAAATTGGTATAATTTTGTTTTTTGACAAACTGTAGTTGAATTTCTTCTTTAAAATGGAAAGATGAGTAGTTTTTGTTGGCTAAGTATGTTTTTCTAAGAAACTCTGTGAAAGGAGAAATATTTCCAAAATCTGAGTTTAATTTGCTCAAACCACCATCTTGTTCTTTAAAAATTATATGTGTTCAAAATAAACTTATATTAAATGAATCAAATTTTAATGTTGTAAGGATAATCACATTTTAATGTTGTAAGGATAAATAAAATCTGTGAAATATACTTCTATGAGGTAAGCATTTCTTTGACAAAAAAGTTCTCCTTTTTATTGAACTGAAAAAAAGAGAGAAATTTTTCACAAATTGAGAATTTTTGATAGAGTGACCATTCTTAGAATGTCTCAGAACTACATGAATTCTCCAAATATATGTGTGGCTGATTTTCTTGGGTGACTGGTCTGCATGTTTTTGGCTTAGTGTATTCTGTATCTAGATCCATGAAATCCAGTTACTTCCAACAGTGGTATATTTAAACCCATATGGGTTAAACTCTGTGTCCTCACTGTGCACATGGTGGAGCCCAGCCTGAGCTTCCCTGCCATGCAATGGAGGTTACACCTCCATGACATAAGGTGTTAGTTTTCTTTGGGGGTTAATGGCTGGAGAACTGCAAAAAAGGAGAGAAATGTGCCGCAGTCTGGCTGCAGCAAAATAACCCGGGGGTGATGAGCAACTTGTGTACCTTGATACAGTAGGAGTGGGAGCCCTTTATTGTTGGACAGGAGGGGTATATATACATTCCACACAGCTTATCTTAATTAACATAAACTAGATACAACAGTCAACCAATAAGGAATCTCCACACTTAATAGCTCGCTGGTGTTACTTCTCAAACCCCTCCCTCTGGCAAAATGCCAGGCGCCATCCAGACTTGTTTACAGACCCTGACAGAAATGGATGTTGGTTTTAATGAGATCTGAGTAGAGAGAAAGAAAACAGTGAGTACATGGGAAGGAATTTTCTAGTGTAAATTAAAAAAAATTTTTTCAGCTCCTTATATAATCAGTGGAATCCTAAAGAAAGCTTACTATATAGATTTGGAACTGTTTTCATGCCATTGTCGTCTTGTTATTGCTTTGTTCCCCTGCAAGAATCAGTGGGTTCTAATGAAAGGTTTTACACTTTAGTCTTTACATGAGACTATGACACAAACTTGACTGTTTATTTTTTGGCATAGTTATTACTTTTCTTTCTTACTCCACCTCTAGCTCTGAACTACTTATGTCAAGGATTTTTTTTCTTTCTTTTTTTTTTCTTTTGCTAGTATGAAAATAAAACCATTGCCTCCAGCAGATGGTTGAACATTGAAACAGATTGAAAAGTATTGGAAGTAGACTAGATGTAGTATATATGTGTGCTCTTCTTCTCTCAATCACATAATCTATTTCTGAGAGAGAAGATGGTGTAACATTCTCTTAGGTAATTCATAGCTGAAAGTTGATAGTCATCTGGTAAGCAGGTGCCCACTCTGCACTCTGATGGTTGTGCAGAGAATGCATTAGAAAATGTGCAATTGTAAAGTATTTTTATTACTAAAGTTATTTGGACATTATCAATAAAGTAGACACAACCTCAGGTCACCTCACCAGAGCCACCAAAGCTTCTTGGTGTTCAATCACCTTCTTTCAAAGGGTAAGTGATTTCATTGTTTCTGGTTGGATTCCCCTGGAGAATAGGGAGTCTTTGGGTTTTGGTGTTTCAGGTCTATTGCCATGGTTACTAAGCTGTTCCACAGTTTAACTTTGTTATTTATTTATTTATTTTTGTTTGGTTGTTTGGTTTGGTTCTGGGGCTTAAACCCAGGGCCTTGTGCATGTTAAGCACAAGTGTTCTCCCACAGAGTTACCTCCTAGCCCCTGCTCAACTTCCAATGGATACTTCTCTTAGGAGTGTCTTCCCTTGTAAGTAAATTGCTTGATATGTTAAAATCTAAGTTCTATTTCAAAATTCTTGATACCAATTCATCATGATTGAGTTTCCAAAAGTGACCTTGTTTTTTTTTGGGGGGGGCGGGGGTCTAGGATTTATCACTTAATTGTATCTAGCAGAGCCCCTTACATAATAATAGGGAAAAATAAAAATGTAAGTGCTAGAGAAAGGTAAAATTTATTAAAATGATATCAGTGCCCTTCTCTGGTGGGAACTACAGTTTCTCTTTGTAGTATCTCATGTGTTCATTATGTGACTCTTTCATAAACATGAAATCTAATAAAATGATGAGCAGTTTCCTCTCTGGAGGGTGTTAAAAGTGTCTCTTCTTAGAATAGGGTGTTGCATTATAACCTGTGGTTATTTTTTACCTGGTCAAGATGTTTCCCTAAATTTACTTAGGTGGGGTAAATGCTTTGGATTTAAAAAGTCATTCAAAGCCTTAGATATTGTCTAAAGTATGTATTCAAGTTGTATCTGTCAGTGTTTTTCTTCTTGTATCAATAAAGCAGAAATAAATATGATCATGTTGGTCTTTTCTTATTGCTGTTCGCAAATCAGAGGTATGAACTGAAAAATAGATCATCTTTTTCTGAGTAGACTTTGAAATTCTCCAAACTGCAGTCCAGAACAATGCTATGTTGGTATTGGGACTGTTTATATAGATGTATAAGGAGAAACAGCCAAATAGTTACTATCTAACACATGCATACCAAAACAAATGGGTCCAATCTCATGAAATCAGAGAGCTCTACATAAATATCTTGGTCTTGCCTAACAAATATCAAGACCACATTGAGGGAATCTTTAATACCAAAGTGACTGTCAAACAGACAAATGTTATCAATAGCCCAGTTAACCAATTTCTGATTTGCCTTGGCTTTTTAAAATAATTGAACCTAACTATTTATCATAGAAGCCATAGTTTTAAAGTCTGTTCTGCAGATGAATCATAGTAATGGTTTTAAAACCATGTGAATGAACTTAATGCCACTTAAAAATGGTTTACTGTAATCAAGAAGGAGATACAATACAGTATGAAACTTACATGAAAATAAGTCTTTGCATGTTGAGTTCATCAGCTTTATAACTATAAAAAGTACCTGAGATAATCTACTTATAAAGAGGAAAAGTTTATTTTGGTTTACAGCTTTAGAGATTTTAGTTTATGGTTAGTTGGCCTCATTGCTTTGGACTGTGGCAGCACATCATGGCAGGAATGTACAGCAGAGCAGAACCACTTGGTCTACCTATGGTCAGGAAGTAGAAAAAAAGAAGAGTCCGGGGCCCCACAATCCTCTTTTGGGGTATACCCTCAGTGACCTAAAGACCGCCTGCTAGACCCACCTCTTAAGGTTTCCACCACCTCCCAACAGCACAAGCCTGGAGACCAAGGCTTTAACACACAGGCCTTTGAGAGACATTCTGCATCCAAACCATAGCACATGGCAGAAAGAAACACATGGAAATGAAACTACATTCAGAAGTGATTGTTCTTATCCAGAACTTTAAATTTGATTTTCAGATAAGAATATAAACATTTTATGGGGGTTGGTGATGTAGCTCAGTGGTTGAACAGTTGCTTAGCATGCACAAGGCCCTGGGTTTGATTCCTAGTACTGCAAAACAAAATAACTAACAACAAAAAAATACGTATGTATAATTCGTATGTATAATGCACAATAAATGTAATATAAACATTTGGCAAGAAGGTAACTTGATAAACTAAGGACATGGAGTGGAACAAAGAAATATAAACAAGTTTGACCTTAGTCTCCTATGGAGTCTTTTTCATATTAAGAGCTTTTTTTCATATTAATTTCATTCATTTGACCGTAATTTGATGAGCTCCTCCTATGGCTAGGTACTGTTCTGTGTGAGACTATACCACAGAACAAAATGGACAAAAATCTCTGCCTTTGAAGAATGTCCATGCAATGCTCCCCGTTACTGCATAGAGGATGTGGCTGTGACCGTCTGCCTATTTTATGTGAAGAAGTCAAAGCAGAACCAAGCTTAGTAATTTATCTCTTAGAAGCAGTGGCTGATGAGTCGGCCTCTGCTCTCAGCATTGACCTGTGTTCACTGAGCTGAGTGCTTTTATTTTCTCCATCTTCATCTCATCTTATGGATGATGATGCAGAGCAGAGAGGTCCATTGCAGTCTGCTGTGTCATTAGGGAAGTGGTTTGGAACACTATTCCTATGTGAGATTCTCAGCATAGGCTAAAGAAAGTTGCTCCTGATTTGATTTTTAAAAAGAGCCCTCCTCTTCCTCTCCTGCCCTGTGATGTAGACATCAACATGAAGGTCTGTGCGTTACAGGAAGTTAAGAACATAACCTTGATCTTAGAGCAGTGCAGACCTCATAGGGCACATTCAATAAAATTAGTTGTTGTTCTTGCTGGTTTTGAGGTTTTTGATATAATTAATTTGGAATCTGACTTTTAAGAACTATTATGTAAGTATGAATTAAAATCATAAGATAACCTGGCACTTTGCAAAAGTGGAAACCAGTTTTAAAATGCACTTTAAGCCTAAATTCAGCATGTCCCTTTTTTACTTGTGCTATATGATTTGCTTTCATGCTTTTATGCCTTTTCTTTTTTCAAATAATCTTGCTATTCACAAAAACTAAATGAGATTTAACTGTTGTTTCTTTGCTTTCACTTTGTTTTATTTTTACATAGTGATACAAATAAGAAAAATAAACATTTCAGCTCCTGTCAATTTTTCAGGTTAACCTTAACTAGAGACTTTTACTACATTTTAATGCTTCAAGCTAGCCAACAAGCTTAAAATAGTTATACATGCAAATATTTAAGTGAAATTGGAAAGAGAATATAGAGATAAGAAATAGCATCTATTGAAGAATAAATCCTATTTCAAACATAAGGTTTCACAATTAAAATCAGCCATGTGCAAAAGAAAACCCTCAAATAATAGTGACTTAAACAAGGTAAAATTTTAATTTTCTGTCACATAAAATAACCTGAACTTCTTTTCACAGAGATATGGCAGCTTCACAATCCAAAGGTCTCGTGTCTCTTGACTTTCTGTTCCCCTCTCCCAGCACAAACATTCCATTTTCAAGGTCAATGCCTGGTCTAGTGTGGCTACAGGGGTTCCAGCCATCACCACTGCCTCCTAGGCAGAAACAGAAGGGGTTATGGGAAGTCAGCGGGGACACACTTGCCAGCAGAAGCAGTTTCCTTGAAGGAGCCTTTCTGAAAGTCTTTCTCAGCTCTTGCTTTTGTAACTGTCGTACAGAACTTAAACTACACCTGCCCTAAGGGACTCTGGGTTATCTAATCATTAATATGTACTTTGTACCTGGAATAAAGTATGAGTTCTATTAATAAGCAGAGTTGAATGGATATTTTGGCTGGCACATGGCAGTGTCTGCTTTAATAATAAACTTATATAAATAAGTTTATGTAAAAACAGTAAACTGAAATAGTAATTTCAGAACTGGATCCTGTTTTTTTTTAAATTATTATTAGTTGTTCAAAACATTACAAAGCTCTTGACATATCATATTTCATACATTTGATTCAAGTGGGTTATGAACTCCCATTTTTACCCCATATACAGATTGCAGAATCACATGGATTACACAGCCACGTTTTTACATATTGCCATACTAGTGACTGTTGTATTCTGCTGCCTTTCCTATCCTCTACTATCCCCCCTCCCCTCCCCTCCCCTCCCCTCTCTCTACCCCATCTATCTTAACTCATTTCTCTCTCTTGTTCTTTTTTTCCCTTTCCCCTCATTTCCTCTTCTATGTAATTTTGTATAACAATAAGGGTCTCCTTCCATTTCCATGCGTTTTCCCTTCTTTCTCCCTTTCCCTCCCACCTCTCGATCCTGTTTAATGGTAATCTTCTTCTCATGCTCTTCCTCCCTGCTCTGTTCTTAGTTGCCCCCCTTATATCAAAGAAGACATTTGGCATTTGTTTTTTAGGGATTGGCTGACTTCACTTAGCATAATCTGCTTTAATGCCATCCATTTCCCTGCATTTGCCATGATTTTGTCATTTTTTTAGTGCTGAGTAATACTCCATTGTGTATAAATGCCACATTTTTTTAATCCATTCATCTATTGAAGGGCATCTAGGTTGGTTCCCCAGTCTAGCTATTGTGAATTGTGCTTCTGTGAACATTGATGTAGCTGTATCCTTATAATATGCTCTTTTAAGGTCTTTGGGGAATAGTCCGAGAAGGGGAATAGCTAGATCAAATGGTGGTTCCATTCCCAGCTTTCCGAGGAATCTCAGATCCTGTTTAATAAATATTCTGAGTTACTGAGTGTCAATTTATATCACAGATAGATCACCATTCTGAAAAAGAACCAGAACACAATAACAAAATTCATACTGAAGTCCTATTAGGAAAAAAAAAAGTTAGCCCTGGTTGTATGCCCTGAACAACATACCTATGAGTGTGGCCATTTTAGAGATAGAGAAACAGGGGCATGAAGATGACAAGGAGCTTTCCCAAACACGACTGAACTAAGCAGTGGCAGAGCCTGGGGAGTCCGGTCCCCAGTTGCAAGCCTTAAGGTAAGGCGTGATGTTGCCTCATTTCATACTTCATAAAGTATAAAAGGATGTGCACTTGGTCGTCTTGAGCATTAATTGTCATCTTCTGATTTTGTGGAGAAATGTGGCCACTTGAACTATTTGACATTTGGGATTTTGGTCCTTACATGTGATTGTGCTTTGTGCATACTTAAAAAAAAATGTAACAAATCAACATGTGCACCCTCACAGGTACCTCTCAGAACAGTTCTTGTATTGAAGGGAAATTTTTCTCTACACAAGAGAAGGCAGTCAGAGCACCTGGTGAACAAATATTTCACACTTGTCTTCAGAAAGTGTCATGTGTGCGGCGCCTCAGAGCCCAGCCTGTGTGCAGCCTATTTGACAACCAGAGTGTTCATACCATTCCTGCTTTTTCCTTTAGAAGTGGAGTTCTACTACTTCCATTAATAGAAACAAAGTTTTGGGAGGGAGGGAGGGTGTGTGTGTGTGTGTGTGTGTGTGTGTGTGTGTGTGTGAGAGAGAGAGAGAGAGAGAGAGAGAGAGAGAGAGAGAGAGAGAGAGTTGTATAGCTATAGAGAGATATTCTGTGCATCAGCAGAGGGTGCGGCCAGTAGCAGGAGGGTGGAATGAGACAGAGGGGAATGCGGAGGCTTGGACCACTCACCTAATATGCCGTGCACATGCCCACTTACCTGGAACCAGCCCTCTGGAGACTGCACTGTTCAGCAGGAAATGCTCCTCTTCCACCCTCGCCTTCTGGGGTTGAGCTTGGCTTGTTTCATTCATCTTTGTTTGAATCCTTCCATTAATCAAACCTAGACAGAGGTCACTTAGTCACCTGTGAAAGCATAAATTCTCGATTGTGAGGAATCACTGGTGCGACACACCTTTCTCTACCTGTGAACAAACGCAAATGCTTATTTCTCATGAATTTTTCTTTAAAAAAAAAAAATTCCTAGGCTCAATAACCACAGCTTCACTCCTGATTTCTCCTCTCCCCACAATCTTGGCTTTTTCTCAGTCTCCATATTCCGTCATGTCACAGAAGTGTCCTCAAGGCAGGGCTGTGAGGGCTGTGCACAGGGTGGCTCCTACCTAGCCACTAGCTTTTGAGGAAGTTGTAGACCTGCAATCCTCAGGGAGTGCAAAGCTGAGTGGGGTTCTTCCTGGAGCACGGGGTAGAGAGTCTGAGATCCCTGAGCCCAGGGAGCCCAGCACGGTGTGGCGCTGTGTCTCCACCCTCCTGTCATCATTACCCCTTCTGAACTACAGGAGGAAAATTGAGTTGAATCAAGTTACGTACTAAGGAAGAGTTAGTATTGAGTTAAATACCAGGTGGGTTGTGCTTTGGAAGATCACAAACCATTATAATATCTAGGATTTCTTAACCCCCAGAAATAATCTCTGTCCCCTGAGAGATGATCATTGCCTTGATCCTACACACATTCATGTAAGATGTCCACCACTCTGTATGAGCACCATTCAATAATATGCCTTAAACTTGTGTTTACTGTGTTCAGATGTTTATTATAACTTTTAATCCAGAAGAATGTAAGTTCTATGAGGGCAGAAGTTGTATCCATTTTGTTTACTGTTACATTTGCAGTTCCTAGGATACTACCTGAAACATAGTAGGTGCTTAGGAATATTTTTTAATGTTGCATGGTTAATAAAATACAAATTAAGTCTATGCATTTACTGATCCCAGTGTTTTAGGGCTGTTAATTATTAATCAACATTCACTGACAGGACATTAACTGTGTGTGTGTGTATGGCGTAGGTACTAAGGCTTTTCTGATGTGCATATGGAGTCTCTGACTGTTAAAAAGTGTAGAGAAACATGTGCCTTAATGAGCTTGTAGTATGGTTGGAGGTGGCAGCTACAGATTCACGATGGCTTTGTTTATTCAGCAGTCTCACTGAGCATGCTTGGTGCTGTCCTTGGTGTTGGGGATACATCAAGTCCTACAGCTGGAGTGCTCAGTCTAGAGGGGAGACAGGAAACAGGCAAACAGGATGTCTGATTTTTGGAAGATGGACAAAGTGTGGACAAAGGGAAGCAAGAGCTGGAGAAAGCAGAGGCAAGTGCGGGGTTGGGTGAGGGGTCAGGTTAGAAGGAGCCTCATTGGGAGAGCATCTGAGCAACAGTTGATGGAAGAGGTGGGGGGATTAGCCAGTGTACCAGGCAAAGAGCCCAGAAAACTCAGATTCCTGAAAGCCAGAGCAGTTCTAGAATGCTCTAGGAACAGGAAGGAGGCCAATATGGTTGGAGCAGAGGGAGGTAGGAGTGGGAGAAAACGCCTTCAGAGAGTAAGGGTGGGGGAGGTTCCGTGAGGTTTCGGCTTGCGTTCTGAGGGAAATGCACATTCCTGGCAGGACGGGAGAGACGCCATCTGACTTGTTTTATGCGTGTTCACTTTGACTGCTGGGTTGAGAATCCCAAAGGGAGCCCAGAGTTGAGGCAGGAAGGGCAGTTCAAAGCCTACTACAGAATCTCAGGTGAGAGAAGAAGGACCATGGTGGCCCTGACAAGGGTGGCAGTGCGGGCTGGTCACATCTTGAACATACCCTAAGGCAGAACTGTCAGGATTCCCTGTTGGGTAGGGGTGGTATGTGAAGGAGGGTCTAGAAGGACGTGATCATTTTGACTCGAATGATTGGAAGGTGGAATTGTGAACCACAGATAGACTAAGTCTTGGAGGAGGAACTCCAGTCGCGTGCTGACCACGTTGAACTTCGAGATGTATTTAGACCGTCCCAGAGGAGATGCCTGGAGTCTGGAAGTGGGTCTGGACTTGGTAATGTTGTGCATCCTGAGTGCAGAAAGGAGGAATGAGACCACCACGGGAGTCGATATAAAGAGGGGGAGCGAAAGACGGAGGAGATCTGAGACCTGGGATGCTCAGACGTTATTTAAGAAAGAAGAGGACCCAGGAAAGGAGATTGACACAGAGTCCTTCTTTACTGTGGCATGATGGCAGACAGATGAAGAAATACAGGCAGAAAAAGCGATCAGCCATGTCAAATACTGCTCTTGGGCCAAATAGAATGAGAATGGGTAATTGTCCATCTTACCAGGAGAAGTTTTGATCGAGGGATGGTGGAGGCGTACTTCAGTGAGTTCTTTAGAAAACGGGAGGTAAAAGCAAGTCTGACCAACTCTCTCAACAGAGGCAGAAGGAAGAACGGCTCTGGTGATATCAGGTGGAAGACAGGAGGGACTGCTTCCACTGGGAGGAGTCGGGGCACAGTTCTTAGAAGCAAGGAGTGAGGCCATTGGCTGAGAGTGTGGGTGGGGGAGAAGGATGAGAGATTGGGGTAGTGCCCCAAGTCTTTCAGGAAGAAGGGAGACGAGACGGACCCTGTGGAATGGTGTGGCATCTTGGCTGCACAATCCGCCCAACTAATATTTGGGGCATGGAGGTGTAGATGTGTCTTCTTCCGTCAACTCCTCTGCATGGGTGGCCGGCAGAGAGTTCAGTGTAACCCAGATGGCAGTTTGGGAAAAGGGAGCCCACACCGCGTGTAGAAGAGCCATTTGAATGCACACTCCTGGAAAAGGAAGTAGCGAGGAGGGAGGCAGTGGATCTTGAGTGGGCAGGTGCAGCAAAGGGAGTAGGATCCCTGAGGGGGATACTTGGGCCTTTAAAGCCGGGCCAAGAGCTTCCTGCCTTTTTAGGGCTTTCTGCTGCTGCAGGGGGGTCCCTGGAGGCAGCTCTGCAGGGATGCCTGGGAACCTGCACCGAGGGGTGCTCAGAGGCCCCCTGGGAGGCTCAGATGGGAAAATTCCTGTGGTTGCTTAAAGCCCACCTCACTCTGCCCTGTGTGGCCTGAGAAGACCACCACACCCCCAGCCGTGGGTCTTCCACCCTGCCATCCCTAGTTCCGCCTGTGGTTCTGGACTCCTGCTTAATGTACTTTCTTTTCCAATAGAACCTTTACTACCACAATCCTACAAGGAATTAAATAATGATGAGGGCTGCTTTCCTGTACAAACCCAAACCACAACCAAGGGGGAAAGCCAAGCCAAACCAACAAACCAAAGAAAAGAAAAGTATGTGACCTTTTACCACAGTCCCTCCTACACCGAAGCCCTTTGGCTCCTTTGTCTCTGAAATTTCATAATTGTGTGCTCGTTTTTCATTCACTGTGCTGGACGCACACTGAGGGGACTCTTGCAGTTTTAGGAGGAGTGGGTAGGGAAGTGGCAGAGCTACTTTTTAAGACTTCTTCAACTTTGTCTTCTAAATCCCATGGATTTTTAAAAATGATGACTGGCTTATTTTCCATTTTCAAAATTTATTCTTTGTCCCCTAAGGGTTTCCTTTAACTATATATAAAATGAATAATATGTACATATATTTTTGTATAGATTTTGGTTCATTGTTACTGTGTTCTTTTTATCTTCTGGATGATATTCATCATAGGTTTGTTAAAAATATGTTGTGTATCGCTCCCTGAATTACCTCTTTAAACTCCTCCCTTCTCCCTCCTTCTTTTTCTCCCTCCGCCCTTTCTTCCTTTTGCTTGTGCTCTTGGTTTTGGAGTCTTACGAATATTTGACCATCCATTCATTTTAACCTTGAGGAACTGAAAGTGCTGATTGGAGCTCTGTGTGCCGTTGGAGTGGGGTTTTGGATTCTTGGGCTCCGTTGCAGTGTTTTCTCTGGCTCTGATTAATTTCCCCAGATCTATAATTTTCCAGACTGTTTCCATGGGGTGAGAGCCTGGCTGCATGTTCCATGGAACTGAAAGGGAGAGGAGAGTGACCCGCCATCAGAACGCAGACTTACTAATTGGCTTCTTTTCAGCCCTGGGACTTCTGCCTCTCCTGCTACCGTTGGTATCCCCAAACACGAACCCCCTTAAATTATGTTTCTCCAAAAGAATAAACTAGTGATTCAGATCCGTGGTCCATTTCTGATCAGCTTATTTTTCTTCCTGCTAATAGCCTGTTAGAGATTATCCCCTTATCAGCTGTGTGCTTTGTTTTCTCTTTATTCTGTGGGTTGCTTCCTTGGCTGTGCAGAAGGTTTTAGCCATCCCATCTGCCCACTTTTGCTTATGTTTTCTTTACTTGTAGGGCGTGTCTAAATATTCCTTGCCCGGACCAATAAAGGAACACTTCCCCTATGTTTTCTTCTGGTGGTTTCAGGTCTTATGTTTAAGTCTTTAACCTATCTGGAGTTGATTTGGGCACATGGTGTGAGATAAAGGTCTCATTCTCCAGCACCATTAGTTGAAGAGGTTGTCTTTTCCCCTGGGCACTTTGGCCCCTTTGTTGAAAGTGAATTGACTGCTCAATGTGTGGGTTTATTTCTGAGCATTTTGTCCTGTTCTTCTTACTATGGAAAATAAGGAATTGAATACTTTCCTCTCACTTTCCTACCCTTTACCTACTTACTGATTTTGAATATAGTTTTTGGCTCATCTGTTGTTAAGTAATACACCTAAACCTATACTTTTGATTCATCAACTGAAGACATATCTATCAGTGGCTCATTATAAGAAATACAGATTTTGCACATTTTTATTTCTTCCAAAGCTCTTTCTCCCCCTCCTTTTTTTTTCTATGCTACTGCTGTTAGATTGACAGGATTCATAGTTACTCTTCTGAAGCTATAGAATATATTTCATGTTCTATACAAAAATTGATTATATAATTAGCATTCACAACATTATCTGGTAAGTGTTAATGACAAGCTGCACAATGGAACTCAGAGAATTTCCTTAGAGGTTCTTTCCTGAGAATGGGACTCAGAAGCTGTTGCTGAGCTTTTTTGTTAGTGTTAGAATATATCCTTGAATAATTTTTCAGAATGGGCATGTGGGTTATACACTTCCTGACCTCGCCTATTTCCAAAGAGTTTGCCTTTATGTTTACTAAGAGTCTGATTGCAAATCAGATTCTGGGTTCTAATTCTTTCCCCCTTAGAATTTTAAATAGTCTGCCCCACCATGTTCTAGAATCCGTTGCTGCAATGGAGACATTCTAGTATCAGGCAAGTCTTATTTCTTTGAGGTTACTTGGGCTTATTCTTCTGGAAACTAATATTTCTCCTCTGAATGATGACACTCCTCTATCAAGTCCCTGGGTGTAAATGTTGCTTGTGTTTAATCCTTAAAGACTTGAACAGGATTTTCATTAAATTCTCATTTTTTTTCAGTGCTGTGAGATTGATCTTCTAGTATGTTTAGGTTTCTTCTTTCCCTTTATTGTTTCTGTTCCTACCTTCTTAACTGTCCTTTTGATAGATGTTGAACTCCTGTGATCTACCTTCCATGTCTTTGAGATGATCTCATCCTCTGTCTCTGTAGAAAGCTGCACTCCATTAAGGACATCCTTGCACATAGGATACCACCTACTTTATCTTCAGTTTTGTCAATTTTATTATCCAATCTATCGAGTATTTTTGATTTTCTGTTTTGCAACTGTATTTTTAATTTCCAAGAATCTGTTGTTTATATTCTACTTTTTTTTTCCTGAAACCTTACTTTTATATCCTGCAATACCTAGAAAGAACTCTCTCTTATCTGTGGCTCATCAGAACATTGAATGCAGACTTCTGGGCACTTTGCTTCTGCCCCCAGGTCTCCAGACCCAAGAGACCTCCCCTCCAGCAACCTCCCTTACCCACCATATATCACCACTGCCCTTAAGTTCCAGGGCGGTGGAACTTGTATTTTGCCACCCACTCTTTGTAGTTAGGCCAGCAAATTCCTAATTCACGGTGCTGTCTTTCACATCTCCAGTAACAATCCTGCTTGATATACATTCATGGTGGGGTGAGAAATAAAGGGGAAGAACTCCATCCCTTGACACTACTTTTTCCTTACAACTTTCTCAGGTTTTGTGGATGCAATAAATTTGCAATCTCTCTGAGTATGGAAAAGAGTTTGTTAAATATTCTATTCCCAGCATGATCTCTGTCTTTTTTTATGACATATCATTTGTCCATCTTATGTATTTTGTTTCTCGCTGTTGGCAATAGCCTGTTTATATTGTTCATATTTGCTAGTTACCGTCAAGGTTGGTGTGGGCAGCTGGTCTGTGCTTTCATTGTGCCTATGTGAGCTTCTCTGGTTCCAGGTCAGTGGACAGAGTGTTTCCTCTTGCAAGCAATCCTTCAGGCTGATGGGAGCAAGCTGTGGGATGCCAACAGAGAAGATTTGCTCTGTGCATGGTCCTGATCAGGGCTGCCTCTTTGATTTTTTTTTCTTTCATCAATGAAGACCTAGAGTTTCTTTGCCTCTATCTGGTATCAAAACCCCTGGGTAGAATATGTCCTCACTTGAGTCATCCACAATTTTTAGCAAGTAGAGCTCAGGCTTTGAGTGGAGGCTAAAGGGTCAGGTTTACTGGGTGAGAAGGTCAAGGACCCAGTTCTCCAGGCTGTCCTGAATGCAGTGCTTTAATAAATCACCCTGATAATTGCTCCAGGTGCTATTTATTTTTGAATTTCTGGTGTCTAGGGAGAACTCTGATACTCTGGTGTGGGTTGTGGTTTCCTCCACTCTCATTTCTGCTTACGATTATCCTGTCTGCTTCCTTCTGAGGAGAGAGAGGAAGCACATGGGTGCCCTCTGTCCCTTTCCTTCAACCAGAAACCCTTCCAGTTTATTTTAAATCAGATTTGATATTTATACAGATTCGTTATTGGGGTTTTGGTAAGTCAGAACTGTAAGAACCTGTGATCAAAGTTCTGTATTCCAAATGCTTTGAGTTCCTTTTCTAAATAAGCCATTTGTGTATACAGCACATAGGAGCCCTGGCCAGGGAATGTGTATAAGCATTCACACACATGCCTATGCATGCGTGCATACACACACACACACACACACACACACACACACACACACACACACCATCTCTCCATGTCTCCTTTCACCTCACCATTCTAGCGGAAAATCATAACTCATTGCTTTTCCAAATTTTAAGTTAATTTATTTATTGTTTTCCCTGTGTGTCCCCTCCTTTCTCGTGACACCGACATTGTTCCATCCCCACTCTCCTGGAATCTCATGCTCAGCTCTTTGTTGGCCTTCTGCCTTCTACTGACTTCAGTTTTTCTCATCATTTCTACCCTGTGCCTTGAGAGACCCTTCTAGTGCATGGCTCTAATGGTGACTACATTGGATGCTTTCCAACGTAGAAGCCATGTTTTTGCTTCCCTTGCTGTTTTATGCTTAGCATGATGCTGGGCATTCAGTAGACAAGACTAAAGAAGACCAGTGGTCTATGGCCAGGAGGGAATAGGCTGGTGGAGTCCTGCATCCTCTGTCCCCCTCCTCTGCCACTGACCTCCAGCATCTTTCCTTCTTTCTAATATGGCACATGACATTAAGACACTTGCATATAAGAAGCCCTCCCAGGAGCATACTTAGATTTTATGAAAACAAATAAAATATTTTTAAGGAAGCAATTCCCTTCAAGTTCGCTTCTCTCTGGGCTTCCTGCAGGTAGCCTGGTGATGGAGCGTCACAGCCCTGGTGCTTCTGGAAATTGGCCCTTTTTCTCCCGCTCTGCAGCAGACCTGAACTAAAGAAATGTTATGACAGGGAGTACCTTGGAGTTTAATTCACATTTTATTATTAGTGACAGATTACATGGCAATCATTTGATAGGTGGTCAGGAAATCCCACACCGGAGGACTTGGAGCTTCTGTTCTTCAACAGGGCAGCTGGCCTTTCGTCCTGATTTAGTGCTGTCCCCCTGTTCCTCTCACTCAGTTGAACCTCCACCCCAACCAAAAGACTTCCTGTTCCGTTAAATTCAGTTTTCTTTTTCCTGCACCTTTCCCCACCTGTTTTTCAAATCCTCCAAGTGGCCTTAATGTTTTTCAAATCTGCCAAGTAGCTTAAACGCTACTTTATCTGTGACAGTGTCCATCCTCATTCTAATACAAATCTTGGGTTTCATCTTTGATTTGTATCTTTATTATGGTGTATTTCACCCATACCAGAGTTATTTGTTGGTGTATATTATGTCCTCCATAGTATTAGTGTATTTTATTCATTTTCATACTTTATAGAATGCCTGGTGTAGTGCTTGGTACACTACAAGATAATCAATAGATCCTGTTGCCTGGATCCATTCTAAACTTTTGCCATTTATTTGCCCTGGCTAATAGAGGCTTTGATGGTGGTGGTGGCAGGGAGAATATTGATATCTGATTTCTCAGTGTGGGTAATTGTCTTCCTGAAGAAGGAGATGTTGGTAACAAACATGTGATTATCTTCTTTAACCCCTACAACAACTCCCTGGAATAGACACTTGTTTTTGTCTTAGGAGGAAACAGGCCTAGAGGAGCAGAATGATTTGCTGAGTGGAGAATGCTCTATATGCCTTCAAAAGCGAGTGTAGCTTCATTTTTCAGTTGCAAGCAAGCTGGAGAATATGACTGGATTTTTCGGTCTACTCCCATTTAATAACTTGGCCAATCAAACTTCAGGGTCTGAAGAGATCTTGCTCTGGGGGATATCAGGGAATTCCCCCAAGTACTTCCCCAGGCTGATCGTCTAGCACCCACAAAGCCGTCACTAAGCTGTCAGTGTTATCAAGTTTTGTTATGGTTTCCTGAGTTCTCACTCTGCTGCCAGCACCAGCTGCAGTCCCTCTGTCTGCTCCTTCCCTTTCCTGCTATTTGAAAGCAAGTGCTGAGAAAGTCAGTGCTTCAGTTATTGCAGCTTTCCAAAGGCTTCTGGAAGCAAGACACAACATCATAGGCGGGCCAGTGAGTGCAGCTTGTTGATAGAAACTGAAGTTTTACATGTTGTAAATACTAGGACGTTTCCCAGGCAGATACGTGACTGGCAAAACACAGCTCCCTGGCTTCTTCCACTCACAGATGGCTCATAAACTCTTCCTGCTCCCCTAATTTCTTTTACCTCACTTCAGATACCTGGCAGGGATGTTCATTTTTTTTTTTTAAAGTTTTCATCATTGATTTAAAATAGAAACCAGCAAACGTTTCCTGTAAAGGGCCAGATAGTAAAATTTCAGGCTTTTTGAGTATTTGGTCTTGGCCACTATTGAACTTTGCCATGGTAGCACCAAAGCAGTCACAAACAGCATGTACATGAACATGCATGGTTGTATTCCAATAAAACTTTATTTAAAAAACAAAAGGTCAGCTCAGGCTGCATTTTTCAATCCCTGATTTAAAGAAAAGACAGAATGTGCTGTGCTATGCCCATTAGATGCTACCTGAGTTTGATTCTGAGTTTTCTGTATTTTTCTAAAATTTACTGGGTAGGAAATGACTAAATTGATGATACAGCAATCTAATTCAATCATGGAGATAATAGTGGCTAACGGTTATCGAGTGTTTGCTCTATGTTGGGCACTTTGCTAAGTACTCTCCATGCTTTATATGATTCATAAAGCAAATAATGTTATTATCTCCATTTATAGCTGAGTGAACTGAGTCACAGAAAGCTTAAAGAGACTGCCCATGGTCACATGTCACCCATGCTTTGAAACAGGTGGTCTGATTACAGGATCCACGAGCTTCTGCAAAGAGCACAATGATATGGGACCAACAGGAAAGAGCACAGGACCAAGAGTCAGAAATCTGGGTTTGTATTTCGAATCCGCTCCATGCCAAATTACATTAACATGGAGGCCCAGCTTTCCCACCCAGGAAAAGGACTAATCCCAGCCCTCGCCCCTGTAACCATAGAAGTTGCAGTAAGAATGAGAGATTATATGCATGTACTTCATAAACTAAATACCATACAGATGTTAGTTATTCATTTGCATTTGGATATATCTTAGACTTTTTTAAAATTTGAAATAAAAATATTTAAGAGAAGCAGTGAGATTCCTGAAACTAGAAAGCTTTTAGGGGTGTTGAAGCTACCATCAGTATTTGGGTTCTTAGATAACTTGATCTCTGACTGTCCTGGCAGCCCTAACCTTTTCTAGGTATTTGGCCTCTTGTTAACTGCTTCTAGGCCCATCCCTGTCTGAAGGAGAGATGGCCATTTATTCTCCCCTACCTGTTTTTCTGTGGAGGGAGATTAAACCTAGATCTCTCAGGCTAGGTGGAACGAAAGTGGAAGAATTGAAGATGTGCTCTAAAGAAAGGACAGTTAGGTTTTTACAGAGTTCCAATTTTATGATCCTAGTGTAACCAAGCCTTGCAGCAGATTGACTTGACTGGAAGTTTCAAGACACCTGTCTCCCAATTCCCTCAGTGGGGCATCTGTTCATATATTAGTAGTTTGGTCATGGGACTTGAGTGTCCCATATCTTCTCCTCTGGAAGGAACCAGAAAGGCCAAGAATGGAAATTACCTTGACGGCTCTTCCTTTGCCACCCAGCCAATTCCTTTGCAATATCATGCCTAGAAAACTCTCCTTATTTTGTCTTCAGCTCTTCATCCCTTCTAAGAGTCTAGAGCAATTGGGTATATTAGTCACAGTTCTCCAGAAAAACAGAAGCAATAGGAATCATATGTCTGTCTGTCTGTCTATCCATCTTTCTATCATCCATCAAAAGAGATTTATTTTTAAGGAATTGGCACAGGCAGTTTTGACATTAGCAATTCTGAGATCTCTAGGGCAGGCTGCTGGCTGGATACTCAAGGTGATTTCTGTGTGGCAGAATTCTTTCTTCTAAGAGAAACTTTCATCTTTGCCCTAAGGTCTTCAACAGACTGCACGAGGCCCACCTAACCTTACGACGAAGAGTAATCTGCTGTATATAGTTTACATAATGTGAACGTTAATTCTAAAGAACACTTTCATAACAACATCTAGTCTAGGGTTTGACCAACTGCCGGACACTATAATCTATCCAAGTTGACATTTAAAATTAGCCATCATGATGATTGATATTAAAAACATATCATTTTGAACCTGTCTGTATACTTGAGTAGAAAGACATGCTGGTCATTCTGTGGATGACTCTTTTGCTGAGTAGATAGCATGAAATATTTGTAGTGTGCTTGAACTGCAGTTCACCTGTGGGTAAGTATCCTCACAGATTATCTTCAGGCAAATAAATGCTCATTAGTTTCAAATAATGCTGTTTTCCAAGGACGCAGATGATAGTGATGTATATTATTTGAACGATCCCAGGATGGTAAGGGATTTCTTTTTTTTATTCTTTTTTAAGGTTTTTGATTTTTGTTCTATGCTCAATAAAGGAAGCCTCAGTCTTTCATTAAAAAAATAAAAAATAGAGTCTGGGAAGGACAGGGAGGGAGAAAGCAGCCCACCGAGGTGTCATTATCTTTATTCGACAAGATCAGAATTTAGCTGGTTTTACCTAAAATTCAGAGATTCCCTTCTGGCATAAGTGGGATTGTGACTGAGTTCAATTACTGTCCCTATTATTAGAAAAGTAAAGAGTCCATCGCTGGTGACGTTATGATAGGGAGGTTTTAAGCCAGGTCTCCACCTAAAACTTTTCAGTCAGTGGACTTAACAAACTTTTCAGTTTTGCACCCGAACTACAAAACCTTTTTGGTTGTACAGATCCAGATTGTCTGAAGAGTGCAGGAAATGTATCACAAGAACAGCATTTCTTAAATGTTTCAAATGTCCTGATTTGGGTTAATTGATAAATACCATAAAGGTAATAAATCTTTTACATTTTGACTTTATTTTCTACTCAAAAAAATGCAACATAAAACTAACAGAATTTTAAAAACTAAAAAATTAACCATTGATAAAAATTAAAATAGGGATGGGGATGTGGCTCAAGCTGTAGCATGCTCACCTGGCATGTGTGCAGCCTGGGTTCGATCCTCAGCACCACATACAAATAAAGATGTTGTGTCCACCAAAAAACTAAAAAATAAATATTAAATTCTCTCTCTCTCTCTCTCTCTCTCTCTCTCTCTCTCTCTCTCTCTCTCAAAAAAAATTAAAATATCTTTATATTAGTCATCCTCACCTAATATGTTAAATATTCAACTTTGTAAGCAGAATCTTTCTTTTTTACTTGACTAGCCCCTCAACAGCAAAATGCTTCAACAACTATGTCCTTTTAAGCACTCACAGAAGCTCCAAATGCTTTACATGTATATGCATAAAATGTCTCTAACTACATAATTAAATAATTTCAAAAAGTCTCCACTCGAAATGCCCTTACTACTTTCAGATGGAGACTTTTTGAAATCTTTCAGATTTATTAACTTCCTTTGCTGGTACTATGGAGGCTTGGTGCCATGGAAAACCTATTGAAAACGACTGTGTTGGATTACATGTTAAAACATATCTTTCAAAATGCATCACTGAGCTGGCAAGAAAAGTATGTCATTGTAGAGAACAAAGGAGTGCAAGCAGAAACCCCGGGAGGCAAGGGAGCCTGCAGGTATTTATGACACCGACAGCATCAAGTTTCCATTCTGACCTGCATATGGGCCAGTAGACAATTTCTACATAAATCTGGAGCTACAGCCTTGGTGGTATGAGAGAGAATGTGAATAAACTCTCAATGCAGAGAAGAGCAGTCCCCAAACTTGCCTGATATGACCCCGAAAGAAAAATATCTTGGAGAAATGAGAACCAGGAGCCAACTCAAGTGAGTTTTGCATCTTGGATTGACGTTATCTGTGCCATCCAAAGAAGCCACAGTGGACTTGGTACTTCAAAATGGACTTTGTTGATAGGGTCTACAGAGGATTGGGAAAAGGAAACACAAACTCTCACTGGGGAATGGAATTTCATGTTGTTCCTCAAAGATTTCCCACTAAAAAGATTTCAGAAAATGTGTGCCCACAGTCAGAAGTCACAAACCAACACTCTTTCTAAAAACAAACCACTAAGAGTGAACCAGCAAAAGAAATGGAGAGATGATAGTTGGAGAATTTAGATGATGGAGGTTTAGACACAGGATACCAAAGATAAACGTGAAGCATGTTTAGGATGTAAAAGGGGAATTGAAAATATCAGTCAGGAATAAGAAGCTGGAAAAATAACCAAGTAAATTTGAAAACAAAATGAAATTGAGCATCTAGAAATAAAACAGTATAATAATGATAGTGAAAAAAAATGTCACTGGATGAATTAAACAGCAGAATGAATACAGCAGCAGAAATATTTGTTGAACTGAAAAACATAACAGAGAGGTGATCCAGAAAAAAAAAATGTAAGCAGATAAACAGATGGCAAATATGAACAGCCATTTAAGAGACATGGAAAACAGTGTAGTAAATTCTAACCAGAGGCAGGGAGGAGACAGGAAAGAGGTTGGAAAAGCAACACTTTCAAAGGATATAATAACTGAAATTTTTCTAGAAGTGTTGAAAGACATGAGTCCTTAGATGCAGAAGCCTATAATTTGCAAACAGAAACAGAAAACAGAAATCGGCACCAAGAACCGTCTTAGGGCTTTGGCAAAACATCAGAGATGAAGAACTTATCTTACATGCAGCAAGAAAGAAAAGACAGATCATCTTCAAAGAAAGAGGCAATAAGATAGTTGATTTCTCGATAGCAACAATGAAAATAAGAAGCCAGAGGGATACTTTCAATATGCTGAGAGAATATGCTTTCAACTTCAAGTTGTATATATGGCAAAATCATCCTTCAAGAATGAGAGTGAGGGCATGACATTATTAGATAAAAACAGTTTCCTATACATAATGATCATTCAGGAAAATTTGGGAGCATGTATTTCAGGCCTAAGAAATAAGATTTCCAGAAAGGATGTCTGATATGCAAGAAGGAATGGTGAGTGAGATATAGAGAAATATGTGAATAAATAAAAATAAGTGTTGGCTAATGCAAAAAAAATAATGTCTAATTTGAAATTTTAATAATTAAATAGAACTAAAATATGGGACAGTAATGGGACGTAAGTTGGGAGGTAGATGATGAGATTCAGGGACAGCATTCCCACTCTCCTTGTGTTTCTACATTTCCTCTTCTTACTGGGACTAAATTATGATTTTCACTGAATCTACTCACTTGTTTAAAGCGCCTGAATAGTCACATTCTGAGATAATGGACATTAGACTTCATTATATGAATTGGGGGTGGGGAGGCACTTTAGCCCATTGCAATTTAAATACAATGTCTGTGGGGGAAAAAATCTTATCTTCTGGAACAGAAGAGAACAAAGTTCTTTTGGAGGAATGAATGTGGCTGTGTATTCTAAGATGACTTTAGAAGAAAGTGGACATTAAAGTACTAGGCTTTTGTCTTTATGATTTTATTAGTGACTTGATGTGTATGAAAAAAATCAGTAAACAACCTAATAGTATCATAATGATAACTCAGTCCTGCCCTTACTTTAATATTATAAAACTAACATTTCTATAGAAATAGAATCATATCAATTCATATTTTAACTTACTTTCCTGGAATGTGCAGTTATTCAAATTAGGAAAGCAGAGTGTGGAACTTACTTTAATAAATAGATAAAAATGATGGGCAATTAAAAATTGATCTTATGTATTTCTTCTGAAGTTTTTGAATGCAATCTCTTCTCACCAGGGTTAATAGTCTTCCTCTTCAGTGGTGTTTACAATATTGCTCTTTTTGATTATCTGCTTCTTCTAGATGGTGGAACATAAATCTTGGACACATTTGCTTTCTAAGTACCAAATTGCACATGTAATTAAAATTTAATGAGCTTTTACTGCTGTAATATCAACAGACATAATCTATGATGTTGATTTTTCAGTAGTAAGCATTTTATTGTGTTTTCAAGTAGATCAGATGAGAACTTTAAAAATAATCAGAACCTATTTTCCAAATTGCATAATATTATTGCACACAGTTTTAAAATGCCATTTAAATATTTGCTTGTCTGAAGTTGAAAGATTCAAACAGTTCTTGTGGTTGTTACATTTTAGAAAGCATTTCTTAAGGGAAAAATAATAGCCCTTTAGTTGGTTGGTAAGTGATGGGTTTTCTTGGGATACATTTCATGCTAACTACAAAAAAAAAAAAAAAATCCAAATGATCAGCTACGTTCTGAATTGTTTTCTTCCTGTAACATCCTCCCCTTTTGCATTCTTGGATTTTGATACTCCTACACACCAGTTAAAGCACTTGTGAGAGTGTCCAAAAGAAATCATTGTAATTAATTTCCCAGTCTCTTTTCTCTTTGATGTGTCACTATAATGCTATGAGTAATTTTTGGTGTTTGGCATTTGTTCAAGGACAGTGTTTTGACTTTGAGGAGGGGGAGCGGCAATAAAGGAAATATAATCTTTTCCTAAATTGGAGACAAAAAAAATATTTTTTTTGTCTAACGAGTCTAAAACTTATTTTATTTTCTTGACAGATGACAATAAATAGATAACTCATTGACATAGTTGACTCTTCTTAAAACCTTTTCTCTTTGAATGGCATCAGCCCAGTAACATACAGAATGTCTAGGTTATCTTGCCCAAAAGAAATTCAGATAGATGAGCTTTGCAAACTGGACTCATCTGAAGTTTTTAAATGGCTGCAGGTGTCTTAGTAGGAGACTAATTTTATTTTCTCATGATTAGAAAGAATGACCAGACCATGAACTCTAGGGGTATGCTTCGTTTTTCATGTCCTGCACAGTATGTTCTGAGCAGTTTCTATTTGGAGTCGTACAGTGGTTCTAGTCTTTTTGTTCATTCTATACTTGCATTTTAAGGTTAGGAAGTATTTTATTTTGACTTACTCTTTTATAAACTTCTTATACTCCCCTCCCATATTTCCAATTCTAAAGTAACAGCTCATTTTCAAGGGTAAGAAAAAGAAAGAAACGAAAATTCAGAGATCTGGTGGAGTTTCTTGTTTGTGGTCTGATTCACTTTTGAACAACTAGCACCTAGCACAGGGCTGGCACCCAGCAGGCATTTGACCAATTTTTGTAGAATTGAATTAATTTTTTTAAAAAAATACATAACAATGAAGAAAATGGTTCTGAAGAAATTCTCAAACCAAGAGAAATATCAAAACTAAGGTTTCTGTATTCTTCTGATAGACCATGAGTTTTTCTGTTTGCAGAAAAAAATCCATGTTTATGCATAAGACATTTGGTGGTGACAGACCAATTCTAATAGAATGGACTTGAGAAGTATGTGTAGAATTTGTCTAGTAAAATGTCTCTTATAAAATGTATACCTAAGGACTTATGATAGTTTTGTTTACAAAAAATTATTGTTGCTTTAATTTGAGAAGTTAGAACTATATTGAACCACAAAAATTCAGATGTTCTTTTCTTTTCTCCATTGGTAGAGACTGTTCTGTGTCCCACCTGGCTTCCCAGCAGCTTGTCTGTCTGTCTGTTTTAAGGTGTATGCTTTGTGTTCATAATGATATTTTCCTAGGTCAAGTGTAAACACCAAGCTGAGGAGTTCTGTGGCGCTTCCAGGCAAATCAAATCTATTTTCATTCTATGTTGTTAAATTTGCAATTCAAGATTATACAGATTCCTTTGCATGTTACAAATGCATTTATATAGATAGCCTTGTATCATTCATTCACTCTGTGTCTCATTCATTCAGTAAAAATACATCGACTGCACACTGTGTGAAAGTTGGTGAAGATTCAAAGAAGAGAAAAGCAGCCCACGATCTACTGGACACGCTGATACACTAATAGTCGGGGAAAGAGGGTGGAGGGCCTGAGAGTCTGTGGAGGCAGCTTCATGTCCTCCTAACATTCTCCTGAGCATAGTACCTGACTTTCCTTTAGACACCCAGGTTTTTTTATCCGCAACACAGGTTTAACATATAAAATGCTCATTTCAATAAATAGTGTTTAGAAAGTGTCTGTAGAATGTCCCTAACAGAGCTGATTCAGTAGAAATACACTCATTCAGGGATACTAACTCAGAAATACACTATTGGTAATATGAAACTTTCTAGTACCCAAATTAAAAGAGCGAAAAACCACAGGTAATTTCAGAAATACACTTAGTCCAACATATAAAAATAATGGTATTTCATCTTGTGATCAATACAAAATGTTATCTGTCAACCATTTTGCATTCTTTGTTTTGTGTTAAGTCTTATCTAATTTACACTTTATGCTCAGTGCATATTTTGATTTCGATATTAATTTTTCACTGGAGTATTTGATCTATATTTAGATTAGATAACTTCCAGGGTTGAAAAAGGAGATTCACATACCCAAGTTGTTCCAAGTACACTTCACAGTGTTTGCTAATCGAATCATTGATTTTAAAACATAAGTTGATTAAAATTAAATACAACTTAAAATTCTCTTCTTTAGCCACACTAGACACATTTTAAATGCTCAAGAGCCGTAGTTGGCAAATAGCTTTTACACTGCACAGTGCAGGTCTAGATTGAGAATTCAGTAGAAGGGGTATGAAGGAGGCATGAAGAGAGAACTGCAAGGAATTAAAAAGGAAAAGATGAAATGGGTCTTGAAAAATCAATAGGATTCATAGGTGGGGGGGAAGGAGACCAATATATTCCATTTCTTGACAGAATGAGAAATAGCTACAGTAGATGAGTTGAATAACATTCATCATTTAATTGTAAGTAATTAATTGAGCATGCATTATGTTGGTGCTTGGGCTGGGTACTGGAGCTTCAGTGAGACACGGTCCCTGAGCTTAAGTAACTTAGAGTCTGTTATCCATGGACCCATTTCTCAAAGAGGTGGGTCTGGGTGTGATCCTGGGTGTGATCCCGGGTGTGATCCCAGGTGTGCCAAAATGTTGCTTCCTCTAGCTCATTATTTCTAACTTGACACTTTCAGGGCCGCCTCATGAGTAAGAGGCTTATTAGTTCCAGGGGGAAAATGTGCTTTAAAGAATTTAATATCTATTATTTGTATATAATAGGATTCAGTAAGATATTTCAATACACGCATGTAGTATGCACTGGTCAAATTCAGCCTCCTCTTTCCCACCCTGCCTCCACTCCTTCCCAACTGCTAGTAATCACTATTCTCCATTCAGATCAACTTTTTTTTTTTTTTTTTTAACTTTGACATACGAGAGAGAACAGTCTGTGCTTGCCTTTCTGTGTCTGGCTCGTTTCACTTAAGATAATGGCCAACAGTTCCATCCATTTTGCTGTAAATTACAGGATTTCATTCTTTTTTATGTCTGAATAATACTCCATTGTGTAGCTATAAGACTTTTTTTTTTATTTGCCATTCATCTACTAGGTTGATTCCACATATTGGATACTGTGAGTAGTGTCACAATAAACATGAGCATGCAGGTATCCCTTCAGTATTCTCATTTAATTCATATATATGTGTGCGTGTGTGTGTGTGGTATGTATATATACACACACACACACATATGTATATATTTGTATATGTGTGAGTATTTATATATGTATGTGTGTATATATATGTGTGTGTGTGTGTATATATATATGTATATCCCCATCCAAAAGTGGAATGGATAGACCCTATGATAGGTCTATTTTTAGTTTTTAAATAGCCTCATCATATTGCCTGTGATTGACAAAGATAACATGGCCCATACTGAAGATTTCTGATGACTTTTAGGGTCTGCTAGTCATTTGCTTGTGGGATTTTAATCTGTCACCAGGGTTCAGTCAAACTCCATTGTGGCCTTTGGCTCTTTTACTTGAATACCTGGGCCAATGATGGCCGTGGCTGCCATCTGGAACGTTGGAACTGTCCTGGAGACATGGGAGGGGAGTGAGAGTCACAGGACTGGGCTGCTAGCTGAGACCCTGATCACATCCTTGGCATGTTGCCTGTTTTGCAGTTTTGGATCTCTAGTCAACTCTCGACTGGCAGATTTCTATTCCGTTTACACTGTGGCTTTTGTCTGTCACTTTATTTGTTTTAACTCTCCCTAAAGATTAGGCAAACAAACAAATCAAAACTAACCAAACAGAAACTCTACAGACAAGAACATCATGGTGCATCTAGAAAGATTCTCTCAACTATCCTCTACAAGATTATTATCTTCTCTTTAAATTTTTCATTAGTTTTTTTTTCTTTTTTTTTTTCTGCAATCCTTGGTTTTGTTTTTTACTATTTCACCATCCTCCTGGTTTTGGAAGCATTTTCTAAAGTCTAACTATCCATCAGTCATAAAATTTATTTTCTCTTCAGAGAGACATGGATTAAGGTGAAATCAGAGACTTTTCATAGAAAGCTAGAGTGGCCATTCAAACCCAACTATGAGGAAATATCAGGTCTAAGCAGGATTCAATTTGAGAGCCAAAATACTAGAAATAACAAACTTGGTAATCAATTTTGGCACTTGAAGCTAGGCTAAAATCAAAAGCTATGACACCCATGGACAAATGCAGAACTTTTTACACAAAGTGATTTTAACCTCTGCTATCACAGACTAGCTGGATTTCAACAGATAGTCCAGGCCCCCTACTATAGTCCTCCCTGGGCTGTGGATCTGGACACTGGTGGACTACCATTTGCAAGTATTATTTTCATAATTCTACTCTTTTGTCTCAAAGCTATGGATGCCTATTTTCTTAAATAAGCAGCTTTGCTTCTTATAGTGTTTGTATGAGCCTTGTTTCTCCAAAATAATCTCTACATATATAGAAATCTCCAAAAATTTTAGAAAGTATTTTGAGTACTTAATTTTTCCTTCTATCCTAAATGTTATCTGACTTGACCTCTCCATACGTGGATATTTGGGGACAGCTTTAGTAGAACAGCACTCTAGGGTCATGAAACCTGATTTCAAATATAATTTTGCACATATAATTTAATCACATTCATTGTTAGCTTCTTCATCATGAAGATGAGAATGATTTATACATCATGAGGGCAACATACCAATGAATGCCTAAACATCAACCCCATAAAGTACTAAAAAATGAAGCATATCAACATCTCTGTGCTGGAGGGATGGTTGTGCTCTAGGTCTTGTCATCCTTAAAAGGGAGCAGGTTCTATGGAAAAGGCCAGTGGATCTTCAGAAGGATTGTAAGGTCCAGGTATGGATGTCATCTTTGTTGGCAGGGCAATGGTTATGACTTTTCAGCTGGGCAGATGTCTACCTTCTTGCATTAGTTCATTTGTTTGGTTAAGTTTTTCATTCCTTAATTTTCGAATGTGTTACTTGGGTGTGTGACCGTATAGGGTGAGGAGGCCCAGTGATATATAGTTGCATTGCTGAGAACAGGCACAGTTTGGAAGTGTGGCAAGTGCCCTTTGTCTTCATGACAGGGCGAAGACTGGTCATGAGGTGTATAGGGTGTGTGAGGTCCTGGTCTTGGGCACAAAACCAAAGGAAACACTCAACATTCAATACAATCTTGTAAAGCAGTATTTTAAAAATCAAAATTCATGCAAAAATCTGTGAGGAACAAAATGTCAGAATTTTTAAATGAAAACCTCTTTTTCTTTCTTGTCTTATATATCGTAGCATATTGTTGATTAGAAGAGAAAGTAACTGTTGCTTTTCTCTTTTCCTCATTTACTGTTTATGTTTGTTTAAATTTCTAGGTTTCTGTGCCTGTGGACACCTCCCAGGCACACTGGTATGGAGAAGCAGTTTATTTGTATTGATAAGATGACAAAATGGGACAATAAGAGTGTGCATTATTATGTAAATGGATTATAAAATAAGCAGCAATAGATATAACTAGTGGATTAACTAGTTTTTTAGATCTATTTTTTTTTGTTTTGAGAATTCAACAGGCAAGTATCCATGGCCCAAAGTATTCAAGTGCAGTTGGTCATTAAGTGAAGAAGTGGTCAAGGTCCTGCCTGCCATGCTCCCTTGGATGTCTTCCCAGTGGAAACCACCTTAGACCAGCTCTCCTAGTGGCCACACCCAGAATTCTGAATGATTTGCCTGTGTCTCACATCTTGGTTTACCGACTTTGAGCAGAATGTCTTGACTTCCTGCTATGAAGGATAAAGAACATGAATCATTTTCTCTTCTCCTTCTTTTTACACACCTCTCAATTATTGTTGCATGCCTGCCTGGGGAAGATGGGCAGGTGCGTGTGTGTGTGGTGTGTGTGTGTGTGTGTGCACATGTGTGTACCTGTGTGTGTACATGTGTGTACCTGTGTGTGCACATGTGTGTACCTGTGTGTGTACATGTGGGACCGTTTTGTCTGGCAGGCTTTGGTTTAGGATGATCCCTCAGGGTAGCTGCCCTTCCCTTCTCTCCTATGCTTCTAGAAGGATTCCTACCCTGGAATCCCTGGCCTTTTCCAGACCGCAACCTGGTATTTCCTTGGACATTCTTTCTCCTCCCTCACCCTGGGTCCCAGTGGGCTCTGCTCAGCACAGTGGCTCTCACACTTCAGGTCTCTGCAGTGATTTAGCTTAATTTTGATGCTTCATCTCATCCCATTGTATCCACTCATCTCTCCTTCAGGACACCAAAAGGATATGGCTAATGTCATATCCTTCCACTGACAGCATTTTAAAAAATGTATGCCTGGTATATATTGTTATGATTTTTAATAGGCTCTTGAATATTATCATTAATTATAAAAATATTATGTAATTATAAAAAGTTGACCATGTCTTTTAAGCTTCTATTGCTTTGTCACTTGAACTTATATATATGTATATATAATGTATATGTGTATATATATATATAATGTATATATATATACATGAATATATGACAAATGAGACAAATAATTCAAATGTTTTTCTCCTCTTGCTTGTGTTTGGGGTTAGTGGAATTAAAAGCTAAAATTCAAAGCAGTTTGAAAAATGTTTTCATTTATATATACATTTCCAAGGAATGTCCTATTTTTTTTTTCAGGACTATCAAGTCAAGTACATTGGTTAGGAATTTTACCAACACTTTTTACAACACTGAGGCCTTGGATGATAAAGGCACCTTATTTTTTTTTTTAAAGAAAGAGAGAAAGAGAGAATTTTTTAAATATTTATTTTTCAGTGGACACAACATCTTTGTTTGTATGCGGTGCTAAGGATCTAACCCGGGCCGCACACATGCCAGGCGAGCGCGCTACCGCTTGAGCTACATCCCCAGCCCAATAAAGGCACTTTTTAAAAATTACCCAGTAGGCTGGCAAATGATGCCTCTGGAGGGGATGATTCCGCCTCTTCCTGAGTGTGCTGGTGCGCATCCTAGCTGGTTGCTTAACTTCCCTGGTGATAAATATTGTATAGTTGATCAAAAAATTAAATACGTGTCTTAATAAAAACAAGATGATCTAGTTCAGATTTGTTAAATGTGTTTATGAATATAGCACATTCACTTTTCACTACTATTACTTTCTTATAAGACCTTTCTCTAAAATTAATTTGAAAAATATGTAATAGTAGTGCTTACGATGGCTTTTATAGTTCCCTCTGAACCTAAGGCATAATTAACTTCAAAACTATTATCAAATCATTATATTTAAAATGATTGCAGATTTAAATGGTTTGCATAGGCCAGTAGAAAAAAAATTCTAGTGATGAGCAAAGCATTAGACTTCATTGCCAATAACTGTCTGAGACTGAGATAATGTCCTGGATACATTTAAACCAGCTCAGGGACTGAATAGCTGAAAAAATTCCATACTTTTGCTTCCTACCTATATTTAATTGCTATATTATGACTTATCTTCAGATTATTGGCAGGCATCTCAGGGCAGAAAAAGTCATTGCTTTGTGTATGTTCCCAGTATCTCTGTTATATTCAAAATACTTTTATGTTAATGTGTCATTGATGCCTAAAATTGGATTACATCTCTATTAGAATTTGTTTTCTATCTATGATTTGTGTATGTGTTAAGGGTGGGAGTACATGTACATTTTTCTGTGTTATATTGGTTTCTGTGACACTGTACATTTTCTTTCTTTCATAATTGAGATTTTATTTATTGTGTGAAGGATCAGTACATAGACATTTCAACGTTACACAATTTTTAACACAACAAAAATCTAGAAAGCTACATATTTGCTTTTATTTTTTAATAATTCCAATGACTTTACAGCTTCAATTTGGAGGCAAAATTCCCTTAAGAGTATATTAAGCATCAATATTCATCAAATGTTGATGAGCTTCTACCCATTCTACCCAATTTTCCAATTCTGCAAATATTTTAACAAAATTGACACAGGTGCATGAAAATAGGTTGGAGCCGGATGGTGCATGCCTGTGATCCCAGCAATTCAGGAGGCTGAGGCATGAGAATCATGAGTTCAGTGCCTGTCTCAGCAAAAGTGAGGTGCTAAGCAACTCAGTGAGACCCTGTCTGTAAATAAAACACAAAATAGGGCTGGGGATGTGGCTCAGTGGCTGAGAGTTGCTGAGTTCAATTCCTAGTAATCCCCCCCCCCAAAAAAAATAAATAAATAAATAAAATAGATTAGGAATCATAATCTAGAGTTTATATATCTTTTATTATCATTAAGAGCAAAAGTAGATTTTCCTATAAACAGGACACTGGGAAAATGCATCTTATAGATATATAAGCTGTCTTAAAAATAGAACCTTGAGCAAATATGGTATCTGGGACATTGGGACAAAATGGGTACATTCCCACTTATATCATACACTGAACACTCTTTCCTTTTAATTTATGTTTCTTTTTATGGGCAGAATTACATCATCTACCACGTGGGCATCCAGTCGTATTTTGATAAGACTACATTTGATAGGTCATCGATGGAGTGTTAGGTGAATGTTGATGATAAATATTCATACCTACAAATAATAATAAAAAGCAACATTTATAACAATAAATGTCAACTTACTGAGTTCTAGATGATTTAAATGTCTTCTAAGAGGTAGTATGGATTATGATCAACTGTTGCCAGTGAAGTATATTTTGCTTATTTAAATTTTTAAGTGATGGTTCTTTTGTGGAATGGATGTGTGTACATGGTGTATAAGGAGAGAAGTACATGCATGTTGTATTAAAAAGGATAATGTTAGCTGCCTTAGAAAAATCCCCCAATTTGATTGGTTTATTATAAAAAAAAATATTTCCTGCTCACAAAATAGTCCCTGCTGAGCTCCTTTTTGGAGGGTGTCTCTATCTAGAGGGGGATTCAGGGAAACAATCTGCTCCTTCTGTGGCTGTGTCATCTCTGTGGCCATGAGAAAAGCCAGGGTAGAGGATATTTGCTCGTGACTGCCTTGGCTTGGACCTCACATACCTCTCTGCTCTCATTCCATTGGACAGATGTAGCATCGTGGTGGCCCAGAGCTGGCTGCAGTGGGAGAGGGTGAGAAATATAGTCCCTGGATATCTTTTCTCAGTGGCAACTCTAAGTGTAAAATATGGGATGGAAGCATGAGTTTTGGTGGAGAGTGAACCATCCCCTGTTCAATATTAAAGTGACATTCAGCCTTGTCATTGTAGCACACTGATATAAATATATGAATAATTATCCATAAAAATCAATGAATAAATAGTAATCTTCCCTTTCCATTTTTAATTCTGGAATTTAATTTTGCTTATCTACTGTGTAATATAGATATGCATAGATGAAAAGGTGGTTAGTCTGTTTTCATTTACTATAGTGAAGCACCCAAGGCTGGTGCTGTTTAAAGAAAAGAGATTTATTTGAAAGTCCAGACTGTATAGTGTTCGCTCTCCAAAAGGCCTGCATCTCCAATGGCTGCTTCACCTTATGGCAGATGGATTCATAAGCATGCATGAGGGGGAGATTGCATGGTAAAACCTAGAAGCCAGAAAAGGAAACCTAGGTCCCTCAAGAACTGTTAATTCCTTCTTACAGCATGCCTCCATTGACCTAGGGACTTCTCCCTGGACCCCTCCTCTTAAAGGTCCCACCACATTTTAACATCTTCACCTTGGAAAAGAAACCTCCAACACCTTCCCTTGAGGAAAAGTTCACATTTAAACCATAGAAGTAGATATTTATAAATAGATGTATAAGCTAATATCCTACTAAAGATAAACTTAGCCAAGAAAAGTTATGTTAGTTGCCCAAATCCACACAGTACCTCTAGGAGAAACACCAGAACCCGTACAATCTAAGTCCAATTCTGTGCCTCTTTCAGTATGCTGAACTTTTGTGTATTAAAGTCCCTTAGGAAAAAAAATGGCATTTTAGGGGAGAATACTAGGCAAAAATCTGATTTCATATTAGCTCCATATTGATGGCAAGTTACTTTCTGGGATCTGTGGATCCTAATATCTGTGATGATAGAAAGCATTGGTCGATGTGACTGCTTTTGGGTAACTCTGAGGTGTGCAGATCTTGAATCACAATTCAGTTCAGCCTTGTGTTATTAAACCACCATACCCATGTATGAATTATTTCTTAGGAGGAAATATTTCTTCTTCAGAATTTGGTTTTATGATTCATTTTTTTTATTTTCTTAGATGACAGTAGTTGGAAATTAAAGATGAATCCTACTCTGAAAACATTTATTGAAAAGAATTTTATAATACTACCAGCTAGATGCTATAAGGAACCAAAAGCAAAAACAAAAACAAAACAATTTCCATAGTTTCTGCTCTCAACTGTCTCAAAACACAGGTCAGAGAAAGCAAGTTCAATTTTTTAAAAAATTGTATAATTAGGAGCGAAATGGAAGTTTAGAGGAAGGAAAAATAATGATCGATTTCTTGGGAAGAAACGTTTCACAGACAAAAAATGGGCCCTGAACTGGTTGTGAGAAGATGAATCATGGTTTGAGGAGCCAGGGCCAGTTAAGGAAGGGCCATTAAGGTGAGTGTGATACTGTGAACAAGAGCTTGGAGTTCCCAGCACAAACCCTGGACTTCCTGCCCCTCCAGTCCAGGTGGTCTGTCTAGGAGTCCTCTTCTCACCAAATCCTGCCCCCATTGCCTCCCAAACATCCCACACTCTTGGCTGTCATGCTCTTTCATCCTCTTTATTGTCATGGACAGGACATCAACTTTCCCAGGAACTTCTCCTGAGCCCGGAATAAGTGTCCCCAGGCTTCTGTATTGCTGCATCTCTGTTACGGTTGTTTGCTAACTCCAACTAGTCAGGATCTCCAAGGAGGGCAGAGATTGGGTCTTCTTTTTCTTTGCTATGCTTAAATTTTTTTATCATGCTTATATATATATATAATAAAACATGCATTTTACAATCTCTTTTACCACGTTAAATCTAGAGATGAGTGGCATTTAGTACGTTCATATTTTTGTGCAGCCACCACCACCACCACCATCTCCAGAACTTCATCACCCCAAATTGAAACTGTTCACATTAAACAGTAGCTATCCATTCTGCTCCCTCCTCCCTCACTCCTGGTGACCTCAAATCTACTTTCTGCCTCTATGACTTTGACTATTCAAAGTACTTTGTGCAAGTGGAATCACACATTAGGTTCCCTTTTGTGCCTAGCTTATTTCCCAGGGGGACAGCACTGTCAAAGTTTATCCATGTTGTCCTATTTGTTTTGGTATCTTTCTTTCATAATGCCCGGCACATTGAAGGTACTTAATGTTTTTTGAATGAAAGCATAAGACCAGAAAAATATAAGCATATTTGAAGAATACTAAAGAGAGTTTCCTGGGGACAGAGATAGTGTAGCTTGGAATTTGGAAGTTGACTGGGAGTGGTGAGGTTGGCAAGGTGGGTGGGGCGAGAACGGGAAGAACCTGTGTGTCCTAAAGTGTTTGGATCTCCTATCAGCATTGGACCTCTAAAAAGTTTGGAAGAGGTAAGCATCCTCAGTTTTCCTGGGTACCCTTATTGTTATAACAATGATGTTGTTGTGGCTCATGTGTGGGACGCTATCTTATTGACCTGCACCAGTGTTAGAAAGGAGAGGCAGAGAAGAACAGGATTTGAACAGGAGATAAGAGTGTGAAGATTTGTATAAACATGTCTGATATGCTATATGTAATTTAGTATTTAGAATACCTTCAAGAAAGCACACTATAGTGTCTACACCTACCTAGTTTACTTCATGATTTTGCGTGAGTTGCAAAATGTTGGTACACGAGTGGAGATGTTCCCCACTCTTAGGTTTTAAAAATGTGATTATGAAGCCCAAAAGAAACTTTTCATACAGTAAATTGTACTTCATGATATGAATGAGTTAATATGCTTTCAGATAATTAATTTACAAGTCAGAAAATATATTTCTTCTGCATTCTAAATATGTCTAAATTAAATAACGGTTGTCTAGGGCAATCTATAAATCAGAGAAACATCTTAGTCTCTATGAAGTTAACATCACACTCAGTTGCCAAAGGGCTGTTGACATACTATCCAAAGGACACTCAATACATTCACATCACAGTCAGCAAGGTATGAAATGGGATATGTTGATCTAATGATATTAGCTTATTTTCTTGGGTCAGTCCTGGCCCAGAGCAAGTGGACAGGACCAACTTCCTTCTCCCAAGTCACAGTATTCTCTAAGTTATAAAAGTCAAGCCACAAGGACAGCAGCTAAAGAAAGGACCAGAAAAGAATGAGAGCACTGACTTGTTCCTAAACCCTGGATCAGCTTTAACTCCAGCTCTGGATTTGTTGACAGCTTCCCTTGAATTCTCTGGTTTAACCCAAGATCCTCCCTATGATTTCTGACTTGCACAGCATTTAGCATTTTTCAACTTGATTTATTCTCCAACATCTGAACCAAAACTTGCAATGATCTGGCAGGAAGATGAGTGGGTGTTATTATCCCCATTCCACAGATATGGAAATTGAGGTCTAGGTAGGTTGAGTGGCTTGTCCAAGGCCGCATGCTCTTCAGTGGAGAAGTGTCTTCCATTAGCCAACATTGCCACATAATTGCATAGCTCGTTTTCCTTTCTAGATGAGGCAGTACTAGGAATTTTGCCAAAGAATTACTTCTACTTTTTTTTATACTGCAAAGTAATGATAAGAGCAAATGACTCTAGAATACTAACTCTATGCCAGGCATGATATGCATTTCATGTGGTAACTTATTTAACCCTCTCAATGACCATATAGAGTGATTATCACTATTTTTACAGATAGGGAAATTGAAATACTGAGATAGTAGGTAAGTTGCTTAGGTCACAGAAGTTAGGGAAAACTCAGTTTGAGCCCCTCTGAGGTCCATCCCATCCTGAAGTCACGATTCTTTGTTCTCTATATGAGATCACTTTTTGATTGGAACCTTAACATTTAAAAAATAACCTCTACTAAATTTGCTGTAAACTTTTCAAATGTAATCCCTGGTCTTTCATTTCTACCTTCTAACAAGTGTGAACAATCCTAGGCATGTAAGCACTCAGAGAAAACTTATGGAATTAAGTTGAAAAATACTCTTCCAAATAAACCCCAAACCAAGACAGAAAGGCTGATGTCTTAACATGCTCCTCATGCTGCTGACTCAGGACCCATGGGTGACAAGCCCTCTCTTCCTTGTTAGTCCACGTGTGATGATGGGTGGTATCCAGAACCTTCCATCAAAAATAAGTCCAGGAAGCTCTGTCAGAGTAAGCAGAGAAGCTTTCTTGCATCTTTGTCTTCATGATGCAATACAGTCATTCTAACAAGCTAGCAGGATGCCTGCTAGTTCTCATTAACACCTTGCCTTTACAGTCAGGAAAGAGATAGAGATGAGATAGAGATAGAGATAGAGATAGAGATAGAAAAGGGGGGAGGGAGAGGTACAGAGAGTGAAAGAGAGAGGAAGGGAGAGGTACAGAGAGAAAGAGTGAAAGGGGCAGACTTGTCCATTTTGCTTAGTATATTTCCATTTGAGAAATTTTCATTGAGATGTTTTATTATTCCACTTTCCAAGGCAAATTCCTTCCTTAACTTAAAAGAAATCAATCTTTATAAGTAATATTTGAATCATGTCATTTGCCTGATTCAAAGAAAAACAAAAATTATGCTTTTCATATGCGCTCACATATCTCTGGAGGTTTTCAAACTGAAGGAGGGAGCCTTCTCTAGAGGAGATACAAGGAGAGGAAGAGTCCATGGATGGAGCACCCTCTGCATGCAGAAGCACGTGGATCCCCTGGCTTCATTCTGAAGATGACCTCTGTGTGCAGATCAGGCCCTGAGAACATGGGTGGTAACCCTGAATTCTGAACTCCTAAATCCAGGAAAAGGCCTTGACCTCCAGTGCTGGGACAGCAGCTAATCTCTGGTGTTCTGGCCTCTCTAACTTCTTGCCTTCCTTCCTTCTCCCATTCATCTATCCATCAATCCAAGACTCTTTGAGTACTTATGTGCCAGAAAGGTGAGATAAAGGAAAATCTGTACAATTCTTTTAGGGGCATGGACCGATAGGAAGGATTTCATATGGGAAGTCACAATTGAAATAAGATCATGATTAAAATATATCGTCTCATATTTGACAGTAGTATTTTAAGTTCAAAGTTGAAGTTCTTGATTGTGTTCTTAATATCTGTTTTCCAGTTATGCTTTTTGGGGTAAAACTTCAAAAATCAAATTATAGTTTTATGGCTTCTTCGTTTTATTTTATTTATTCTATGCAAATGGTGAGAGTTATAAAGTAAGTTGAGTACCCCAAAGGTAAAAATTGACTTTTATTTCAGACCTTTCCTACCACTTTGAACCACAATGCGTGCTGCTACTATTGCTGAACTAACAGTGAGTGACTACCTGGAACAACATTTATAGCATTTTATATTTCTTGGTTCACTTACTCATCATAATACACCCAGAGGAAAGACACTTTTTAAATTTTAAGCTCCCACCTCAGATGAAGAAACCGAGGCATGGGGAAGTCAAGTATCCTTCTCAGGGTGTCTCCATTATGAAGTAGCAGAGCCAGGATCTCAGCCAAGACCCTCTGTTCCTGAGGCCACACCCTGAAGTACACATGACTATATCAAACTGAATGGCATCTTCCTCCACTGCAGTTTGAGAAGAAACCTTGCATAGCAAGATCGTTAATACGTTCCAAAACAGTGCATGCCCCTCATCCCTTCGGTATGTGTGGGAGAACTTCCTTATTTGCCTATGAAGGAGAGGGCCGTCATGGCTGTCTGCTCTGGTTCCCACAGTGGCTGTCATAGACTCACATGGAGGCATCTGAGCAAGGCCTGGGGTCATGCTCTGCTGGCCTGAGCTCCACTTAGATGAGTATTTCCTCCTCTGCATGCATACCTTTTTCTCTAGCCAGGGCTCCCTCCACCTTGTCCTCCTATTGTGATGCTCCTTCCCAAGCAAAACTCTGCTGGTGTCATTTCCATCTCACTTCTTCTTCTGGACATGCGTCCTATCCTGCCCCGCTGTCTTCATGAATGTCTGTGGGGACTATGTCCTTAGCTCCCCACCCCTTGCCACCAACTCTTCTCTCCTCTTGAGCTCTCCCAGCTTGCATTTATGCCTCTTGCTTAGGTATGACTATGAGTCCATGTTACATATCTCTCTGTGTATCATTCACACCAATAGATATGAAAGCATGTAGCTAATGAGATAAAATGAGAACTTTGGAGTCCATCTCAATATAGAAAATAAAGCAAAGTTACACTAATTTCAACGCTTAACACAATACTTAGAATGTAATAGGACTTCAATAAATATATAAGGGATGAAAGATTTTGACACATTGTTTGAACAGATCCATAAGTGCTATTCTCAAAGTGAAGATAATTCTATCTTTTAGGTCATTTCAAACAAGTGAGGAGCTTTTAAATACTACTACTTATTAAGGACAAAAGAGACTTCAATGACAAAAATGTTTTGAGCCCATCCAAATATGTTATCCTAATACTTCATCTTAGCTATCTAAATGGGGCCCTAAGAGTCTTTCAAAAGAAAATTACCATCTCTCTCTATTTAAGTACCTTTTCTAGTCTTAAAAAAAAACTAAAAAGCAAAGAAATCAAAAGCAAAAACAATGTAAACCCCATTTAACTATTTGGTTAATTTGCCCCAAACTAGTGAATAGTGGTAGATTTGATCAGTATTTGTGGAAAATCTGTATTGTGGAAGTCTGACTTTCAATTTTCCCTCCAATATAATTACTTTTAAAATACATTAAATTCACACATCATTTACTAATCATCTACTAATAAATGAAAAATTCTATAGTAGACCTTTCAGGAAATATGAATTGAAATGCTAGGTAATTGCAAACCCTAACACTATGCTTAGGTTAAATTATCTCTTTTTTATAGCAACCTTAGGAAACTAGAAATGTTTTCTATGCCCAAATAGGTTTTTTCTTTTTCTTTTTCTTTCTTTCTTTCTTTTTTTTTTTTTTTGGCTTTTTAAAAAATCACAGTTTTAGTGTTGCAATATGAGACATCAGATACATGTATCTAATAGGATTGGTATTGTCACTGTAAGAAATTAAGCTCAAAAAGAATAACACTTTATGAAAGATTTCCTATGCTAGCTGGACACTAATAGACTCAAGAACAGAAGGTAGTTTTCAACAAATCATTGTTCCATTTTCTGCCTCTTTCTTGACATTGACTGTGCTTTTAGCAGGGCAAAAATTATCTGAAATTTTAGCTTTCAGAATTTACATTATGGTCCCTCTGCTAAAATGCCCCTGGATAGAGTAGCAGAAGAGGAAAACAAAGAAATGTAAGAAGGGCAGGAAAAGCAATGGAAAAGTTTTAAAGATGCCCCCATTCTGAGGGATTAAGCAGCAAGTCACAAAAGGCCAAAGGAAGAGTCTTCAGGGTCATTCTAAAATTTCAGTGATGAAAGCAACCCCAGCGCTTCTGCCTTCTTGATAGAATCTTCTCTTATACTTCAACCTGTTTGGATAATCTTTTAAGTTTCTATCTCTATTTTTCACTTGAAATTTTAAAAATATAAATTTATTTTTAACTGATATAAAAACATAAAATTTATACAAAACAATGGGGTACCATGTGATGTTTCAGAACACATATACAATGTGTAATTTTTAAATTGGGGTTCCTCCTATGCATTCTTAGCTCCTTGTACTCACTCACTGAATATTTTCACTCTTGGTTATTAGCCCCCAATCTGGCTCTTATCAGTGTTTATGAGGCTGATGTCAGAATTCATAGAAGTTTTGCAGAGTGGGCTGGGTGAACAGTCACACCACAGCTGGATGTCCCCTCTTTTGGCCAGCCCTCTATTGGCCATTTATGTTCAGGTACTAGGATGCTTCATACTGAGGAACATTATATTTTTGAGGTTTTACTTGTCTGTTTCATGCATAACTTTGAATTTTATTATTCCTTAAAAGTCAATAAAATGTATTTTTGATACCCCCAAATCATCTTATAATTTATTGAATTACTAATCTCTTCTTGTTAAGACTTGCAATTTACCTTTACTCTTCAAATCTTCATGAAATTTCATAGACATTCTTTAGTTAAGATATTAATGATTTCCCTAAATAGCTTGTGAAATGAATCATCAGAAGTGGGTCATCAAGGCCAACTCTCGTACCTGCTGTTGACAGTAGTTGTTTCACTAGATCTCTGTTGCAATTTTTTTTCACTTCTCTTTGTCTCATATACAATAAGAATTTCCAATAGCTTATAGAAGTTTATTTGCTCTTCAATCATTTTATGAAAGCATTCCAAAAAGAGTGCAGGATGAGAAAAAGTCTTCCTTGTTTGAAATGTCATATGCATGAAATTCTCATTTAATCTGTTGTGTTTTAGTTTCAAGAGAAGATATAGAATGAATGACGTGTGTCACAGTCCACCAGAAGGATACTGTAGGACAGTCTTCCAACACAATTTGATTATTTAGGAATTCATTGACATTTATCCTCAGCCTATCAGGTACTCCTAACCTGAGGTCCATGTATACAACAGGGTCTTAAGAAGAGCTAAGTCCCACTAAAATTTTTTTCATTTAGTGACTTTGGTAAAAGATATTTTCTTTTTTCTAGAATGTATTGAGATTTATTATTGTCAAATTTAAAAAGCAACATGTAGACTACATAAGCATGATATACATGTAATATATACAAAAATATAATATATATGATATGTACCCATTTGTTAGAAATATATCCACATGCAGTATATTTTGTTATATCTATGCATGCACATGTACATATGTTTATTTATTTATTTTTATTTGTTCTAATTAGTTATACATGACAGAAGAATGCATTTTGATTCATTGTACACAAATGGAGCACAACTTTTCATTTCTCTGGTTGTACATGATACAAGTCACATGATATGTGCAGTCAGTCATACATGTACCTAGGATAATGATGTTTATCTCATTCCACCATCTTTCCTGCCCTGGTGCTCCTCTTTGTTCTTTCATTCTCCCCCCACTCATTATGGATTAGTGTCCACTTATCAGAGAACGAGCATTTGGCCTTTGTTTTGGGGGGGATTTGGGGATTTTGGGGAACATCTGGCCTTTGTTTATTTTGCTTAGCATGATGTTCTCCAACTCCATCCATTTACCCACAAATGTCATAATTTTTTCTCAATAAAATATATTTTAATTTATGCACTTAAAACATTACTCCATAAACTTCACAGATTTCCAATTGAAACAAAAATATTCAAAAACCCTGTCATAAATGTGCTTCTACCTATATACTTTAGATGTAAAACTCATGGTTAGGCATAAGAAAATTGATCTTCTGCATAATATTTGACATTTTTTACCTTAAAATGGTACTAGTAGTAATGATTTATAAATAATCATTTATTCATGAACCACCAATTTGTACCAGGCAATAGGAGATTCCATATATATATATATATATAATTTTTACCATGATAAACTGCAGGAATCATGTTATCATTCTCATTTTGCAAATGAAGAAATGGAATCCCAGAACAAAGCACATATTTATTTTTAAAGTATCCATAGAGCAGACACCAAGAGTGGGCAGCAGACACTGATCAATTCACCCAAACCACAAGGTTCATACGGGGCAAAGCTGGGCCCGGCAAAGCCCACTGTCCCTCCACCAGATAGTACATCTTCACAGCATCTTATTCTGTATCAAACAGGCCTCTGGAGACCTGAAACTCTAGGAAGGTAGCTGAATACATATTTTACTTTTTATATTAAATATGAAATATAGTTAGGTTTCCCTGGAAAGTAATGATTCTGCTTTTCTTTATTCTAGCTTTGAGTGAGCAAGCTGTATTCCAATCAGTGATGTTCTGGAATTAACCAGTTCTCTTCTAGCTCTGTCACTAATCTTGCAAGAATGCAGAGTTAAGAGTCTGTCATCCCAGTGATGGCATCTATGTGTCCTTGTACCCACGAACATATACCCACTCCTTTGCCTTGACAAATATTCAGAAACCTTGCCTTTAATTTGGTGTAGGTGCCATTGTATTTTCATGGGATCTTGTTTTTTGTTATTTTCCAGTGATCCCAATTCATATTGTTTCACATTTTTGGCCTGAAATAGATCAAGAGGCTTTGCAATTTTGAGGGTTGAATTTTTTTAAGCCACGTTGGCATCACCCGTTTTGTGGAACTTGGTGATGGAAATCCTAGGAAATTAAACAGATGCTCTTTATCTCTGTCCGGAAATATTGCTGTGCTCCTGTTGAAATCCTTCAGAAGCCCACACTATCCATGAGGCCCAAGACAAAGCTAGGTTCCACATTCAGCCGGCAAGAAATTACATAGCTCTTGCTTTCAAGACAAGCAGTACTTAGAGAAGCTCTCTTTTAGGCTGGCCTAGCACCCACTTTATTTTTAGAGAGGCTATTTAATGACCTGGAAATATATACTGGACTTACAAAAGTATCCACTAGGGTTTAAAGGAACATCAATTCTGGCTATCTGGCTTCCTTTTGACCTCTCTCTAGAATGATCTGTGCAAATTCAGGGATCATTGTCTTCAAGTATTGGGTGGAAGAGGTGGAAATAATTCTTTCTCCTTCATTTCATTGCTCACTTTATCTGGTACTAAAATTTCTGTAGGATCATGGAACAATTATGGGTGGCAGGCAATTGTAGGAAGACCAGATGGGAAAGAGCCATCTTTTCTAAATAACTCCCAAGTACTTGTGAGACCCCAGACTTGCTGGCCTGCCCCTTCTTGATCTGGAACCTGTGGCTTGTCCCCTGCCTTCTTGGCTGGAGCATTGCTGTGTGATTTGATACTCTATCTTTCCCAGACCTCTTGGGGTTCTGCCTTGTAAAGCTCCCATTTTGACATAAATTTAAGTAAAACAATGAACAAATTAACCTTTTTTTCTCCTAAAGCATTCTAGAGCTAGATGTCCCTGGGCCATCAGCTATGATGGGTGTTCTAGTATTTAAATCAGGCGTGAGTGTATGTGTGTGTGTGTGTGTGTGTGTGTGTGTGTGTGTGGTGGGGGGAGTCCTCCTAAAACCATAAATCATCTGCAATTTGGTTTCTTGAAGGGGCTTGAGCTTGGCAGAGGTGGGAGAAAAGAAATTATCATTGTTGATTTGTTTTGGGGACTTACTCTAAAGGGAGACTATCTTTTCCTTCTTAAAGTGTGTTGATGACATTTGTACTGTTTACCAGGAGCGTAGTTTGGAAACTCAGACCGATGACAATAGTATTTGAAATGCTCTGTAGGTCTGCTTCTAGAAATACGGGGAAAACTATGTTCCAGGGGACAAGTGCTTGTTGACTTTTCAAATGCAGCCAGTCTGTGCTCTTTGTCAGGTAACTCAGAGTCACTCCACAGTGGCTGGCCTTCCTGTCCATTTGACAAGCACTTAAAAGGACAGTCTTAAGTACTTTACTTTATAGTTTATTAATTTTTTTCCTTCTTTAGTTTGCAATCTACTCTCAGAAACTGGAAAATAATTTCTTTTACTTTTTTCCCCTTTCTCATTTAAGCTGAAATTGATTTCTTTCTGAGCTTGTAAGGAAAGAAAATTAAGCCATAGTTAATAGAGTTGCCTTCACTGAATAAAAATAAAAGACTGGTTTACCTTCAAGCTGTGCTCTATCAGAGTAAAAAGCTGTTGCATCCCTCTGTGGAGGATTTTGATATGAAAAGTGCCCAAACCCATAATATCTATGTAGAATAATTGTAGCCAATATGGGCAGTAATAGAATTGCTTATTTTGGGGTTGGGGGTTTGGATTTTGGTGTGTTTGGAAAATTGGGAAGCTAGGAGACTCTCATAAATTCATCAGCTTCTCCAGAATTCTTCTCAAATGCTCATTGTCATGACAACCATGTCTTCATAAACCAAGGCTCTGCATGTAATACAGATGGGGCTGGTAACAAGGTAGAATTGCCATCTGCTTTGTTTTCTCTGAGGGACTTGTTTTTGGATCCCCAATTCTGAGCCTCAGATTTGAAGTCTTGACTGTTATCCTCTCGGGAGGCAGCTCTAGTTGTGCTATGAATTCTCTTCTGTTGCCAAATCACTTCCTCATCTGTTACCACAGAACTTACTTATGGTTAAATGGAGGGAAAATGGAATATTCTGTATGTATGCATATTTGAATGGTTTATTTATCTACCTACTTTGCAAAGTTCCATGTAAGGTTTGTCCAAAAGTAAGGTCCACAGAAAAGAAGTAGCAAGGCAGACTTTTTTTTTTTTAAGGAAATAGGTGAAATTGCCAGTGTTCTAGAACATTGTATTCATGTCTATGCTTCCTAATGATGGGGCTTACCAGCCAATGAAAAGAGATATAGCAATTCTTCAGAAGAAATTTTTTACTAAATTCAGAAAGAACCATATAAATGAAGACTTGTATGAGATCTCCAGCCTCTTTGACAAAGATGTAATGACATTTTCTCATATTGACTCATTACAAAAACAGAGGAGATACATTTTTAAGAAAAATAGGCAGTATTTCAAAAAAAATCACATGTGCCATGATCAGAATTAAGATCCATTTGGCCTTTGAAAAAGAAGAAAGTACAAATCTCGCTATTAAAAGTGTGATAAACTAAATAAGATTAAGGGAAATATTTCATGAAGTTCATTTAAAGTCAAGAATAATTTGCATGTTATCATTATTTTATATATGTCATAATGTATTACTCTAAGCATTAGAATCTTGAGCTTTTATAATAGAGCTCTATTTTTCTTTCTATATAGAGAAGTTCTATAGTTAACCACTGTAGGTCAGATTTCTATACACTGTCTTTAGGTTATCTCTAATTATGTGCAAACATAATCGAATACTGGCAGATGACTAAGATGTAACCACAATACACACACACACACACACACACACCTAAACAATAAATATGGACTGATTCCAGATCAGGGGAAAACTGTTGAAAGACTTTGTGGTAGAGTCTGAATTTACTTCCGGGTTAAGGCTAATAATTTCTTAGAGGCATATTATAAGGTATATGGATCCTTGAATTTAATTCAAGGTTAAATTTAATTCAAGCAACAGTTGAGCAAATGGTTTTGACTTTAGATTTTTTTTCTCAACAAGTAGCTTATAATAAGTTATCTAAGACCTTATCAGAAGAACATCTCTTCTGTACTTAGTTTATACTTAATTAATGCATTCACAAGTGAGGGCCAGGGATTACCTGTGACTTTCTTGTTTTTCCTCTTTCATTTAGATAAAAAATGAGGAAAAAATGCAAATTACCTCAAACAGTACTGCTTTTTTTATTTTAGGTGTTCCACACAACCATCATCTTAGACTCTGTATGTATAGTACTAATTCTCAGATGTGTTAGGTTTTGCTGCATTATTCTGAAGGAATTGGTGATGATGTCATGAAAATCTTCATTATGTTATATAAAAGAATACATGATTCCATTGTCAGAGTGCAGTGTCAATGTTGGGAAACAGAGATCATACAGATTTATATAGCTCTCATGACCTTCATCATCTGTAAGTCTTTTGAGATATGGCTCTCAGTGTGGGGCATTAGAAGCAGGCATCATGAATTTTAAAAACCAATCTCTTCATTTATTTTCAAACCTCTTACTGAATTCCTCAGTTTTTACTCAAATTAATTGGCTTCCAACTATGCTAAGTGTACGTATTTTTAAGATATCAAATTTTACATTTGGTCCTTCAGTACCAATGGATCTATTGCATAAATAAATAATAATTTATTGTCCTGAGGAACACCGTTTTGTTTCCCAAAGAGAGTAGACACCGCAGGGAAAGTTTTATTTTGTCTATCCCAAGGTCATGAAGGGTACCCAGCATAGCCTAGAAAGGTGCTGGGTTCAATAGAAAATCATCTTCTGCTTGTTTTGGGGGTACATGGCGATAGATACATTCTGGAGATGCTCCCCATTTTAGAATGCTTTGGATATAATAAAACCCCAAATATACCCTCTTTTCTCATCTATGTATTTTAGGGAAAATATAATTCACATGCTCTTATTCCCTCCACTTTTAAATCATAAAAATGTTGTTGTTTTTTTAAAGTGCTCTTTGATGTCCAGAAAGTCTTTTATCCTTTTTATTAGGTTCTTTATATATAAAGGAAAATACAATATGACATCATGAATTGGGGTCAATACGAAATGCCCATTTTAAGTTTGAGATTCAAAATCTAAAATATTTTAAAAACAAATCATGTCTCTTGATGTTCTGCAGAAATAGAAATTGTAGCCTGTTGGTATGAAGTATGGAAGACAAGTAGTCACTTTGGTACCCTGGGACATCTGCTAATTTTTATAGTTACTCTGAGTGGCAGGTCAGTTTATCTGCATTTTACAGATGGAAGCACTTTCAGAGATCTTAAGTAACTGGCTGAAGGCCACAGAGCAATTGCAAACCAGGTCTGCTTGACTTTGCAGCTCACTCTCTGTCCATTCTGTTGGCGGGTAGGGTCCAGATAATCACAGTCCCATGTTGGGATGTGATTTGGAAATAGCTTAGTCATTATGCCCACAGATGAGGGCTATTGTCATACAAAGAAGGAAAGAAGTAAACTTGCTATTGACAAGGTCAATATTTAATTGATGGTTGCTTAAGAGCATCGGATAGGTGATATGATAAAGTGTGAGGTCAGGGAGGAGGCTGCTCACACTTCTCTTATTAAAGTCAGAACCTAGTGATGGTGATGTGGGGAAGGCTCTTGCATTGTGATTCACAATATTTCTGAACAAGTGACTGTTTATTCTGTTACTACTTATTGTATTGATACAGTTTATATTTATTTTATTTTTAATGGTAATACATATTTGATAAAAGAGTTGTGTGTATTTAAGTACATTAAACTCATTTCTGCAAAAAGAAGTTTTTGATGCTTACACTGTTGGAAACAGCATTAAGTGTCATAAACTAGCAATCACAGCTTTGGTGGATGCCTCTACACTGGGACTGTGTATAAGACAGAGTGTAAGAATATTTTTGGAATGAAGGAACATCACATTTAACCATACCATGGGGTCCATGGACCATGGTATAACATTAAATTACTATTTTCTGGAGAAAAAAAATTACCAAATGAAGAATGTGAAGACTACTTGGCATTTGAACAGGGGTCTAGGATCTTTTCTGATATTATCTGTTCTATAGGATTTCTCTCAGAAATCCTAGTTTGGTTCAGCTTGTAGCTATCATTGTGCTAAAATCTCTCAGAACCTTCCATGATTTCTTAATTTCTTACCTTTCTCTTCTCTTACGTTGAGTCTTTGGCATCAAGGGCAAAAGATATAAATTATTAAACTCTTCTCCCATTGAGTAATAAGGCAACACAGAAAAAAATAAACCAGGCAATTTCATAACTGACATTTTGGAGAACATTGTGGTCATATGACTGAGAACATGATTACTTTTTTTGAAGGTCAAGAAGCCAGTAGTTGTTCCAATAGATTAACTGAGGGACCCAACTACCTGGCTTCTGGTTTTGTTGATAAGCGTTCCCCTGAGAAATGCTACTTTCTTCTTCCACGGGGTTTCAACTTTTTGTCTCCATTAAGTGTATCCCGTGGAAATAACACATACAATTGCTGTAGTGCTTGATTTTTCTCATGTCTCCACGGAAGAGGAACTCTGATTTATCATTTATTCTGAGGCAGTGTGGGACTTTATGGGCATTCAGATGATATTAGTCATTTTGCCTAAGGATCTCTGCACACTTTCAACATCATTTCTAAAAGCCAGGCCACACCCAGTAATGGAGGGTGAAGCTTAACGATCTCTGTGTGTGCCAAGGCAAATGAAGCAATCAGTACAGCAATTCCTAGCAGAGAAGAGTGGAGCAGAGGGCTCAGCATCTCATGAGGCCCCAGGGAGGTTGACGGACATGCTGTAGTTCCCTTTACAGTTAAAACCCAGTTGAAATATCTTGAAGGGAGGGAAAAAAAGTAGGAGAGAAGGTATAATTCTACCTGGCCAGGATGCTGGAAATAATAAGCTGGTGATGTATGGGCTGGTGTCCTTTTTCTCCCTCAACTTCATTAGCTAGATTAATGTGGATGGAGAGGAGGTCTTGAGGCATCTCTGTCTGTCTATACTATATCCCATCTCTGGAGATTTTATTTTACTAGGCCTGTGAAGGAGAACAGGAGAAAATACCTGTGTTTGATTTTTAAAAATAATTTTATTTTATATAATGAGATTTCTGAACATTTGATTTAGCTTCATCTCAATCAACTGTTGGTACTACTTGTTAGCACGCATTCTTTCATTCTGGTGGAGTCCAAAGGACCATGCTGCCTTATCATGGTTATTAAGATGTGGTCCTCAAGTGAGGGGGGGGGGATGAGTCACCTCTCACTGTGCCACCTGCAAAAATATCTATCATTGATGTCTCTGCTCATATCCCATGGCAACTGAGAAGCTCCTGTCTTCCTATTGCTAAACTTTCACGTGTTCAGAAAGAATGGAATTTAAATTGTGGTCCATTGGAATTACATATTGGAACTGTCTTCATGTTCATAAGGAAAGTAAGCCAAGGAGTTGAAACTTGATGGCATTAGATATTTGGCACACTATCATTTTGTTAGGGATTTATTACATTATTTTCCCCCACTGACTGTCAATTGAAAAATTCATGGACATTTTTTCCACACCAAAAGGGTATTTGGCTCCTGCGTGGTTAATGTAATGTCAAGACCAGTATATTGGAAGAAAGGAGACACTCCATCTAATAACTCCCTTTTACAGTCCTCTCATTCATGGAGGAGGTTAATTGACAGTCTTTTCTGCATCATTCTCTGACCCTGTCCCAGGAACTTGCAGAGGACACTGTGGAACAGACATAATAACCTTTGTCTGTAGGCAATACGCACAGCTGGGAAAGATAATTAAATAGGCTCATTTGAGAGATGTACAACATTTCAATAGAGAGACCTAGCAATCCTGCTGGTCTTCCATTGAAAACTTTTACTAACAGACATCCCTCAGACCCATTTCATAATCACCATACTTACATGGTACAAAGGATTAGGGGGAGCTTGTTCGGCTCCCAAAAGACTACTAAAACTGTCACACCTAAACAACACTGGAATTCTAAAGAGAGAATTAAAATGTGTGATTCCCATTTAAATATAAAGTTGCCATCAGAAAGCAGGCCTTTGGTTTTCCCAAGTTGATTGGTTACATGACCAACTGCAATTCTAAGAACTTGGGAGTCAGTCCCCAAGCCCATCCTTTATAATTTTCTGAGGCTTATGTAAGGAATTTAATATTACAGGGTAAGCTCTTCGTGGGTAAACATATCACGTGATGCCTTTTTTGTGTACACAAAATAGTGAATGTCAGAAAAAGACAGAAAAAGACTTGCTTTTAAATGTTAACCTTTCTAGGCTGAGGATGTAGCTCAGTTGGTAGAGTGCTTGCCTTGCAGGCACAAGGCCCTGGGTTCAATCCCCAGCACCACACACACACACACACACACACACACACACACACACACACACAAAGTTAGCATTTCTGAAAGTGAGTTTAACTTATAGGGTAGGTTTATCTCACTATTAGGAGACTTTATTCAGAGAGTTGAGGGACATATTTCATTTTATGTTCTTCCCCTGGGTTTGTTGTTTTCCTATTAGACCAGAAGAAAGAGAAGCATTTATTATTGAGCCAGGTGATGTCTCCTCTGGAGAAATCCTGGTCCTTTTTGTCCCAGGGCACTAGGTGAACATCGACGTATTGCAGATATTTATGTTCCTTTTTCCCCCAGGCAGGTCTGAAACCAAAAAAATAGCTTTTTAGTTTTCAAGATTTTCTTATGATCAATGCCACCCATTTCCTCATTTGTCCAGATACCAGTCTGTGTCACCTGAGTGGAATCCATTCTTTCCAGTTGAAAGGTACCTGCCCTGACAAAGGCTAAGCTATTATGAGCCCTGGAATGGCTGTGTGATGTTCTGGAAGTTGCAATAAATTTGAGCTTTAAAAAAAGTGGGCTTTGAGAGATCATCCATTTTGTGGCTCTAATAGGTACATAGTCTAGTGGGTCCTACAAATACGTGAATAATTGACGTGAGTACGGTGTGACGAAAAGGTCTGGTAGAAAACATGGATGCTCAATATGATTAGGAAAATGCAAATCAAACCACAATGTCACTGTTATACCCTTATATCTATTAGAATGTCTAAAATGAAAAAGACTGACCACACTGATACGGGCAAGGATGCGGAACACCTGCTGTTCTCATCCATCGCTGGTGGGTATGTAAAGTGGTACGACCACTTTTGAAAATTGTATGGCAGTTTCTAAGAAGCACTGCACATTTAAATATCTAACCAAGAGCAATGGAAGTATATGTCCATACCAAAACTGATACATAAATTGCTCATAACGGTTTTACTTGTAATAACTCAAATCTGAAAACAATCGAAATGCCCAATGATAGGATAAATGTGTACTTAGTGATTCAATAATCCACTCCATGAGAGAAGGAATCAACTATCCATACAAGCAACATCATGATTAAGTATTAGACTAATAGGGAAGTCATACAAAAAGGTAAGAGGTGGTAAGAGGTGATTAGGAATTGACTTTGTTAACTGTAGGAACAGAGAGGAGAGGAAGACTAATGGATTAGGTTTGATGATGAGATGATGGCAAGAAAAGGGGACATAGGCTGTGAGGTTTGTTTCAGGCTTAAATTTCTGTATCTGGATCTCACTTATTTGGTGATGAAGATTAAGTGCTATACAATGCATAGGCATGTACAAATATGAGCTAATTATTTAAGGCTGAGCTGTGGATAGCACCAAGACCCTCAAGAAGAAATATCCATTAGGCAGATCATTTATAGTTGACTAATTAAGGAAGTCATCTTACATTTTGACTTTTCAATTAATGCAATATTAGATTGCTAATTGAATTAGAAATAGCAAGAAAAAAAGAGAACATTAAAAAAGATTTATATAGCCATTCTCATGGATAAGTGGGAACAGAGCTGAGGGTAAGGAGCAAGAAGAAGGAAACACACTGTGCCCCTGGGCCAAAGAACAGGAAGCTGATCTGAAAACCAAAAGAACTTTATGGACAGCATCTTCGTTTAATTTCCCTGTCACTAATTTATCCTTATGTGTGTGGTTAGATTTACTTGGTCATTCAATTCAAATTCTATAATTAAGGAAAGCTCAGAAGAGGTCATGTTAATTGTGGTCAAGGGCACAAGCACTGGAGATTACATTCCCATCTCTGAGTATCTGTTTTCTTATTTTGTAAATAGGTGTCACTTCCCACCTCTTCTGGATATTGTATTAATAAAAATGAGAAGAACCAAGTACAGGAAGCACTTGGCACTGCCTCTAACTTATAGTAAGGCACTCGTAAGCTGGTCTTTCTTTCTTCCTCTTCTTCTTCCCTCCATTTTCTTCTCCTTTGCCACATTCTTATCTTTGTTCTTCCTCCTATTCCTTATTGTTATATTTTGAGCATCCAGCATTTGTCATTAATGATTGGAAAAAGCTTTAATATCCTAATCAACAATTTGGAAAAAGGGCACATTTTAATGTTTTTTTTTTTACCAAAAGTAATCATAATGTCACCTTTAATCATCTGTTTCATTCTCCCAAGTGACTTACTTACATGTTATTTCTTGAGTTTTCGACAGATTATGAAAGAAGATCATATGATATGATCTTTTAGATATGAAGAAAAAAAATAGGTGTTTAATGACTTTGGTCCTACCTGAGTGCCAGTTTCTGTATGGTATAAGACAAGTAATTTAAATTTCTTGCACCTTAGTATTTTCAACGAAGCACAAATGAATAGCAGCCAAATAGGGCTATTAAGTCATAAGTACAATAAAATACCTGGGAATCAATCTAACAAAAGAGGTGAAAGACCTCTACAATTAAAACTACAGAACACTAAAGAAATAAATTGAAGATAACCTCACAAGATGGAAAGATCTACCATGTTCTGGGATAGGCAGAATTAATATTGTCCAAAAGGCCATACTACCAAAAGCGTTATACAGATTTAGTGCAATTCCTATTAAAATCTCAAGAACATTCTTCGTAGAAACAGAAAAAGCAATCATAAAATTTTTTTGGAAAAGTAAGAAACTCAGAATAGCAATCCTTAGCAAGAAAAGTGAAGTAGGAGGCATCACAATACCAGATCTTAAACTGTAGTAACAAAAGTAGCATGGTATTGGCACCAAAATAGAACTTGTAGACCAATGGTTCAGAATAGAATTTTGGTTATGTCATACTAGACACAAATTTGGTTATGTCATACTAGACAAAGGTGCCAGAAACATTCACTGGAGAAAAGATCGCCTATTCAACAAATAGTGCTGGCAAAACTGGAAATCCATATGTAGCAAAATGAAATTAAACCTCTGTCTCTCACCCTGCACAAAAATCAACCCAAACCCTGGGCCTAATAGAAGAATAAGTAGGCCCAAATCTTCACTATTTTGGCCTAGGATCTGACTTTCTTAACAAGACTCCTAAAGCACAAGAAGTAAAAATCAATAATCAATAAATGGGATGGATTCAAATTGAAAAGCTTCTTCTCAGCAAAGGAAACAATTAACGTGAAGAGAGAGCCCACAGATTGGCAGAAAATCTTTGTCACATGTACTTCTGATAAAGCATTAATCTCTAGGATATATAAAGAACTCAAAAAACACCAAAAATCAAATAACCCAATCAATAAGTGGGCTAAGGAACTGAACAGACACTTCACAGAAGAAGAAATACAAATGATCAACAAATATATGAAAAAGTGTTCAACATCTCTGGCAATTCGAGAAATGCAAATCAAAACTACAGTAATATTTCATCTCACTCCTGCCAGAATCATCAAGAATACAGGTGACAATAAGTGTTGATGAGGATATGGGGAAAGAGGTATACTCATACATTGCTGGTGGGAATGCAAATTGGTGCAACTACCATGGAAAGCAGAATAGAGATTCTTCAGAAAACTTGGAATGGAACTACCATTTGCCCCAGCTATCCCACTCCTCAGTTTCTACCCAAAGGAGTTAAAGTCAGCATACTACAGTAATGCATCCACATCAATGTTTACAGGAGCTCAGTTCACAATAGCTAAACTATGGAACCAACATAGGTGTCCTTCAATAGATGAAAGGATAAAGAAAATGTGGTATACATATTCAATGGAATATTACTCAGCTTTAAAGGAGAGTGAAATTATGGGATTTGTCAGTAACTGGATGGAGTGGGAGAATATCATGCTAAGGGAAATGAGCCAATCCCAGAAGACCAGGGGCCAAATGTTTTCTCTAATATGCAGATGCTAATTCACAATAAGAGGGGGTGCGGCACTAGAGAAGAATAGCATCACTTTAGGTTAGGTAGAGGGAAATGAAGAGACAGGAGGGGAGGGGATGTGGGGATAGAAAAGACAGTAAATGAAACAGACATTATTACTTTATGTATATATGTGTCCTATCTGTGTATGATGTATCAAAGTGCATAAATGCCTTCTACTGTCATGTATAACTAATTAAAACAAATAAAAAATTTATAAAGTAGAAAGCATTTAAGCTTCATTACTAAGTACAGAAAGCTAAGTGGGTTATATAAGTTAATGTATTTCTGTAGATGCGACACTAAGTCATTAAAAAACTTAAAACCACAACAAATTTATTCATAGTGCTAGGTTTAAATAATAGTTCCTTGACTCTCCTATATGGTGTGCCTCTATTACGCTTAATTCCATCTCATAGAAAACACAGCCAAGTGGTTGCAATCCCTGGTGCATTGATTCCACCAGTGATGAATGCTTTTCATTTTAACTCAGCAGAGTTTATTTTTTCTTGTCATGTTTCAGGCTTTGGGGATTTGAACCTCCACGATCAAGTCCATCTTCTGGAATGTGCCTGGCTAGAGATCCTAATGATTGGTCTTGTCTGGCGCTCCATGGAGCACCCAGGGAAGCTACTGTTTGCTCCCAACTTGCTCCTGGACAGGTGAGTGACTTGGCTCTGTCTTAGGAGAAGCACATCCTTTATTTTCCTGGTTTATTCTTTCAGATATATATATATATATATATTTATATATACATATATATATCTGCTGTTGGCTCTATGCATTCTTTTGGAAGTACTATGTAGGCTCCTTATCTCAAAAATTCCACATCTCCATTACAAGTGTCACAATCCCAAATGTCTACAGAGCTAGTCAAATGATGTAAATGACGAAGGCTAGTGGATGAGAGTCCAAAGAGGAGTGCTGAGGATTAGGTGACCTTGCCCAGGCTAAAGACATCTGCTGGCTGAACTTGAATAACCTCCCTTTAATTAAGACCTTTTTTGGTGCATGTATATCCAACCCACAATAGCCTTTTCATTTCCTCCCCCAATTTTCCTATCAATAAAATGAGGAGATTTGACAAGAGAGCTCTGAAAGCCACTTCCAGTTCTACAAATTCATTTCAGTTTTCAAATGCATTACCTTCTCTAATGTATTGTACTTTGGTTGCCTTGCAGTGTGGGTCCTACTGTTTTTCTCTTTCGGTCATTGATTAGCGTAATGGGATTTATATGTCACTTAACAGCAGCTACTGGGGACAGTCACCACCCCACACCAGCTGCTGGCCTGAACCCTTTACATTTGTTATCTCATCCAATTGTCATAGAGCTCATAGGAGGCAGGGGCTTATCATCCATGTTTTAGAGAAGGGAAGTCCAGGCTCAGAGACATCCCCCAGCTTGCAGTCAGCAGGAGCCAGTGGGTGGTGGGTTGGCACTTGAACTCAAGGTCTTTCTGGCTCTGGCTCTATGGTTGGCTACTTTAGCTTGCTGTTTTCATGTGCCCCTTGTCTTTCAAAGCTACAGGATGATGGGAGTGTGAAAGGACCATCTTCTTGTTTGTTGCAAACTTAGCCTCCATTTGCTTTGGAGAGCTGCACTGCCTCTCCAGGGTCGCCCTGCTCTGGGGCTCGCTCTACTCACCAAGCCCACTGGAGTAGAGTGACAGCAAAATTCAAGTGTGAGAATACAGTGCAAGGCATTGTTTTGTCATGTTGTGTGAACCTAGCTTTTGAAAAACATTGTTGACACCACTCAAAAAGCAGATTTTGCTGTCCATGGACCATATTCTAGTATCACAGTTTCAAAAACTTATTAAGAATGGCCGCTAGTCTTATTCCTTGGAACCCTATGCTTCATACTGTTTCATACTGTATTCTCTCAGACTTTAGAGGATGTCTTTAGGCTCCTCTCTCCTCCTCTCCCCTCCCCTCCCCTCCTTCCTCTCCTCTCCTCTCCTCTCCTCTCCTCTCCTCTCTCCTTCTTTTCCTGGTCTTGTCATTTCCCCTCCCTATTTCATTTCTCTTTTACTATTTTGCTATCTTCTTTCCTTCTTTCTTTTGCACCTGTCTCCTTTTTTGTATTAAATTTCTTGCCCTATAATAGTGTGGTTCTATATCAAATTTGCAGATGAAAATTTTAGACTTAATATTTCCCTCCTACATACCACAATGTGTCTTCACATTCATAGCTGAACTGATCTGCTCCATGATTTCCATCCTCCTTTATGTCTATCTTTATAGATTCACAGTTGCTGAGAACAGTCATAAAATCATTGTATTTTGAATATGAAAGAGCCTCTGGCGTTACTTCAACCCACTGAACCCATATTGCCGGTGAAGTGAAGTTGCCTAGGATTTGATTAGTCCCTGCCTTTCTTTCCTTTGTACACATGTCTAAAGTGGTTAGTCTTCTCTCACATCTCCTACAGAAGGGTGAGGGGTTCAAAGTTCTCATCTGTATCTAGTCTACTCTCAAAATATCCAGGTTAGAAGTTTCTATTACCTCTAGACTAAGATTCCTCCACCTCTGCCCCGTTGATGTCCAGGGTAATTCTCTCATGCCGGCAGGGGATTGTCTGTGCCTTGTAGAATCTTTACAGCACCCCTGGACTACTGCTAGTTGCCAGTAGCATCCTCCCAGATATGGCAGCCAATACCATCTCCACACATTTCCATATCTCTACTATATGCAATGTGGGTGGCTGAGGCCAAATTATTGTGAACCTGGTTGAGAACCATAGCTACACACTCCTACTTCAATGTCTTACAAGCCCTTCAGACTCACCACATCTCAAAATGAAGAACTGATCTTCCTCATCAAGTCTGTTCCTTTCTTTTTCCTCTCTTAATGACAGATTTACCTAGACCTTGGAGCTATAAAGTTTAAATGAAGGATGGATTCCACTTCCTCCTTCAAGAATACCCAGAATCCAAAGCTCCCTTGGTCTCCATTCTACTGCCTCAGCTCAGGTCCTGGTGGTCTCGTCCTCAGATGACTCACCTCCCTGACTGTCTCTCTTTATTGGCCCCCCACCCCTCTTTTTATCCTCCATAGTGATACCAGAAACTACTTCCCAAGGCACAGCTAGAAGCATGAAGCTTCTGGACTCAGCTACTGTTGGCTCTGTCCATTCTTTTGGAAGTACTATGTAGGCTCCTTATCTCAAAGATTTCACATTTCTATTACAAGTGTCACAATCCCAAATGTCTGCAGAGCCAGTCAAATGATGTAAATGACGAAGGCTAGGAGGTGAGAGTCCAAAGAGAAGTGCTGAGGATTAGGTGACCTTGCCCAGGCTAAAGACATCTGGTGGCTGAACTTGGCGTGAGAACTGTGAACACAACTTCACACACTGCTTCTGAGAGACCTTCCTCTTTGAGTTTCATGTCAGACACTTATGCATTCCATGAGGCTCAATTAGAAACTACTTTTCCATAAAACCTTCCTTCAAACTCTTCTCTTCAGACAGAAATTATCCTTTCCTCTGTCTACAATCTCATGTGCTTGAATTGGACTTCTCTCATCCTGCCAGATGTTAGCTATGGTTGTATTTCTTATCTTCCATACCAGCTCATAAACTTTTCAAGGTCCAGAACCAAATGTTATTTATCTTTGTGTCACCTCTAACATACAAAGTGTTCCATGATCCCCAATAAAAGTTTGCTAACGGCACAGGCCAAGTCAACCAGGTAGCTCATAACAGAATCAGAAGGAGGATCCACATCTTCTGATAACCATGTCATCTGTTATTGTCATCAAGTTTATTTTCTTGTTGTTCATTGTTACTCATCAATTCCTGGCTTATTCCTTTATAAGTTTTGCAGAATAAGTATCCATCTGTTATGGAAGGACTTTCTAAATGTATTAATGCATTTGACTTGTAACTATACTTCTGCTTATACTCCACAACCCTCTTGTACAAATTTTAAATTCTCAATGTGGATGAGCAAAATATTTCCCCCCAATAACTGGCCTCACTATGGAGTATAATTCTTAGTATTACTAAATTTAAGAATAATTAGGACCAGGGATGGTAGTGCATGCCTATAATCCCAGTGATTAGGTTACCTGAGACAGGAGGATCTCAAGTTCAAGGACAGTCTGCGAAACTTAGCTAGACCCCGTCTCAAAATAAAAAAAATAAAAGGAGATGAGGATGTAGCTCAGTGGTAAAGTGGAAAAAATAAAAGAAAGAAGGAAAGAAAAAGAATATTTAGGTACATGTTAATGGTGATTAAAATGTATAAATAAATATAAAAGGTATATAGAAAATCATGTAAAAATATAAACAGTAAGATATGATCTAGAATATAAAAATATTCTGTAGTCTTCTAATCATTAACATGCACATAAATATTAAATTTTAATATAATGTAAATTAACTTCTTAGTGTTTGAGGATAGCTGCTTTTGATGACATTGATGGGTAGAGAACAGTAAAAAAAAAAAAAAGTATTTCAGTCAGCAGCCCATCTGAAACTTTATATGTGTGGAAGATGGCTTTTGAGTGGTGACTGAGAACAGGGTTCACATGGCTTTTTTCTATAAGCTCCCAACCCCTCTGATAGCACTGGACCCTCTGATTAGCACAAGTCACCTCTATCTTCCCATTGCTCTTTTAGAGACATCCATCATTTTCAAAGCTCTGGGGTTGAGGGAGAGCTGGGAGGCAGAAGACAAATGTTGGCACCACCCTTTTTGTTCCATCTCAGGCTTTGATGCCACTTTGGAAAGGTCGGCTGAGGTTGACCATCTCCAAGGGTGGTTTTCATTTACGTAGAAATGGGAAAAGATCAAGCCTAAAGTCACAATGGCCCTTTAAACATGAGGGTCATCAATGCTACTAACTGGAGACAGAGTTTTATCTGTGATTAATTATACCAATGCCCTGTTTTCTCAGATCTTTCTTATGAATCTGGCATTTGTGTCTTACAAAGCCATCGGAAGGGTAGACTACACCCCAGCCTTTTGTAATTACTCAAATGTTTGAATTGGCAAGTGGGGGTTTGGTGAGCATAGGGCTATAAAACCTGCTGGATTGCCCTCCCTGCTATCTTGTGTCCTTTGAGTTATGGCTTGATTTACTCCCGATGACAACTCAGGTATCTTGATTCTGGTAGTTTATTATTTCCTGGTAGTCATATGCTTGAAGGCTAATTTTATCCTTACCCAGCTTAGCCTGCCCTCAATTTCCAGTTCTTTCCTATATCCTGCAGCAGTGAGGGCCAACCTCTTAACGTTGTCCTTGTCACTTCTTCCTATGAAAACCAAGAAGTAAAGGTTGTAATAAAATGTAAATAAAGAACCCAGTCATTTCTTTAGTAATTTTCCTTAGGCGGTGTGTGTGTGTGTGTGTGTGTGTGTGTGTGTGTGTGTTAGAAGAAGAAAGTTAAAGATAATAGAAATGCCTGTGAAAATAATCAAAAAATGGAGAAAACTCATTTTTCATGCTAGCACCTAATCCTTTGGTGTGTGTTTGGCACTAGAAAACACAAAATATGCCCTCCGCGTCTACTAGGAATGAGCCTCTTCAGTTAGTCCTGCTTGAGTGCTCATACTAAAAAATACAGACCAAAAACTGGAGCGGAGGCACTCATCATGTCTCATTTGTTGTGAGGTCTCTTCACTTTTGCAGGAATGAAGTTTACTATGTCCACAAGGCAGAAAGGATGTTAGAGGAAGCAATGTAAATTGGCTGTTAGGTAGGACTGTCCAGCCATCAAGGGGCTGGCTAATACTGCTTTGCTGGCGCCGTCCATGATAACAAATTCTGAGAAATATTTGTGGGTTTGTCAGTGAAGCCAAAGCACTCTCTTTTGATTCTTATTCACTCTCAGAGAGAGAAAAAAAAAGATTCATGCATTTGAAAAGCAGAGACCAAATTCGACAAACAGAATATTGCCTCAACCAAGCCTTTGGACAGAGGGTTGTTGATCTAGCTCTTTCCACTCTTCTTCCATCAGGAGGCTCTGCCTGCAGGGAATAAGAGCTGGACAACAGAAGTTCTTTAACCCATAGGCATGAAGTAGGAATGAGTTCTCTTCCTTAAGGAAAAAAACAGGTTGCTCCACCGGAGAGAACATTTAAAGAGCAAACTGTTTTCTGTTGATAGATTCATTTTAAATTGAAAAGAGAGTAGTAATTTTTGAACATTCTTATTTTAGGTTGTTTACTGTAAATATTTCAGAAAAAAATGCAAATAAAAACATGCAGCAACAACAACAACAAAATAATGCTTTCAGCAATAATTTTATTGGCTTCTCCCACACCCTCCCTCCCTTGTCTTTACAGCTTCATTAATTCTTTGCAGGTTTTTTACTTGGAAGAAATAAAAATATGAAGTTCTGAAATAACTTGTTGATGGATTCAGAATGTAATCCATCCACATGTGTTTTGGGGGTAGAAAGGGAAGGATCTCCCTTTATGTTCCCTTTTCAAAATTGCCCTTCCAAGAAGTGTGTGCTGTGTTAAAGAGAAACCTCACACAGTAGGTAGATGGGGGAGCAGGTTGTGGGGTGTGCGGTGAGCCATCCACCTGTCACAGAGCCAGCCTGGGGCAGGAGGCAGTTCCACAAAGCCAGGAGCTTTGCCAGATTCCCCCTCCACATGCCAGGAGTGCGGTGTGCTTTGCATTGCCCTTTGCCCCATTCAGACCTGAGTGATCATTATACAATGCACCAATAGATCATAGCACACCTGCAAAGATGTATAATTATTATTTGTCAATTTTAAAATACTTTAACCTTTCATAACCTTTCTCCTCTCCATCTTAAGAACTGGATGCAAAAAGAAAAGAGAGGGAGCCAATGTTCATTTAACTTCTTGAATGTGTACAGTCCTGTTCTGGGTTATCTTCTACATTATAGTTCATTCATTGTATAAGAATATAGGAAGTTATAACCAGTTTATAATTTAACCCTGGATTTATTGATTGTCGTTCTGAGCCCTTAATCACTCAGAAGCTTGTGCCAGTTGATCTATTCTTAAAACTCTGGTTTAATACCTTGACAGATTCTGGGAATATAAAACTGTAAACTGAAAAGGAGAACTATTGAGGTCAAAGAAGGGAGAAATTAGCCCAACTTCCATTATTACTGGTACTTCTGATTGAAGATGAATCAAAGTATCTATTGGACTAAAAGTCAATTGAATTTATACACTTTCAACGCATCGTTGTTAAGACATGAACGTTTCTCAATAAAGATATTAAACACACAGACACATAAATACCCATATTGGTATTTCAGGAAAAGTCAACTTGATCAACAAGATCATCAGTCATGAAAGTTCTTGAATGTGTTCTATTGGAAAAAGGTAGAAAATAAAAAATTGAAAGCAAAGTTTCTTCTTAAAAACAAAAGAACAACATTATAAAATTTCCTAAGCTCCAAATCTTTAAAATCTTAAGAGAGTTAAGCCTGTAAACAGTAAGAATCCACTCAACATACAATTACTCCAGGGGAAAAGGCCTAATTCCAACTCAAGAATTAATCCTGTGTAGGAGGTTAATTTGACTTTTCTTACATTTTTATACACTGCTTTATTTTTCACTTGCCACTTATTAGTAGCAATTAAATATCAGCTAAATTAATTAGATATAATCAAAATAGTATTTTGACAGTTAATTTTCAAATATATTCATACTATTGAAATCACAGATTCTATACAGGAATAATCCAGGCTTTTGCCCTTATGCTGCATAGCTGCTTTTATTACAGATACCTCTTCCTGTTAAGAATGTAAAGATCCTTTTTCGTGTGTGCAGTGCTGGGGATGGAACTCAAGGACTCTGCATGCTAAGCAACCTTCCTACCACTGCACCGCACTCCAGTGTGGCCATTCTCATTTTTTTAAATGAGTTGTTAAAATCCAGCTATAAGGGAAGAGAGCCAATTGCAAGTCTGTGTTGGTTAGAATTCAGTATAGTCCAACCCATTAGGCATTTACTGAACACCAGCACATCCATAGGGTTCTGCATGATACTAGAGGACACAAAAAACGGAGATGGGTACGAGGCAGACCTGCCCTCAGGGAATTTAGTGTGCAGTAGTGAATTAATATTTGTAAGTAAAGGAATGCAATCGAAAGCAGGAGCTTGCCATACTTCACCTCATTCTTGTCTGTTTGTCTTCCTTCATCATTTTTTAATGGCTATGGTTTCTGAGTGCAAACCAACCCCTGGTTTATGCTTGCATTGTTGTACTGATACATTCTTGATAATCCAAGGTGCAATATTTAGCATAATTATGCTCATTATACATTATTCCTGCCTATAAATATACTATTTTAAAATAAACATTTAATATTAAACCAATACTATGTAAATCACAAATATTATGCAGGAATAATCAAGTCATTTCATACACACACACACACACACACACACACATACACACACACATAATACATACATATACATCTTTGAAATATTGCATATGCTAAGGCTGGCCAGGCTTTGATGTTTTTCTGTGACAATAGCTCTTAATTTTATGAGTAGATGAATGTTTGGCTTCAAGGTAAATGGAGTTAGAATGTCTATTTCTTGTTAAAAGTTGAAATTGTCTTTATTATTAGTGTCATGGTTACATGTCCCTGTGGTCTATAATTAAGTTACAGTTTCTATTCGTATTATTGACATCCCCTGTGGGCTTCTAATGCAAAGGATAAAGATGAACTGCTGAGAGCCATAGCTAAGTAGGAATGATGCATGGCAATTTCCTTGTCAGCCTACCCAATGTTGCTTAGAGGGAGGACTCTCCATTGTGGAAATGGGCTTGCCTTGGACCCAGGTCATTTGCAGTGACATTGCTTGAAAGGTGACCTTGCTCAGGGATTAGGGCGGATCCAGGTTTAGGGTGGATCTGGGTTTAGGGTGGATCCTGCTGGAAATAGGGCGTATCCTGCTGCCTCTGGTGCCCGTTCCTTGAGTTCCCGTTGAGTTCTCGGGGAATTCAGAGGGTGTTTGGTAGCCAGAGCCCGGTGGAGGGTGGATTTTTTCCCAGAATGTGCGTGTAGAGGGCCCGTGAGAGTTCTGGAATAAAGAGTTGCTGTTTGAATCTACAAGGCTTTTGTGGTGGCTCGGTTATTTTGTGCCCAGCCAGACTGCGGCAATGAACTTTCTTTTTGATGATTTTGGAGACATTTATTAAGTCTTTTAGTATTCTTATTTGTCATTTCCCCTGCATCTTCATTTTATCAAATGGAAAAGAGATGTTAAAAACAGTCAGTGTCTTCTTTTATATCACCGCTGAGAACCAGTTCTGTAAAACCTGCTTGCTTATGTGTCATTCTCCATTGGTGTAATGCAAGATCCATCCTAACTTCATCATTGGAAAAGGAGATGCAACAAACACACTGATTTGTTAAGGGAAGGTTAGTTACTGCATACTCTGTACACTCAGGCACTCTGGACCCTAGGTTTCTATCCTGGACCCCCTGGACAAAGCAGGGATGTATCTGTGCGAGTTTGGTCAAGACAAGTTTAACTGATGTGTGCGATTGATCCTCTGGATACGTTCAGGTGTGCCTCTGGGGAAAGTGAAAACTTTGAGGGCACTTTGTGCAACGCAGCAAGATGATCCAAATTTTATGTCAGTGTTGGGAAGTATGCAATGAGACTGGGAGGCCAGGAGAAAAGGGGGGCTGTTGGAGAAACCAAATCGGAGAAGCTTTTTCGGGGAGACAGCTGATTTAAAGTGCAGGGAAGATGTCCTCAAGATGATGCCCAGCAGAAGGTTGGAGCTCCAAGGAGAGGTCAGAACTGATGACAAAGGCTTTAGAAGTTACCTCCATGGGTTACAGCGTGGAATGAACGCAACTCTAAGATGAAATGATAGAGAAAGAGGAGTCCAGAGGGCTGAGGGAAGGTTTCCTGAAAGGCTGACTTTGGGGGACTTTAGGCAAAAGAGAATTTCAGCCTGGGGTTAAGGAAAAGTTGTTTTGAGAAGTAGAAGTAAAAATATCCCTAATTCCAACCATGGGGGTGGGGGGGAATGCTTTTCAAAAGAAAAAGATGGTGCATCAGGCCAGAGAGCAGAGAGAGGGGCAGGGGTGAGGTGGAAGGGTTTAAGGATTGGTTAATTAGAGGATCATTGTTCCTTAAGGGAACACATTCAGTAAAGGTAGAGGAGGAAAAAACAGTATAGCGTATTGAACACAAGTACTTTATATTGATACATGAAAGAGAAAACGGGCAGGCGACATTAAAGAAAGGAAGCATGAGCCTCCTCATTGAGATGTTTGGCAGTGAGGGAAGCAGGGGGCCTCTGGTTTTGACAGCTGCAGCATCAAGGGGAGCTTTTTAAACCAATTTTTCCTGATTTACAGTGTGAAATAAAGATTGACTTTCATATGTTTCCAAATGGATATTCAGTTGTCCCAACACCCTTATAAAAAAGTCAATATTTTCTCAAGTGATTTGAGATGAATCCCTCATTACACATTAAATTTTTCTATACACTTAAGTCTTTTTCTGAAATTTTAATTATCTGCTAAAGTTTGTTTACTTAAAAATCAATATCACATAGCTTTATTTATAGATGCTCCAAATGGTTTTAAATCTAGCTTACTATCCCTCTAATATTGCCCTTTGATTTTTTTTCACAGTTTAACAGGCAATTCTTCTGTTTCTTTTTCCATTTGACCTTTGAAATTAACTTGTTTAACCCTATAAGAAAACTTGTAGATAATTTTACTGGAATTGTGGTAAATATAAATTAGCTTAGGGAGCGTTGACTTTTTTGTTTTTGTTTTTTGTTTTTTTTGAAAATTAGAGCAGAATAAGTAACTGTAAGAGCTGCAGAATAAGTGTTGACATCTTTATCATGTGGAATCTTCCTATTCAAGGACAAATTGTGCCTTTTCATTGTTAAATCTTTTTGCGTGTCTTTCATAAGTATTTTAAATATCCTCATAAGTATTTTGCATGTAAAATTTTGCCTACTTTATATAAATACATATAAATTCAATATATAAAATATGAAAGTGTAATATTTATATTATATACTCTATATATGCACTATATAGTAAATGAAGATCACTAATTGGAGTTTCTCTTCCATTGCTTCTCTTAATTGGATACTCTATGTTGGTAGATAAGTGACTTTTGCATTTATTATTATAGATGACAATTTTACTAAATTTTCTTATTGTTCAGAGTATTTTGTTTTCATTAAATACAGTGGGGTTTCTTAGTATATAGTCATATATCTGCAAATAGAGATTCTTTTACCTTTTCCTTCATATTCCTAAGCATCCAAATATTTTTTCTTGTTTAACTGTGTCAAATAATCTTGTGATTATTTATATTATTTATATTTAATGTCTAATATCTTGTAAAATTGGTATGAATTGTGGGCAATACTTTTTTATCAGAAGATTCTATGTATGTATGTGTGTATCTATCTGATACTTCTTTATTCCTATATATTCATGTTAAAATGTTTTCAGCCATTTCTGTATTGTTAAGTGCTTTTATTAGGAAAAAAAGATGATTGTCAGTTTACATCAAAATTCAGACAAAGTTTGGAGTGATTTTTTTTTTTTTTTTTTTTTTTAGTACTAGGGTTTGAACCCAGTGGTGCTCTACCATTGAGCTACATCCCCACATTTTATTTTGAGACAGGATCTTACTAAGTTTCCCAGGCTGACCTAGAACTCGCAATTCTCTTGCCTCAGCCTCCCAAATTGTTGGGTTTACAGATGTGCACCACCACACTGGGTTTGAAATTTTTTCTTTATGTAGTCTTAAAGAGTTTTTGTTATTTATGTTCACTTGCATTAAAAAGTAGTTTGAAATTTGTCGTTCATATTCTATAATCTAGAAAGTGTTAGGTAGTATTGGGATTATTCGATCTTTTAAAACACTGGTGGAATGCCCTTTTGAAACCATCTGGATCTGGAAATTTATAATAGGGAAGGTCTCTGGAAACTTTCATTTTTTCTGTTGTAATTGATCTCTTTAGACTTTCTATTTTTTTCCACGGTCAGGTGATAGATAGATAGATAGATACATACATACATAGAATCTTCTGATAAAGTTATCTATTTTGTGTGTTTTCAAATTTATTGTATTGAGTTGGACAACTGATTCCTAATTGTTTTTTTTTAAAATTTCTTCTGGTTGGATGGTTATTGCAATATATAATTCATTTTATGCATTTCTGCTGCTTCTAGAAAACTTACATCAGCTGGTGATTTTCCTGTTTTGTTGATTCTTTTCCCCAAAGAATTAGCTTAAGTTTGTGTCTTATTAGTTCTGCTGGTTTTCTGCTTCCTAACTCATTAAATTCTACTCATATCTTTATTAGGTCCTTCTTTCTGCTTTCAGCTTTTTTTCATTAGCTTTCTAAATTAATATTTAATTCATTTCATAATATAGGATATTAATGCTCAGAATTTTCTCAAACTGTTGCTTTGGCTGTGTTCCTATATATATTTTCTTTCATCAACATTCCCCCAAATTCCTCCACTTTATGTTTTATTCTCTTTTATTCAATAGTTCTTCGACAAATATCTTAATTTCTAGGTTGGAAGAGCATTTTTTGTTTTATTATTAATAAATACTATTTTCCTTGGAATCAAAGACTATGGGTTACATTTTGATTCTTTTGTAGCTTATTAATGCAACTTTATAATTTCAGCTTTTCTAAATGTTCCATATATATTTGAAATGCAGGTTTATTCAATCATTGGGCTACATGGTAAAATATTATGTGCCTGTGTCTATTTATCTTCTTATAATCTGTCATTTCTGCTTAATGAAAACTTCAAATCTGGTACACGATTCATAAATACTTATATTTGCTTTATATCTATTATGCATTATTGTTGTTTGTGTGGTAAAGTTTTTGATTCATTCAGTTATTTTGTGGGATTGAATTTTACCCTGCTTAAAACCAAGATAATAAACCCTTGTTCCTTTTTTAAAATTTTTTTTCTTTTCTTTTTTTTTTTTTTTTGTAGTTGTAGATGGACAGCATGCCTTTATTTTATCTGTTTATTTTAAAGTGTGTCTAAGGATCAAACCCAGTGTCTCACACATACTAGCAAGCTCTCTGTCACTGAGCTACAGCCCTAATCCACCCTGGTTCCTTTTTATTTTCACTTACTCCATAGATGTTTCCTCATTCTTTATTTTCAACATCAGAACAACTTTGCCTTCAGTCTCTATTTTATATAGACTACGATTGTATTTTAGTTTACTTGTCAATCTGAGAATATTTTTAGTATGTGAATGAAGCTGATTTATATTTAGTGATACCAACAGCATGTTAAGTTCAAGTTGTATTTCCCATATTCTAACTGTTCTATTTTCTTGGCTTTTTATTGACTGATTTATTATGTTTCTTTGGGTTTTAGATCTTTGTATTTTTGTTCTGATTTTAGATTTATAAATAACTATCAAATCTTCCTTTAGAAACGGTTCATTTCCTGCTATGAGCAATAGTGAACGTAATATTTCCCATCTAACTTCCAATTTTAGTCACTGGTATTGTCTGGTATTGTCTGTGGTATTGTCAGCATTATCATGTTAAATATACTTAAGCTTCTACTTTGTTGTTTGTCAGAATTAAATGATATTAATTTACTTCCAGATAATGCCTATGAGGTAATTATAAGCTGGTAATAATTTTTATGACTATTTTTCCCACTTCATCATGTATTTTTATATATCTCTAGAGCTTATAATAATACTTCCATGCTATTTTCTACCACCTCAAAGTTCATTTCTAATATCAATTCTGTTATTATTATACTTAATGTCCACCCTCAGACCGCATTGTGATGGTTCTCTAATCTTTTTGGTTGTTTGGAACTTCTTTCTTGTAGGTTTTTTCAAGAAATGCTCATGAGAACACTTTTCCTGTCTAGTTTAATAACATTTGTATTTGTCTTGTTATTTATTCCTTTGTGCTGAAACTCGCCTGCATATCGAATCTTTGGCTCACAGTTCTCCTCAAGTGTTTTTAAGTTGTTTTGTACAAAGTATTGCTGTGTCAAGAAGTTGAATGGAAATTTGATTTTCTTTCCCTCATTAATGATTTGGTCTTTTTGTTTTTCTCTTAAATAGCAATCAAGGTGTGCTTCTCCTTTGACCATTTTTGGCCAGTAACTCTAGGTACTTGGCATGCTTCTTGAATGTGTAGGTTGCAATCTTTTACTTCTTGACTCTCTTGATTTATATTCTTAAATAATTGCTTTGCGATATCGCTTTGATTTCCTTCTTCAGAGGCACATTTAAAGGATACCCATATATTTCTAAAATATCTCAGCTGTTGTACTTCCTGTTACCTGACTGTATCTTTTCTAAGTTTTCCCTTTCTGAAATATGCCACCAGCTCTTGGAAAAGTTTTGATCATTTGTTTTTCAGTGTTTTTAATTCTTTCTGAAACATTAGGCTCCAGTTTTCATCTGCTTTGTGGACAGCAGTGCCATGGGGAGCTGAGCTGTCAGGGCAGTCCCCGTGAACCTGAAATCTGCACCAGACCCCATTGTTACTGACAGCTAACAAAGAGTTCAAGCTGAAAACTCTCATAAGCATAACATATCTGTCCTTAGAAGAAGTCTGAACCATATATAGAGCTTCCAAAGGATCCTCCTTCCTGGATGAAATGTGTTTTGTTTGGGAACAATTGATGATCCATAGGTAATTGGCCCAGAGGAAGCCATTCTTAGGTTTCATGCTATCTTTGCCATGAGATAGAAATCCTATGGGGTTATTCTTCATTGACAAGCAGCAGCAGCAGGATATAAGTTTTTAAGTTCCATTTTTTAAAATATGAATGATGATTCATATAGACTTCACATATCCTGTTTAAAACATTCTTAAATAAGAAATTACGTTTTATATTTCTGATATTGAACCCCGTAAAAATGGTTAAAAGAAGGCAATCAATATAAAAAAATCAAATCTATTTACACCAGCAACAAATTCAAAACATTATTTTATACTACAGGTAGACTTTATAGCTGCAACTCAAACCTAAAAAATTATACCCCTCTATTGAAAGTCACTAAATATATATGGAAAAAAAAATCTATACTACATTTATGACTGGGAAGATTCATTGTTGAAAATGTTTTTATTTTCCTTAAATTGATTTATAAGTTCATAGGACTTCCAATCAAAATCTCAAATTCATTCTAAAATTTATATGGAAAAGCTTAACAACTGAATCCACCCTCATGCTCCCAAGAATAAAATGAAGATTGAGGAGATTAGGTAGAAAAAAAAGAAACCCTTAAATTATAAAAATCATAAAGCTGTAATAATTAGGACAACATGATGGTATTTGCATAGAAATAAACACATCAACTAATCAAATAGAAAAGAGAACCAGAAATAAACCTCTACTCTGAGGATAAGCTATTCTGTAACCCCATGAGTACTGAGAGTGCCAGGGAAATCGTTCAATGAAGGGTGCGGAGGAACTAGTTTTCTACAAGGGGAAAAAAAGAAAATCAGATTCAACTCCATATCATGTGAAAAAAATAATTCCAGAACTTAAAAGCCCAAATTAAATTTTTATTGGAAAGAAAACTTATCTCAGGGTTGGGAATTATACCTTAAACTAGACCCAAATGTTTCTAAGGATAAAGAAATATGGATAAAGCCCATCTCTTTAAAGTAACTGCTTTTATAAGGGAAATAAAAAGAAAACAAGTTATTAAAGAAATACTTATTTATTTCATTATGTTTCCTAATATATATATTAGGAAACATTTTATATATATATATATATATAAAATAAAAATTCTATCGTAAAACTATAGAAAGGGAAGGGAAACAGAAAGGAAAAACAACCCCTAGGGCTCATGAAGGTAGTCCCTTTACATCCATCATCAGCTGAATCAGGAACCTGCATCACTTTTAAGTTTTCTGAAATGTGAAATGGAAATACTTGTGGAGGGCCCTCACAGATGCATTTAGAGATTGTATGCTCAGGAAAATGGAATTGAAATGTTTTAGTAAGAGTCATGGGCCCAATCCTTGAAATAGATGTTTGTCGAGTTTTCTATAGCATGTAATTACAACACAATAAGACTCAAAAGCATTTCAATAAAGTGTGGGTGGAAGAGAAGCATACTGCTTCAAGGGCTTCATTAGCTTTCTGCAGCCCGAAGCTCTCCAGACTGCCGGGAGGAGCCCTGTTTACCTCGGTTCAGAATCCATTTCAACCATCAAGGAGGTCGGGGAGCTCAGGGAGCAGCCTGAAGGCCTTGGGGATACTCTGGGCAGCGGAGGAAAAGATGACAATGATTTGCTAAAAGCCCAGAAATGGGCTGGGGTTTTGTTTACCAGCTGTTCCGGGGATGACATATTGCAGTGCCAACCCTGGAGGAGGAGGTGCAGGATTATACTTTGATCTTGTTTCTTGAAGAAGCTTCAGGTAACTGAGAGCAAGGACACTGACTCTCTTCTGTGTTGTTCTGATAGACCAAGGATACGCTCTCCACAGGCACTGAGGTGTGAAGCACTGGAAGTGTTTTCCAAGGAGAGGGAGAGACTAAGTGACAGAGAGAAAGAACCAACCAAAACCAGAACATGGCCCCTTACAGTAAGGATGATGAGTGAGGCGCCATTACCCATAAAAGACATCAGATAATCTGTGATTTATTTCTGAAAATGCCAGTGCATGTGACTGCAAAGATAAAACATCCTCTGGGCCGAGTAGAAAGGCTTCATCTGGCCTTTGGAGTCACATGGGTGATGGTGGGCCTTGCTATTAGTGAAACTTAGTGGATCTTTATTTGTTTCCTCAAGACATTGATGAGCTATTACTCCTCCTTCTCTCATATTGCATTGCTTTTTAAAAAGGCTTAGAATCAAAGCTTCTAGAAGATCAAAGTAAGTTTTAAGTGATGACGATCTGATAGTATGTATGTATCATGCTAGTGGTTTGGAGTGTCCTGGCCTCTCATGTAGCCTGGGAACAGCATCATGACGATATTAACATACACATTACGAGGCCTTGAACCACAAGACTAGAACGTGGAAGGAATCAAGACTCTTGACTGCAATTCAATGCTTTCTCACTCCACCATTAATATTGGTGTTGATTAAGAGTCTCATTATTTTCCCAGGCATTAGGTACATAGAGAAAAATGTGACCTGCCATCTTCTGAGAGCATGTACTACATTGGGGAGAGGGTAGTTTTATAAATACAGAAGGTTGGATATATCAGTGAAAACGAGATAAGTGGCAAATAAGGGATCAAGGTGGAGCATACTTAACCATGTCCTCATCATGGGAGAAGTAGCAATGGAGAGCAGTAGGTGGAGAAGCAGAGAGGAAGATTACCGCAAGCAAATAGATGGTGCCCTACAAGAACCCAGGAAGAGGATTCAACAGCTATAGGGTCTTTAATCCAAGAATCTGGTTCCAAGTCAGGTTTTAGCTGTGGGACTGGTACCATGTAGTCATTGAACAGACTGAGGAACCAGCAGAAAAGAGTTATAGAAACTTTCAAAGCTTTATTGGCACATCAGTTTGAAAATCAGCGACCTTTTGGTTCTCCCCACTGATGTTCAGATGCACTGGGGTGAGAGGATCCCAGAGCAGCCTGGTGAGAGGTTGAGTTGCCTCAGAGACCAGGGCCAGCAAGCCTAGTGGAGAAGGGGTGGTGGTGGAAGGGTGTTCAGTGTGTACTGGAGCCAGGCTGCAGGTTGAGCACCAACTAATGGTGGATTCTGGAAGGTCACATACCTCTCTGGGCCTCATCTTTCTTTTCTTTTTCTTTCTTTTTTTTTTTATAATAACAGTAGCTTTCTTGTGGAGTATTTTAAGGATTCAATGGTTAGATGTTCAGTCCCTAGGCTGTGCTTATTAGCATCTAGTAAAAACTCAGTAAACATTAGCTTATAGTGGAGCTCAATTACATCATAACTAGCTTCTGAGGTGTGGTCAGTACTAAGACAAAGGAATGAAGAGCAGTACTTTAAGAAGTTTGGTTACCAGAGATGGAGCTTTTGTAATTATTGAAGGTTTACCTTCTCGTCGAAGTTAGCAAATCTACAAATATTCAGTTTGTGTTTCAAGTGTCATTTTTGGAGATTTTATGATTCTCTTTGCACTTATAAAGACCCTAAATCATTTTAGAATTGGAATGGAAGTTAAGAGTGAGGCCGATAACTTTCTACCTTGGGTTCTGTGAGACTTTTCACAAAGGTGGCTGAAGGGTTGCCTTAAAGAAAAGAGGAGGGATGGGGTATCTAGGACATTTTCTTCTTTCTTGCAGAGCAGAGGTTCTTTGATTCTGTTTCATAATTGGAGTGTTGCATGTTATTTATTAGGATGAGCTCACTTCTAAAAATCGGGTTGAAAGCCATTGATATGACCCAGGCTCTTTGTCCACAGAAGAGGAAATGGAATTCCAGGAAGGTTAGATGACTTGCCCAAGTTGGCACAACCGTTTATGAGCACAGTGAACCCACACACACAGACCTATTCCTTCCTAGTTACATAATTCTACCTGTTGCTGCATGACACATGATAAGTTCACTTTTCTTAATCTTGAAAAATCAAAAGAAAAATCTAAAACATGCCTCCAAATCGGCAACTGTATGCAAGAGTTTAAAAAAAATTAGTATGGAACATGGAAAGATATGTCTCCACTTCCCCCACCCCATTAGGAACAGCTCACACATGCACTCCTTTAAATAAATGGTGGTTTCATTTCTGTATTTTATTTGAATAAAACTGAAATTAAGAAGTATGAAATGAAGTTACAAAGGAAGAATCATGTGGAGAACTCAAGATAAGGATTGTTCATAATAAGACAAAGTGAAAAGAATGAAGTAAACAAAAAACCACAGAATATTTGCAATAGAAAGGAGAGACGTCCAATACCCAACAGGATTATTTGGAAGTGACTGGCAATTGGCAAGTCCTGCCAAGTTCCTTCCACTCTATTCTGTGCCTGGTTTGTGAACTGGGTTCTAGGAAAGCCTATTACTCCGCTAACCTTTGCGGTTCTGACTTCATCATGGAAAGACGGATTCTGGAGGGAGACAGTGTTTAGGACACTTGTAATTCCACCTTTCCATTTCAGATTTCTCATGTTGTTCTGCACACTTATTTCCTGTTCTTCCTTACTGGATTTTAGAGTTGCACATTTTATTTCCCTACCCCTAAAAGCAATCATTAAAATAATGACCTCTTGCATATCCTGATGCAAAGTACTTCACATTTCACTCCTAAAAAATGGATTCTAGATAACCTCAAAACATGTTGTCATGTAGGCCTTGGTTCGATTGTCACCTCCTCAAGGGCAAGCTAGTTGGAGTTGACCTCACACAGCTTGCCTGCTTCCCCCTGTTCCGTCTTTCAACAATTGGAGATGATCTTGTTTATGAAATGTTTATTGTCTGTCTGCTCCTCTTGACTATGTGTCAGGGTAGTCAGGGGCTTGACACATTAGCAGCTTAGGGCCAAGTGAAAGAAAGCATGATTTGTACCAAAAAAAAATGGTGACTAGGAACCCTGTGATTCCCAGCAACTTGGGAGGCTGAGGCAGGAGGATTGCAAGTGTGAGGCCAGTTTCAGCAACTTGGTGAGACCTTGTTTCTAAATAAAAAGTAAAAAATAAAAAGGGCTGGGGATGTGGCTCACAAGTAATGTGCCCCTGGGCTCAATCTCAGTACCAAAAAAAAAAAAAGAAAAGAAAAGAAAAAGATAAAAAGAAATTCCAAGTCTTTGTGAGTGGGTAGGTTTTTCATAATAGGAAGAGGGAAAGAAAAATATTTCTTTTTTCCTTCAGGTATTTCAGTGGTCATGATTCATCCATCCTAAACATTTTACAGTGCATTTGGTTTTGGTTTTGGTTTCTGGATGCATAAAAACTTTTGGCAATAGAATGAACAAGTTAAGAAACGTAGATTTTATTTTCTTCCTGCTGTAAAGACTTAGAAATGTTTCCCCTATGAGTGCATTGAGGACAGAAACTGAAAGAACAACAGCACAGCTCCGTCACTCTTCCCTTAAGACTGCAAGGACCTCTTTTGGTGGCAAGGTCCTTAATAAACCTCCCTGTGGGCTATAGCATGAGCTCTAACTCTCCAGCTCCTGGGGCCACTAGTGCCTGGATCACCTGCCTCTGGTTTGTTGACCTTCTTTCAGGTTCTCAAATCCTGTAGCATTTCCTTACTTCCAAAACCTCACACATCTTTCCTGGGACCACTCCTCCCAGTTTTTTTCCAGGCTAGTTGCTAGTTCAAGATTAAATGTCCCTCCTCAAGGAGAACTTTCTCTGACACTTAAGTTCTTCTCTATCATCTAAGTTAGTTCCTTTTGTTGTACCATCTCATAATCCCGGGTGCTTTCCCTCTTTGGCATTTATTAGGAGTTTTATTTGTTTTATCGCTGTGTATGTGTTTGTGCATATTCAATATCAGCTTACTACTAACCTCTCTACTGCAGAAGGACTCAGCCTGTAACCCAGGGCCTGCAGCATAGCAGATTCTGACTCAGTCCATTTTTACTTAATGAATAAAGAGAGGAATGAATAAAACTGATGGTTTTGTCCCTTGTGCCTAGCATAGAGAATGGCATCTAACCTGGATTCTGGAAATAGTGCTCTGCTAAAATTGAGTTAATGAACAAATGAGGTGTTAATCATGTTTTCTTTCAGAAAAACGGTGGTTTGTTGATCAATCTAGAAACCCTGCTCTCATGTGCATAACCTGGCGCACTCTCTGTTTATTCATTTGCTTTCCTTTTAGTTCCTGGAGTTGCTCATCGAAGGGCAGTGGAGAGAAACTACCTAACTCTTTTGTATATTTTCAAGACTTCCCAACAAAAAGTGAATAACTGAGGCCTTCATCCTTCTCTTACTCACTTGATGAGGATGCCTTCAAAGATTGATCGTGTCTCCTTTCAGCTGGATATCTGAGTAGCCACAACCATTAGAGAATTTTCCTCCAGGGGCTTACTGTGGCTCTTAAGCCATATAAACTGAACAAGCAAACTCAAGTGGATCATTATCTATAGGAGTGCAGAATCCCATCTCCCTCTGGTAAACCATTCAAACCTAGAAGTGTGTTTTACACATTCTGAAAGAAGAATCTATAATAACCCATTCTAACCTTTTTTTTTTTTTGCCACTTTACCACCCAAAAGTATAAGAAAAGAGAGCATGTTAAAGCTCATTCAATTTATTAGAAAATATCTCCTGGCTTTTGACTATCAGCGCCCCTGATGTGAGAAAAGTAAATAGCCACGAGTTCCCCAGGGGCTCACTTCTGTGTGACAGACAGCTTAATAAAGATAATTGAACATTATATGACTAAGTGTTTGAAGCTCAAATCCAGACACATCCTTCAGGTAGGTCAATGTAACATTTCCTGTGTAATTTCCACAACAACAGTTTGAGCCAACGTGGTGAACGCAGAGGGACTGACTCCTTGCGGGTAACAGATACATCAATTATTTGCCCTCTGTGACCAGGGTTGGGAGGCAGGCTCACAGGGGCTCTTTCAAGGCTGACGTCCACCTGTGGAAACTGCAGTAAAAAACAAGGACAAGGGATGAAAAAAAAAAAAAAAGGCTAGGGGCCTTTTTTTTCTGGAAGAGGGTGGCTGTGGATAGAATGAGTCGTGCGTGGATAGCTGGTGGGTGATACAGGGCAGAGCATTCACCCCCAGTGAGGCAGGTCTCAGGGAGAATGACTCTTCTCCCTCAACCTGAAAATATCTGCCCAAGGACACTGCATGAGAGAAATAAATACTCCTTTCTTTGTTTTCAGTGAGCCTAGACTTCTTTATACTAAAGGACTATCTCTGCCTTTTAAATTTTTTATGATAAAAAAAATAAATCTATTCACTGGGCACCTACACACATCGATGGGCTTCTCTTGATTACAGATCTCCTTATGTTTCAAAATTTTAAAAGACAACTACAGAAGTATAGCTATGCACGGGTTTAGGCTAAGAGAAGCAGAGAGCTAAAACACAGTCCTGCTTCCCAGATTCTGGGATGAGTCGCGCTGCCTCGGGCCTGCCTGCCTTCTGACGAGTTTGCAGCTCTGAAGGGCTCCTGGGTTGCTCTGAGCATTTATCCCTCCAACTCCCGGGGAAACTGGCACTGCTCTCTGTCTCATAGCAACTCTTCTCAAGGTAACGGACCCGAGAGCCATTTCCACTTGAAATCCAATCCTTCTAAATGAATCACAGGACATAGTCATCTCCATTTCCTCCTAATAACTCTGAGAAGAGGATCCTCTGGCTGTGTTCTTAAAATCTCTCCTGTTTGTGTTTATTTTACTCCATTCCCCCCCCCCCCGCCGCCCTTTAATTCCCTACCTAAACTTGCTCCTAAGAGAAATAATATTTTTCCTAGTTATTATTTTGGTTTTAGCTCCTTTGCCTTGCAATACAGCTTGTGATAGTTAAAGGACACTAACACAGGAACATAGAATTTGACCCTGGGCCATCAGGGTTGACAGGTGGCCAGGAAGAAGGTTGGGCATGAGGGAGGTGGCTGTCCTTCTAGTGAGACTGTGAAACCTGGTCTGGCAACCTTCTGGTCATTGTCTTTGTTCAGAGAAGTCTTCAGGGGAAAAGGCCCCAAAGTTGGGGTTGGCCATAAAGGAACCTTGGGTTGTTCTTCAAAGTCAGGCCTTTTGTCAACTCTTAATCAGCCATTTCATATTGCGTTTTGTTATGTGACACGGACTTGGTCTCAGTGTCTTTATAGCTCCCCATTTCTGTTATTTGGTTTGTCCTCTGCATTAGCACAACTGCCCCTGGGAACCCCACCACCTGCAGTCTTTTAAACCGGAAGCTCCTTCTCCAGGGCAGTAGTCTCCATAGCCTCCTCCACACCTCTCACCCCTTCCTACTATTGATCCTACTCCTTCCTCTTCTTTTATTATAAATAGTTTTCCATTTGACTCCTGGTCCATCCTAGGCCCTGTAATCAACCACTGCAAAATTACCTTCTAGCATCTCAGCCTTCAACTTTTCTCCAGGCCTGGAGGGTCAGTCTTCTACCTTGGACCACATCCACTGCCGCAGTCTGGCTGGGCACAATTCAGGAGCCACTTGTCAAAAGAAACTAACTTTATTTTTAGAACCACACAGGCCAAACAAAACAGCTCCGCAAGAAAAACCCTCAGAGCCCAAATGCCACCACCGGCTTCCCACAAGCCTCTCACCCCCACACCAACCTCTCCACCTCCCACAATCCTCCTGCTCTTGAGGCTGATTGGCTGGGTTGCGTGGGCGGAGCCAAAGAAGTCCCCCAATGAGCAGCTCCGTGGTCTGAAAGGGAAGGGAAACAGCCCAATGAGCATCACCGCAGAGGAGCCAATCAGCTAGATGTTGCTGGGGCTGCTGTGAGCCAATCATCAGCTGGCTGCTGGAAGTTTGCTGGCCGCTGGAAGTTTGCTGGGGCCCCTTTGGCTGTGGCTGTCAACTATCCACCATCCACATTCTTCACTTCCATCCCCTGGCTACCTAGACTGCTGGAAAAAAAGCCAGGATACCATCTTAATCTGGCCCACAAACTCATGCTTATCTTCCTCGATTCCTCTGAGCCATCAACACTCTCAACACCTCCTCTTGGCCTTGCGATGCCCTCCTCCCATGCTGTTCTGCTCCCCAGTGCCCCTCTCTGTGTCTTGGCAGGCTCATCTTCCTCTTAGGCTGTATTCTTAGGCTCTCTCTCCTCTCCCTCCATGCCCTTGACATTCCCCGCTGGCAGCTCCCAAAGCTGATCCCAAAGTTTCCCTGAGTTCCAGATCCATTCTCCACCATCTAGTTAGATATCCCGCTGCCTTCTCAAGCTTCTCTTCCACATGGGGCTCTGTTTCCCCCTCTCGTAGTACAGTGCAATCTCATGACTTCCTCCTTTCTATCAATAACCATGACTTTCTTTCTTTTGAAAACTATCTGCCACTCTAATTATTGTAAACTCCTTCTGAGTTTGCACATTCCTGTCTACTCATCACGACATTCTTACCAACCCACTGGGTGTGGGCACATATTGAGCACAGTCGTGGCCAATAAGTTCATGAAATATACAACAGCGATCTATGACAGGGGTCAACAAAGTAGGAACACAGGACAGATGCAGCCTGCTACTGTTTTTGTAAGTGAAGTCTTATTAGAGCACATGCTATATGCTCTGCTTATGCATGTTAGTCATGTGCCTTGAGCATACGGTTTTGACATCTGCTTTGATGCTAAGACATCAGAGCTGAGGAAATGCAACAGAGACTCGATGACCCCAAAAGCCTAAAGTATTTACTTTCTGGCCTTTTAGAGAAACAGCTTGCTGACACTGATAAAAGAGATAGTCCAACAACACCTGGGAAAACACCAAGGGAGAAAAGGGAAGAGAATGGTGGGCTCTCAGGGCCGTCTTCCTGGAGCCTGTCTGAGCCTTAGAAGCTGGGAAGGAATTCTCCAAGGGCAGGAGGGGTGGGGGGACAGTCCAAGCAGGCAGCACAAGCAGTGCCCTGGGAAGCCTGCGTTTGTTCTGCAGAACTGTGCAGCTCACAGGCAAGGCCGGGAGTGAGACATGGACTCACAGAGAAAGGGGCCAGGGCCAGAAATCCCAGGCAATGCCAGGGAGCTTCAGCCTGATCCAATCTTGGGCTCCAGTGGCTTTTACAGATTCTTCAGGTGTCCTGAATTCCATGCCTCAGTCTACCTTTCCATATTCTCTGCAAATAATGACACTTCCATTTCTTAAAACAACTGAGGCAAAACTATTTTTAATGGAGACTTACTGTGCTGACATTATAGCTTCTAACTCTGGAGTTAGAAAAAAAGCACTCCTCCTGTGATGACACGGACTCTGTTCTCGCCTGTTTCCATGCCTCTCTTCTCCCTTTCCCTCAGGTCCCCGCTGAGCCCACTACCTCTTCTGTTTGACCTTCAGACCTTCTGCGGCTCGATTCCTCCGGGGTCGCCACATCTCTGACTGTTGCCCTCTTGGTTGGCTCCACGCTTTTGTCTCTCATGCCAGAGACGCTGCTGCCCCCCAGCCTCCTCTGCTCAGCCTGTTTCTCCTCTGGCTCTATCTCCCCCACCCTCCTTCTTTCTCCTTCTTTTCTGCTCTCCTCCTCCTCCTCCCTCATCCTCTGAACCTCTGTTTTCCCTAATGAGTGCAGTCGATTTGGATAGCTTCAAAATCTCAGTTTCTGGATATGTCGCTGCTCTCCTAAGGGCTGTGGAAGTTGGCATAACATTTTTGAAAATCATTTTAGCCCTACTCAGTAAGACGTTAAACGTTTCTATTCTTTGACTGACATCACAAATGTAAGGATTTTTTTTCTGTACACTTTGGCAAGTGTAGGAAACATATCTATAAGAATAATTGTACATTTTTTTGTAGCTAAAAGTTGGAAATAGTATAGATACTAATCAACATGGGAGCATTCATATAACTATGACTACAGTGGACAACTGGGCTGGGCACCCTTTCCAAAAATGTGTTTATTCTCATGTGCTGATTTGAATAGATGCCCCCTATGGCAAGTGGGAAAAACTATTCTGCACTGATGTATGTAGCCTGTTCTCTCTCCCAGGTTTCAGATATATATCTTTAATTTATTTTACATCTTTAATCTTCTGCTTGTCATCTCTAGTTACACAGTTCTATGAATTTTTAAGTTCGATAATTTTTTAGGAGAGGTTGTTCTCATAAATTAAAGACCTCTGACTTTCCCTCTCTCTGCTCATTTCTCTATTTCTTTTATAGTGTTTCAGTTCATCCTGGCATATGATTTCAGAGGACCCTTTAGACCCTTTTTTGTCTGTCCAGCCACTAAGTGGGTCTGCTCTTCCTTTGAGGGGATTTTCTAACTCTCTCTTCTTGTTTACCGCTGTGGTGGCTCTTGCCCCAACCCACCCCCAAGGTCTCCTTCAGACTTCTCTCCTCCCTCCCTTCCTCTCCTTTGTGCACTGTTGCCAAATTAATCAGAACAAAGTGCTTATGGTACTTGATCCCGACACCCACTGATAAGCCCTCTTCTTCCCACCATCATCTTGTGACTCTTCTATTAACCACTCTTCTCGCTCTGACTAAGCCCCCTTTGCAAGTTTCTCTCCTTAGAAATAGCCAGCTCAGCCTGCTCCATGGCCCACCTCCACTTCTCCCACCTCGGGGCCTAGACCTTCCTTCCTCCTCACTCACCCTTCCCCTGGAGACCCATGTCAAATGCTACATCTTCTTTTGTGCTTTTACTAATCACACCATGGGAAATGATTCAAATCTCTAAAGCAAGGTGCTATCAAAGTACATTCCCCCCCCACTTTTTTTTTGCACTGGCACTTGAACCCAGATCTCATGAGTGCATGTTAAGCAAGTGCTTTACCACTGAGCTACATCCCCAGCCCTGGAATTCCATATCTTATCCCCCCCCAGTCATACAGTACCCATGTCTACAGAAGATAGGTGCACTTTTGCATCCCATGTGTTTCTGTGTGTTGAGAGTATGTTGGAACAGGGAGGAATTATCTCTAAAATTTTAATAACAGTTTATTTCTTATTCAAAACATTTTTTTCAGAGTAGGTATATCTCTTGCTAGGTGAACCTATCATTAAGGGACCCAGAATCTTTCTAGTCTGTACCTCTGCCCCTTACTAGGTCCTTGAAGGGCTCCTGATTCAAGTGGTCGGTGGAGGTCTGGGGAAGCACATCTGTTTCTTTACTACCTCATCTCAAAGGAGATGTCAGCAGTGTCTGCTTACTTTCCATTTCCCAGAGCCCAGTCATAGTCCACTCTTAACCAGTAATGGAGTCTTGGAAGTCTCTTCCAAGTGGGAATTCAAGAGAACAAGGAAAAGTGCTTTGGGGAACACGGCTGTCATCGTTGTTATCACAGCCTTCACTTCTGGTTGCCAAATATCTATTTGTCCCACACAAAGAACACACTTAGCACCACCCCAGGGAGAGGATCCCATCACATCTACCCATAGAGTCAGCTCAAAGATTTCTCAATGATGTGCTGTCCTCTCTGTCAAGGATGGATGTGGCTTTCCCTGGTTTGGCAGCCTCACCCACAAGATGTACCCGATACCCCGTGATCGAGCAAGGGCAAACCTACTGTGATCCAGACTTCTTTACAGAGAAATGGAAGAAGGGAAGACTCAGTGTCATGCTTTCATAGGAGCTATGACATTCTGGTGGCCAGACTCATGGTGGCTTCTACTCTCCTGAGCTGGAAAGTTCTTTAATTAGTCCCCAATTTTGCTCTTTGGGAGCAAAGTGCTCTAATTTCTCCCACCCTGATGGGAGGGTCTTTCGTTCCGTCATTCACTTACTGGGAGGTTTTTCTTCCCATTGATCCCCTGTGGTCGCATCTGAAGTGGGCAGTGGTGGGCTCTCCAGTGGTCATAGCACTTCCTGCCCACGGACCCTTGAGGCTTAAGGATCAGAGGCTTAGAACAATCAAAAGCTGTAATTTCTTTGGTAGGACACTTGTCTCCACAACCTAGGAGGCTTCAATTTACATGCCTCTTGTCAGTTCCAACCACTTGTAACCACTCCCAAAGTACTTTGCTAGAGACAGTTCTCAAATCCGATTATTCTTTATTATTGTTGTTTATGCTTTAGTTGACAAATTAAGATTTGTATATGTTTATGGTGTACGACATGATGTTTTGAAATATATACATATTCTAAACAAAAGGATTGCATCACATAAGCATCTTTTATTTGTGGTGAGATAAAATCCATTCTCTGGGCAATCGTGATGCATAGGATCAATGCATGCTATTAGCTGTAGTCACTATGTTGCCGAGAAGAACCCTTAAACTTAGGTCTCCTCTCAGTGATGGTTTGTATCCTTTGACCAACATCCCCCTTGCCTAACCCCCTTCCCTTCCCAGCCCCTGGTAACCATTCCACTTTCTGCTTCTGTGAGATGGACACTTTTTGATTCCACACATATGTGAGACCATATTGCATTTGTCTTTCTGTACTTCAGGTTCATCCATATCATTGAAGAATGAATTTTTTTTCTTTTTCAAGGTTAAGCAGTATTCCATTATATGTACATACCACATTTTCTACATCTGTTCGTCCACTGATAGACACTTAGGTGGATTCCACTTTTTTGCAATTAAGAATAATGTTTCAAGGACACAGGAGTGGAATATCTCTTCGACGTACTGATTATGTTTCCTTTGGACACGTTGCTAGATCACATGATAATCCTATTTTCAAAATTTTGAGGAACCTCTGTGCTATTTTCCATAATGGCTGCACCAATTACATTTCTACCAATAGGGTGCAAGGGCTCCATATTTCCTACATTCTCACCAACAAGTTTGATATTCTCATTGGCTTCTTAGTCTTTTGGCCTTTCCCTTATGATTTGTGTGTGACTCCTTTGAGGCTTTTTGAAGGATGTGCTTGGATGGGAGGTAATACCCTTTTGGAGTTATTCTTTTCCATGAGACTATGTTGTAGTCATCCTTTGATATCTTTAGGGGATTGGTTCCAGGACCCCTGAGGATACCCAGATCTGTGGAGACTCAAGTCCCATATATAAAATTAGCACATGAAATATATATATATATATACCCTTCCATGAATTTTAAATCATCTCTAGACTACGTATTATACCTAATGCATGGTAAGTGCTGTGTCAATTGTTGCTATACTTCATTTTTCAGGAAATGAGGACAAGGAAAAATGTTCTTGCTCAGTACTTGTTCAGTAGAGGTGCATCCACGGTAGGTCTAACCATAGAGTGTATGAAGCACCACAGGATGCAGAGTGCGTAGATATGGGAGTCTAGCTGTACTCTGTAAACTGAGGAGCCTTCCTGAGCCTTTCTTACCCGAGACCCTTTTCGGTTTCATCTCTTAATATTTTTTGGCCAGAAATAGTTGTTTTTTCCAAATCTGTAAGACCATCTACCTTTTTTTTTTTGTTGTTCCCTTCAGTTTCTGCTTGAGCTCACCTCTTTCTGAAAATGCCTTACTGATGGCAGCCACAGTACCCACTGCAGTCTGACTCGTTCTGCCCACTTCTCTGGGTACTTGGTCTGCCTTCCAAGTTTTTGCAGATGTTTTATGATGTTGTAGCAGGGTTCCCGAGCTTGCTGCAGTATCTATTTCCTTACTACCCAGCACTCAGGAAGTAAACATTTAAACATTTTTTTTAATAGCAGTATTTCCACTTCCGGCACCCATCCATCTCTCTCTCCTCCATGATCTAACTGCCATATCAGAATCATCATTCCCCAATGGCTTCTTTACTTTTTTAATTCAACTTACATTCCAATATGGGTGATTCTGTCTCTCCTTTCGTTCAGAAACAAGTAGTGAAATAAAGTCACAGATTCATGGTCACATGCTTCCTAAGTAGTGATATCAAGATTTGAACCCACATAGGCTCTGGGATACAGAGCCTAAATCACTTGTTAAAAACTGCATCTTTTAAGATATATTGCTTACAATTTGCCATTTTCAGTTCTTCTTTCTATGCTTCAGAGTGGTAGATGCCAACCTCATGATCCTATTAATATTTTTGAAGTCAAGTTCTTCCAATATGACTGATCTTACCACTGTTGATTTTATACAGTATCTTATTTGTAACTGTTTTCTAACCATATTGTGCTATTTTTTATTGAATGTCCTACGCTGATCTGGGTTTTCTTGGTTTCTATTTCTCTAATTCCTTACATACAAGAGAGGCTGATGGGTAACATTACAGTTTGTAAAGCATATTTTGAAGATATAAAAGATTTGATTATTAGACATCTCTATTTCCTTCCCACGGGGAAGAAGAGGAACTTGAAGCTTCTGAAAAACAGGATTTCACTTTTATAGAGAAGTATCCAAGACCTGCTCTGAGCTCTTTCAAGCCCTGTTCCTTCTCTCATTACTTAAGTGACAATGGGCCGCATTTGAAGAGGGTCAGTGGCAGAACAAGGTTCCCCACAAGGGGATTTCGAGGTGTTCTGCAAAGCTGCCTGATATAATCTGCGAAGGAGTTAGTCATGGCAGGCTGTCACGTCTCACAGTGGGAGTCATGGGCTGGTCGGCTTGGTAAACTGTGGCTTTTGATCTATGACTGGCGCTGTGATTCCTTTAAAATACATCTTGTTTTTTCCACACCCTGTGTGTTTCTCAGCCTCAGGAGCACCTCCATGGATTTACACTAATCTTGTCTTTCGGTAATGTTACCTCCAGATTTTCAGCACCGCCCTCCCCTTTTTGATGCTGTGGATACATTCACTTCCTCAAAAAACTGAGTTAAATGCTCTCATCTGATTTGCTCCTTGAAGTTGGTGCAGGATATTTTGACGGGGCTCTGACCTCAACCCACAGTGAGAGTTTCTTTGCACCAGACAGAAGACAAGTGCCTGTCTCAGAGTGCTTGTCTCAGACTCATGCACCAGAATGTGGAGCACCTATATTCACATGAAAGGAGACTCCAGGGACCTCCTCTCATGCCCTGTGATTGCGGCTCAATGCATGCCCTCTCCACATTCCTAAAGGGCATACACACACACTCAAGGGGAGAACTGAACTGAGAATTGGGGGTATGCCCCATCTCTGAGGACACAGTGGATAGCTTCTAATGAATACTGCAGTGTCAGCATTATGTCTGCAGATAATAATTGCTAGTGGGGATAAGCAGGATATTCAGAGAAAAGAGAGTGCAGAAAAATCCACCTTTGCTGGAAGAGTTAAGAACGATTCAGGCATTTTCCTTCATCAGAAAATTGTGGGAGACTGTTGAAGAAGGACGAGAAGAAAGGAAAATTGTTCAGACTCTACTTTCTCGGTTTCTGAACTGAACTTTTGCGCACAGCAGGTGAAGGCAGGCTTCCTCCCACACCAAGACTTCCTCCCTGCTGGTGTGCAGTCTGCTAAGTAAACAGAGACTTTATACTGAGAAAGGAACATTTCTCTATTTTGGCTATGAGTTGTTATTTTTAAAGCTTCATCTTCTAAACATTTTCCCTTATCCTTGTTGATTTTTTCACTGGAAAGAAAAATGTACCACATTTGCAAAATTCAGCTAGGTGACAAGGAAAACCCACTCCTAGGATGCCCTCTCCACTTAAGGCCAAGGGCCCCTTTGGCGAGAATACTATCTCATCCTCACTTTGAGCAGTATGGCTTTTAAAATTTCCCCTGTACGTCCAGATTTCCATGGTCAACATGAAATGCACACAGCACTCCTACTCTAGATTCTTCTCCTTTGACAGACCCTCATCTCTCTATTCATCAACATATACGTAACTAATACTTAAATATCATCCCTGCCAAATGCCACCTAGCATTCTAAGTATTTCACATTAAAATCACTTACTAAACTGTGTCGAACATGCCATGGCAAATGCTTCAATGTTTACACAGATGGAATTGGTGGAGACTGACATTAGATGCAGAGATTCTTTCTGGACCTTGTCTGTGGATGGCATCTCATGTCATTGCACCTATGCGCCCAATTTTCACCTCTTCATTTCAGATTCCCATTGTTTTCTTCTCTATGCCCTAATGTCGAGCACAAGACTGGTATAATAATAGAGCCTCATAATTTTGAATTAAAGAAAGGAAGACAAAGAAAATCTTTTTGTTAGGATTCTTCCTTCTAGTATGTAGGCAGTGTGGTTGGATAGGAAAGTTTAGAGTCCTAATTCTACTACTTGGACAGCAGGAAAAATAACACTCTGGAAATGAAAACCAAGAGTCCCTAGTGTATCTCAAGCCGGTGGTTTGTTCCCAAATGGTGTTGAGGACACCAACTTGCTACCTGAAAAAAGTGTTAAGCTGAATCCTATCTTAAGACTACACCAAAACAAATCCCACAAGAGGGTAGTTAGCACAGCTATGTGAATACACCAAAATCCACTGCATTGTATTCTTTCAATGGGTGAATTATATGAATACATTCCAGAAAATGAATACATTCCAGAAAATCAAAAATTTAAACATAAAAGCATAGAACGTTACTGAAAGGAAACATAAGATTTATGTGTTATTGGAATGGGGACTGACCTTATCCAGCAAGACATAGTATTCTAGAGCCATAAATGAGAAGTTTGACAAATCTGATCCTACAATAATTAAATCATTTTAGGAAGAAAATGCCAGAAACAAAATTAAAGGATGACAAACCATGGGAAAACCATATTAGAAATATGTATGACATAGCACTAATTACTATCATATATAAATATCTCTTAAGAATCAGATGGAGGGCTGGGGATGTGGCTCAAGCGGTAGTATGCTCGCCTGGCATGCATGCGGCCCGGGTTCGATCCTCAGCACCACATACAAACAAAGATGTTGTGTCCGCCGAAAATTAAAAAATAAATATTAAAACATTTTTTTCTCTCTCTCTCTCAAGGTGAAAATGACCAATAACCCAACTGATAAATGTGGGCAAATTACTACAGCAGGCAGTTCAGAGGAAAATCTCATGTCAACATATTTTTCTATGGAACTGGAGGTGTACCTTAGTGGTAGACCACATGTTTAGTATGCAAAGCTCTGGGTTCAATAGCCAGAATAAGGGGAAAAAATTATTCTACCAATAGCTTATTGGTACAAGCTCTTTGAAACCAATATTTTAACTATCATAAATAAAAATATATTATGTCCTTTGTTCTAGTGATTCTAACTCTAGGAATGTATTCTGTAGCTATCTATATGTGTCCAAGGGCATAAACACAGGATTGATATTTTGTGAAATGTTTGTAGCAGCACAATACTTAGAATCAAGCTAGATATCAACTAAAAAAAGAGGTGGATAAATAAATTAGTCATATACCACTTAAGAATGTTCTGGTCAACAATGGACCACATGTATAATGGTGTTCCCATAAGGTTATATTGCTTAGTGACATTGTGGCCATCTTAGTTTATCTAAACTCTATGATGATCACACAGTGACAGAATTGTCTAACAGCACATTTCTCAGAGTGTGTCCCCATCATTATGTGACAAATGATTGTATAGCATTCTGTTCAGTGATAACTGTTCAGTTGTTAAACTGGGTTAAGAAAGAACTCCAGGATCTATTAATCAAAGACAAAATGAAGTCCTGAATTATGTTTCTGCTCATGTTTAAATGTTATGTGTTTTACAAATGACTGAATATGCACAGACTCTTTTAACTTATTCCTGTGTTTTAAAATTTTCAAACATATCATGCCTTCAAATGAATGGATTCCTTCCATATATAGTATCACTCTTTATTTCTGAAACTACCCCACGGATAGGATATGGCCATGTGCATTTTTAAATATCACGTCTCATGACCTTTTGAATTTGCTTATTTAATAGTTGCAACCACGAAGGTGAAATCCTTGATGCCAAGTTTCTGTTGGAAGGGGAGAAGGCCTGAATTTCTTTTGAGGGTCTAGGGGAAGCTTCATCAGCTACACAGGCCTACTTTCCTGAATTCATTTCCTCTGTCCTCATCACCTACAGCCACCACTCTATGTTCTCTCCTGCTGCTCTCTTTCTGTGTAGGACTTTCTTCTAGTTATGCATTCACATACTTACTTGAGGAAATCCTACATTCTCTTAGGGTTAACTCAAATGTCACTTCCTAGGTACATTCTTCCCCACGGTCCTTTATAACACCAATGATCCAGCCCAGACTCATACCATAGTAAATTTCTTAGCACATTGGTATATTACTTGAAGGTCATGAGCATCTTGAGGGCAAACCCTCCCCTTTTATTCTCATAACTACTACAATATCTAGAATACAGTAACAGAACAATGAACTGTATTAGAAAAAAAAATTGCCTGAATCTTAATTATTTTCAATTACCATAGATTGAAGAACTCCACATTTAATGTCATAGATTTGGCAACTAAACACATCTTTTCTAGGAATTTGAAGTGAAGATGTTTATTGATGGAAAAATCTTTGCTCATCTTGCCTTCTGGAATTCAAATGAATGTCCATGTTCCATTAAGAGGATGGGCTGCAGGTTTTTATTACAGATTTGGAGTCGGTAGCTTTTTATAAATGTAATTTGGGGTTTTGCAGAAACTTTCCTGTCCTTTAATGCTTCTAAAAATTTGTTTTTGTAGGAATCAGGGTAAATGTGTAGAGGGCATGGTGGAGATCTTTGACATGTTGCTGGCTACGTCGACCCGGTTCCGTATGATGAATCTGCAGGGAGAGGAGTTTGTGTGCCTCAAATCTATCATTTTGCTTAATTCTGGTGAGTTGATGACATGTGAGAACTTAATACTGGATTGTTGGAAAAAATATCTGTTTGTACTTTTTAGCAAGATATGATCTACCCGCTCCAAGGTCATGATGTCATAAATGGAAAGACATTATGCATGTTTAAAAATAACCCATCATCATTGTGAGTTTCTTGGGAAGCTAGAACAATGTTAGTCAAATATTAAAAGTGAAAATGATAGCAGACAATCAAATGGCCTTTTGGTTGAAACATGCACATCCTTTCGCAGATGTAGGGATTTAAAAAAATTAAAAATGATGGATGTAGGTAATATATATTCATTGAGAGTTATGCATGTCAGAAGTAAGCAGACCAAGAGGCACTAATAAGAAGTTGTGATCTGTAGGCTGAGGTGATTGCAACTCAATGGTACAGTGTGTGCTTAGCATGTGCAAAGCTCTGGGTTCCAATCCCAGGAACACCAAGAAGAAAAATTATGACCATTTCCAACTCCAGGTAATAAAGACAGTTATTTGAGACAGATCATGTTTCTGGTTAAAATTGATTAAATTAGCTTAAATAAACCAGCTACTAAAACTGAGCATCATGGAATGCAGCAGCAAGAACATTTTTCACCTGCCCATGAAGTCTACTCTTGCTGTCCCGTCCTATTTATGCACTTGAGAAAGCTTAGCTGAGAGGGGCAACGGATCGGCTTTGCTTTTCTGTCTTTCTACAGTGAGGCTGGCCGCGGCATGGAGTCACCACAGGCCACCCAGATGGCAAGGGTGGCTCAGCCTGAATTAACACCCTTACTCCTCCCAGCCCCCTTCATGTGTGGGTCAAGAACAAGGTCTATAGCCTCAGGGACTGGAATCCCTCAATTGAGTGCCACCTGCTCAGTGGATACCTTGAGTGGGGACTGAACGCCCCCCCCAGCCCTACTTTGTGCCTCCTATGTCATTCTTATGGTGAAATCATAGTTATTTTGAAGCCTCAGGTCCAATTTAGTTCCTTCCATCATTACCTATCACAGTCTGTTTGATCAAATACAGCACTTCCTTGTCTTTCTGCATGTTCTTGTCTCTCCCTGAGGAATGCCAATCCCATCCCATCTCCCCAAACAATTTTCCACTTCTCTTGCCCCCCACCCAGTGCTAGCAACTCACTGCCTAATGATTGTCACAGTAATCATGCTCACTTATCAACTAAAAAATGGAAATCGGTACTATTACACGAGGCAAGGACTGCGTTACAGAGTGAAGTTCTCTGGAAAATACTGTGGTCTGTTCGGAGGAAGTGATTACCACCCCATTCAAGTTTCGGGTCTCACTCACAAGCATTGTGCCTATTCATTTGAGTCATTTGTCCTCTACATTGAAGGGTCCAGATCCCACAATGGCTCTTTATTGGATGAGAGTTCTGGGAGCAGTGCCACTCGGCTGCACCGTGCCAGGTCCTGAACCTGCTTCTCCTTTGGTGGAGGGCTGGCACACACACAGAGCTTTCATGTGGGAAATCTGCTAACTTCAGGGAAAGCGGGCCTAACAAGTGTTGGGACATATTTCCCTCTTTCACCAGGAAAGAGGCTGGGCGTGGTGGTGCACACCTGCAATCCCAACTCCTCCGGAGGCTGAGGCAGGAGGAGTACAAGTTTGAGACTAGCCCAGGCAACTCAGTCTATGGCTCAAAACAAAACATAAAAGGGCTAGGTGTCTATCTCAGAGGTAGAGTGCTTGCCTAGCGTGCGTGAGGCCCTACATTCTTCCCCAGCACTGAAAAATAAAACTCAAAATTCATAATCAGGGAAGGACACCCCAGACAGGAAGTGGCATTACTCAGAGTTGTAGAATCAACACCTGTGATTTGTCTACTCTTGGTAATGAAAAAATACCTCCTTCGGATCCAGATAGCCTTTTCCTGAATTTTGATTGTTTCTCTTCCTAGGACAGTGTGGGTTTTATTATTTTTTTAAACATTTGGTAAAAAAAAAAAGAAAAAAGAAAAAAAAGTCATGATATTACCACCAAAACATTAGATTCATAGACCAAGGATTTTTAAAACCCATGGAGAAAAACTTTCAGTTATAACCCAGGGAGAAAAACTTTCAGCCCTCACTGGAACATTTTGACTCAAAGACTGGCCCTAGAACCTCAATACTGAATTTTTTATGGCGGGATTTGGCCCTTTCCATCTGACTCCTTGTCATGCAAGGTAACCTTTTATACCCTGTCCTTGTTCCTTCCTTTCTTAGTATCCTCTGTGTGCTTGCTGGCTCTTGAAGGGCTGGAACACTGTTTTGGAAATTCGAGGCCCTGTAATGTTGATAGAGTTTACAGTTTTCTTTTTCATGAGATAACAGTGCAGCAGCTTGGCAGCTTGTCTTTTCCATCAAGGACGGTGCTGCTGGCTCAAGGGAGCAGGAACAGAGCAGAAAGTAGTCTCTCAACCCTGTCGCAAGTGAAACCACTCTTCTCAACACAAAAGTGAGCTGTTTTGGAAAAGCAGATCCACTGCTGTGCACAGCTCCTGATGTCTCATATTGTCCCCATCAAAGCAGAATCAAAAACAGCCTCTGAAACACAATGGTATGTTATTGGGAGCCTTTTTCTGAGTAAAGAAAGCAACCTGTCTTGGAAGAATACCACCACCAATGGTCCCCTGCCCCCCTCCCCCCGTGCACACACACAATGGAAGGGAAAGATTTTTCTAAAAACCTAACTAGTTCATGGTTTTGTTCAGGTAACATCTTACCTATCATGAGACAAATTACAAAGCTACTCCATTCCAGGAGCCTCTGACAGAAGCCACACTAGAAGTGTTCAGAAAACCTGAATTAGAAGATAGCTTCCTAGGCCTGGGCAGCAAATCCCCAGCATATGGAGGAGCCTAAGGTTTTGTGTCAAGGGCCTGTCAAAAGTCTGACAAGGCCGTGTTCACGTTGGCCCAGATTTTGGAGCAGAGGCACAAGGAGAATTGAGGGGTTACTGTGAGGACCTGCCAGGAACATCTTCCTGGAATTCTCTAAAGGCCAGAAATTCACAGCAGCTTGGGACAAGATATCCATCACGATTCTTGCCTCATTTAGAATAATTTATTGTTTTGCTTGCAAAAGACTGGAATCATATATCGGACAAGCACTGTTTTTCTGCACTGAAGGACAAAGGCGTTCCTGGTTAAACCAAAGATGCTGTAACAGAATCTGTACCAGCTTCAAGACTTCAGAGAACTAGCTGGGCTGAACTCAGGAAGAGGGTGAATAAGAACAGAGCACATGAGCTCAGGGCACAGCACTTAAAGAGCAGGAGTAGAGGAAGGTTGGGGTGTTGGAGCCGGGAGAGGAGACTGAGGAGGCAACCCTGTGCCTATCCACAGTCTTCCTTCCACCCCAGGTGACTTCCCATCTTCCCCAGGAGCGATCAGATATTTTGCATTCTTCTAGGCCTAGTTCAGATCCCTTCTTACTTGGGAAATCTTTCTAGTGCTCAGTTCAGAATGCATCTTCTTTCTCTAGTCTGTGTCAATACTGAAAAACTTACCATTTAATTAATCAATTTCATTTCTTTAATCAATAATTCCATTCACTTATTCAACAATCCAATGCTTAGTGAATCCCCACTGTGATCTTTGTGCCAAATATACCAAAATGAAATCACAGTTTTATGACTTTTCTTTTCTTTCAGCTTTTCATTTTAACCTAAGTTATTTTCTGGTTCTGTATGCATGTATTTCCTAATTCTTACATGAACTATTCATACCATTTTTGTATTCCTCATGGTCTTTAGACTGTCAACATATATTGCACCATTCAGTTGTTTAATAGATGCTTATTTGCTGAACATGGCCTGGAGAACCTTGAAAGTCTTTATTTTTTCCCCAGCATTTTCCTACCATTCTGAAATATATCATTCTTTTTTGGAGGATTATAGCTCCAGATAGTATCAAATTATTAAGAAGAAAAAGCAATGTCCCTATGCTGCTGCTGTGGGTAAGGAGGAAATGCTGTGGAAAATGTGTAAAGTAGTTCTTGGGACATAGTGTCCTCAGTTAGGAGTTACGTCCTCATTGCCCATGAGAACCTGGTCTACACGGAGTGGATTACTGTATTTTTGCAATGCAATGAAATATTGTAGTTGAAAGGCTTATGAAAGAAATGCAGGAACTTGGAGGTAAAGTAGTAGAGGCTGTGAGGGTTACCCTGAAGCTTTAAACAACTGTGCTAATTAATTATGTTTAGAAAAAGTTAGAGTGAGATTTATCTTAAGAGTAATAACTGATTGTGATTGAACTTTAGTGTTGAAAGCTTAATGAAGCTACGAGACTCAGTGCAGAATCACTGCAGCTCATTCACCAACCATCCTGTCTTCTCTTAACTTTCAGAATCCACACCCAGTCCAGAACTCCACCTTTTAAAAAAGCCTTTTTCATAACTTAGAAAAATCCATGTATCCAAGTTTTATATGCATATATCTATAATCTCTAATGAAAGTTTGCTTTGTTTGGTCTGAAATTCAATTTAATAATTATTTCCTCCCTTTTTGGAACACTTTTTGACCACAATTCTACATATTTATTCTGAAGAGCCTCATTCTCTTTGCTCCTTGGAGCCTGGAGAGCTGGTCAGACTCCTGATTCCAGCTCCTGGGTGTTCGTCTCTCTGTAGGGCCTTTTTCTTCTCCTGGCCCACAAACCAACTCCAGCCACCCGGAAGTCCTCTCCATGTGCTGCTGGTTCCCCAAAACACCATTAACGGGACATCTTGTCCTGGAAGGCCTTACCTGAACTGATCTTTGGACAATATTTCTCTTTCAATTGATGGAATAATGAGGGATGAGGGCCAAAGTCCACAGACTCTTAAAAACTCAAGGTGAAATGTAAGGGAAAACAGAATGCTAGAAAGGATTATGGCAGGATTTCTAAAGTGTGTACCCTAGTGAAGCAAGGGGGGAATGTTGAACAGGAGCAGATATAGTGGAGATAAGTTTAAAACTGTTAGGCTATTTTGGCTGTGTACCTGCCATCATGGTGTCCTGAAGTCAAGCAGGTGATGTTGAACTCATGGCATCCAAGTGCCTTTTCTGTCTTCATCAGTAGCCACACTCTGGTCAAGGAAGCATTTCTTTCACAATTTATTATTATTATTATACCAGGGATTGACCCCAGGGTTCTTAAACACTGAGCCATATCCCCAGCCCTGTTTTATATTTTATTTAGAGGCAGGGTTTCTCTGAGTAGCGTAGGGCCTCACTAACTTGCTGAAGTTAGCTTTGAACTCTCAATTCTCCTTTCTCAACCTCTCAAGCCACTGGAATTACAGGCATGAGCCATCTCACTCAGCTCTCTCTCACAATTAAATTTAACAAGTTCTATCACAAAGAATATTCCAGCTCTCCAGAGCTGGATTATTTGCACTTGTTCTGTGTTATTAGACAGTCACTCAGAGCATTTATGTTTTTAAGTTTAGAAGTAATACAGTAATTCAGAGGGTCCCTATATTTAGATGAAAAAACATTTTTTTTAAAACTTATTGACTGTAAACATTGAGGATCATTGATTCTCAACAATTAAAGGTTTCTGACAGGAAGAAGCTTGGAAATCACAAATGGGCACATTGCCAAGGATGCCCATTGTTGTTCCATTGAAAAAGGTTTGATTATATTATCTCTGTGTTCTCTGTCATGCCAAGCTTCCTCTCCAGGGAGCCTGCTTATTGTCATTATTTTGAGATGAATGGCACTTCACGGTTATTAAGTGGTTCATTGTCTCCTCTCTGGCTGACTGGATTGTGCAGGCAGCAACTCAACTTTTGGAGCCTTCACCTGTTAACAAATTCCAGTGTGGCTTTAAACAAGCCTCATGGCCACCTCCTGAAAATGTGACATTGCATGATCTTTGTCATCAGAGAGGACTGGAATTCAAAACAAGGGATGCCACCACTTACTTGAAGGGGTGATAATAGAGGCCCTATGATAAGTGGCTTCCCTGAAGCCAGTGTGTAAAACAGTCCCAAGTGACACTCACTAAATAGTTGGACAATTGAGAGCCTGGCCACACAGTTCATGTGGCATCTTGTACTTGCTCTCGGCACGTGGGGGATACACATGCATGCAAGAGTGTTTTATCCCAGGCCTCCAAATACAAATACCGTGGCTCTGGGCTCCATGAAATAAATTACTCTGCTTTTCTTAGCAGATAATAAGTGAATTCCTCCAGAAATTCTGAGGCAGGATTTCACTTCTCATTTGGAATGAAAAGCTCTCAGTCTCAGAAGAAGGATGCCCTTGAGATGGGGTGGGTTTTGTCCTTCAAAGTTCTCCTGGAGGGGTCTGAAAACTGGGAACCAACCAGGTGCCTATAGCCTAGGGAAATCAAAAGAGTGCTATGATTTGAATATGGTGTTGATACCGCTGGTAATTGGTGACGAGTCCAGCTTCCTCACATGTTGAAGTATAACATCAGAGAAGCAGGCTGAGGAAAGCATATAAAGCAGGGTTTATTTTAAAAGGGCTATTACAGACTTCTCCAGGGAAGGACAAGTAGGGCATAGGTGCTATCCTGGTATCCCAAGAAGTGAGGGTGTTCTGCCTGTTTTATATTCCCTAGACTTTCTTTGTTCTCCTGCTCTCTTCCCCCTTATCTCTGCCCTTCCTGCATACATGACTAGGCCCAGGAGATGCTCTGGTGGGATGGCCAAAAGGGAGAACAGATGGACAGAGGGAAAGGCCAAATGGAGCGATCCAGGCAGGAAGCAGCCCAGGACACATTAATTAACAACTTTTACAACTCCTTGTAGGCAGGGACAATTCTCGGGACAGGTTACCTTAGCAAATATCATTTTATAATGTGACAGGTTCCATGGAGCAAGGGCAGGTTATCTTGTTAAGCGTAGAGGAAGGGCTCTGAAGGCATTAACATCTCAATCCTTCAGGGGCAGTTTCCAACTTCCCAGACTCAAATTGTCCTCCCTTCTCTCATGGGACCCAATTTACCTATTTGCCCAATTTACTTCTCTTTAATTCTGGCATCATTCCCCCATCTAATTTTAGGAACTCCTTACTGTTGTAATGAAATGGGACTCTGACCTCTCTGGCTGCTTTGGAGCTGAGAGGAGGTGGTGTGGAGTGGGGCAAGCAGTTAGGAGTTACCTTTTAGAAATCGGGTTGGTTGAGAAGTCCATAGTAATAGTCTGGTTGTAAAGAACAGGTTGTAGGGTCACCTGGGGATGGGTGCTTCTATGAGGTAGAAACAAAAACATATGAATACATATGTAATGAGATTAATACATAATGAATGTTGCAGCATCTGGAACATGTCAATAAATATCATGAAGATGCTTTAGAAGTCAATAATCTCTCACCAGGAGGTGCAAGAGCTAAGAAGTTGTCCCTCTAACAAGGCCAGACAGGACAAGGCCTTCATTTAGAAATATAAATCTTTAACATTGCCAGAATTATCAGGAATGTAAACACAACACTTAACTTTTAATATCTCAGCTGTCCATCCTCATAAGATGTAGGTAAGCTATTTAATGTCAGCTGATTTTTGGAAAAGATGATTTTATTGGTATGATGACCTCTGTGTTTAGTAGAGGTCTCTTTATTTCTATTACTTAAGGCTAGATAATCATGCTAGCAAACACTGATTAAGCCTACCTGTGTAGGAGGTTAGGAAGAGCTCTAGGCCTTAAACTTACAAAAAAAATCCTAGCTTTGGCAGGTTCTCTTGATAGTTATCAGGCATTCCTGCCTGAAAGTCTCTCTTTTGTAGCCTCCAGTCTTATTTATTCTTAGGGGCTAACACAAGTGTTACATTCTTAATAACACAAATCTTAAGTTACATTTAACTATTGCTTTTTATTTATTTATTTGTTTGTTTGTTTATTAATGCCCAGGAGTGGTTGTGTTTTGGTTTTAACTATTTTTGCTAGATATTTAAGATCAAACTGGTCAAATTGATCTTATTCCTATCTGTTGTTAAAAGTCAGCAGAGTTCCTACAGGGGTCACTCATAGGGGAGCTTGAGAGCAGCTTCTTACCTTGGCTAGTGACATTTGCCCTAAGATGGGTTGAGGTCTCACTGACCATGTGGCTTCTCTTGGAAGCATCAGGGATGTCTCCCTTCTCCAATGACCCCCCCTCTTCATAGCAAGTGCACTGATTGGATTTTCCTTCTCCAGTGGTCTCATTAATCTCCCTGATGGAGAGACCATGTGTCCCAGAGTTGCGAAGCTCTTTAGAAAGTTCTCTGTTCCCTGGTTTAGGCTAACTGAGATGGCAAGAGCCAAATATTGGTTTTCTTGGTCCTTTTAATTTAACTTTAATTTTTAAGTCTTGATTTTAAATATCTAGCAAGCCAGTTTCATTAGTCTTAAAATGAGAGTATTTGGCTTTAACTTTAACGTTTATAACTTCACAGTCATTTACCCCTTTTATTTAATTGGGGTCTGCATTATCCTGTGGGTGACGGTTTATTATCTTAAATTAACCCAGGTTGTGTGATCTTGAAACAGTACCTCTGCAAAGCATTAATAGGTAATAATTATAGAGATTACAAGGAAAATACAAAATGGAATTAACAAGAGTAAAAAACAATTAATTTGTGTAACAGTTATCTTGAATTCTGGCTTATTTATTCATTATATCCTGTTTGAGATCACAATAATCTTTATATCAAAAAATCAATCTTTTGAACACAATTTGAAATGAACCGAAGTCTGGCCTAATTTGGAAACATTCGAACATGCAGTAAGGTTGGAGGCAGAGCCTTATCTCAGGTAAGGCAGGGCTCCTCAAAAATCTAGTTCTAGTTCTGAAGCTGATCTTTGCCTCTTTCTTAAATATCTTTACAAATGTTACATATTATTTCTTGCGTCTATATGAATGTTAGCTAATATAATATGATATTACATGTAAAAAATGAATTAAAGAAAGGCTAAGAGAACTTTTAACCTTCTTTTTGTGGAAGAAGTGGCAAAATCGTTTTATATTTTACAATATTAACCTTTGAATAGATCAGGCTTTCTTTATCTTTTAAAAATACATTTAAATTTTATCCCAGTGTAAAAAGTAACATAAAATTTTATGTATGTGTGTACACACATACACATATATGTAATTAAAATGGTTCTTTTGTATACAGCATTATGCCGGTCGGGACTTAAATTTTAGTGTGTGTGTGTGTGTGTGTGTGTGTGTGTGTGTGTATATATCTTATTGATAACAGATCTAGTTATAGAACATGATATAAATAAATCCCCAATAAAATTTGTTATCCTTTTAAGTCTAAAATTAAAATTACCAGACAACTTTAGTTCAGAGAACACAAGCTTGATAAAAATGTTATTTTAAACCTTCTACCTTAAAGACATGTATACCTGCAATATAGGAATACATTTAATATACAAAGAAGAGTAATGCACCACCATTACATTGATATTTTTATATTAATCGAGTTTAGCTCTTAAATAAAAATCTAGAGTCTGTAATATAATACTCCAAAATAACCATTGTTGTTTAATCACAGTTGTATAAACTTTAATTCCTTCAAGACTAGTTGTTCTAAAGAATAAAACTTAACAGAAACAACATTAGTAAATTAATATTTTAAGAAATCCTTGCCATTTTAGCACATAGATTAAACTTTATACATCATATATATATAAAATATATATATGATAAAACATATATATATAAAACCAACTTAGTTACACACAAACTTGTTGAAATTTGCCCTTTCCTTACACAGACATTCTTATCACTTACTTAGACCCTCATGTTGTTTATTTCATCACACAAAGACTTTCTTACCCAGAAGCATTTTCTTTTTCCTTTTATTAAGTAAATTTTTATATCTAGAACCTTCTAATTTCTCTTTCCTATCCATTGATCCTTCTTTTTATTTACATTCTGAAACAACCCTTGTTAATTTCTGAATTTAGATAAATTACTCCATTTTACTAAGATGAGATATTTTATATATATTAAAGTTATAGTATTTAATTGAAGTGTAGTTGAACCTTTTGAGGTCCTTTGTATATAGGATTATACCTGTTGGGACTTAACTTTTAGTAACCTTGTCTTTAGTTATGACACAAAGTAATTAAAAACCCTCTATTTTCCAATCAAAACACCAATAATGTTTAAGTATGTTTTCTTATGGAACTTAGAGAGTTAAGATTACTTGATGTTATATTTAACAATTAGCATTTTAACTTTGTAAATTAATCAGATGTCTCTAAGAAACACATTTATGAGTAATCCTTTACATATCAAATTTATTTATCTCATTGTAAAAACCAAGATATCAGACAAGTGTATTGAACAGTATTTGCCATCTCTTCCTGGTTGAAGAAAAGTCCTAGAAACAATAGATGTTAGACATTTTATAGACATTGACATTTTATTAATTCTTTGACCACCTAGAGAGACTTGTGAGTTAAATAATTTTAAAGACATTTTACCTTTATTTGTTTACCCAATTTAAATTGACCCTTTTTAAATCACATGAATTAAAGGTATTTGAATTCATTTTTTAATTTTGATTTGTGAGTGCTCATTATCTATATATCAATTTTAATATCATATACATGATACTCTCATACATAGACAACATGATACACCACTGTGCACACATACAAAAGCAAAGACCTTGTAGCTTTTTGTAGGTGAATCTTCATTGCAATGTTTCAGATGTTTCAAAGGACTCTGTAGTTGAATAAAAAATAGAAGTGATCACAAAAACATTAACCTAGGTGTGTAGGATCAAAATCATGAGCTCAAAAACATATAGAATCTAAGAACAAAACAGGAGTCCTAGAAAAAAAATGACATGGCTGTTAATTATTTTAGTAAAGCATTATATAATTTTGGCTCAGGCTAGCATGAGTTCAGGCAAAAGACACTTCTTTTTCACCCTTGGGTTTTAGACTGGTCTCCTACTGAGCCTGCAAGCTTCTTCCATTTTACATTTCAATGTAAGCCCTTCCAGGAGACCTGGAAGGAGATGAGAGAAATTGCTGTTCTGAGCAGAAACCTCATGTTTAGGCATTTTAACCAATTTTTTTTTCCTAGTTGGTAATCTGACAGGTTTGGACATGGAAAATCATGATACCTTTGTATATACAGTATGTTCACGCCAATTCATGTCTTTATACATGTATTTTTTTTGCATTACAATTCTTATTACACATATATACCACAATTTTTCATATCTCTGTTTGTATAAAAAGTAGGTTGACACCCAATTCCTGTCTTCATACATGTACTTTGGATAATGAAGTCCATCACATTCCACCATCCTTGCTAATCCCCTGCCTCCTCTCTTTCCCTCCCACCTCCTCTTCCTTTATATACAAAGATATGAAAAATTGTGCTCTATATGTGTAATAAGAATTATAATGCATTCCGCTGACATATATTTTAAAAAATAAAATCAATTAAATAAAAAAGGGGGGGGTAGGGATGTAACATGTATTTCAGTGGTCAAGGACTCTTGGATTCAATCCTCAGTAACAAAAAAAAATGGGAAAAAATAAAATAGAGAAGGTTTATTTTGGGAAAAAAAAAAGAAAAAGAATATTATGATACCTTATTTCCATTACTTTTGAGGATGAACCTACTATGTTAAGCTCCTTACTGAGCTATACCATTGGCTGTTGAGCAAGTCCATTCTTTTGTGTGATCACTCCCAGGGCTATTTCTTCTCTCAGTGACAAACAGGTTAAATTTTATCCAAAGTACATGTATGAAGACACAAACTGGTGTGAATATACTTTGTAAACAACCAGAGATATGAAAAAATGTGCTCTATGTGTGTAATAAGAATTGTAATGCATTCCACTGTCATATATAAATTTTTAAAAATTAATTTAAAAATTATTTTCTTCAGTAGGTAAACTGAGGACTGAGAATAGGGGCTTAGAGTAAGTCCCCTTTTTAATGCCTTAAAGGTTTTAATATGATCTGGTTCCCACATCAGGGTATTTGCTCTTTAGTGTAGGGTTTCTTTAAAGAGGCTGTAAAGAGGCTTAGCTAATTGCCCGTAACCAGGAATTCAAAGCAGGCAGTATTCAATTATCTTAAGAAGGCTCTGAGTTGCCTTACTGTTTCAGGTAGAGGATATTGTCCTGTGAGGATTATTTTCCTGTCCTAGCTTGCCTGTTCCTTAAACGGCTTGATCCTAAGTATTGAACCTGTTGTTGGCATAATTGAGCTTTGTTTCTTTTTTCTTTTTTTTTTATTTTTTAGATTTTATAACCCTTATCAGCTAATGTAGTGTCCTTTTGATTTTTTTCCTGAGTGGTGGCACATTTAAAAAAAAAGGATGTCAGCTACATATTGGAGAACAATTACAGATGTTTTATCTCTGAATTTCGATAAGTACTTAGCTAGAGTTAATCCAAACAGTTGAGAGCTATCTTTAAATCCTTGATGCAACACTGTCTAGGTTAATTGAGAGTCACTATTTGGTTCCTCAAAGGCTAACAGATATTGTGGTTGAGAGTCTAGGGGTATACAGAAAATGGCATTTTTTAAATCTAACACAGTAATCCAAGCAGCAGCAGCTAGAATCTCAGATAACAGAGTATATGGATTAGGAACTATAGGGTGGAGGGGAATGACTTCTTCATTAATTATTCTGCACTAGGCCCCATTCCCCATTTGGCTTTTGAACACCCAAAATAGGTGTGTTACATCAGCTGCTATAGGGCATTATATATTTCTGCAATTAAGGATCTGAATGATCTTTAATAAAAAACAAACAACAAAAAAAAACAAACTTTTTTTTTGTCTTTATGCTCCATTTCTTTTTTCCTTTCTGATCTCTATTATAAAAAAAAAATTACAAGCTTGAGGATATCATCTAAGGATCGATCAGAGCCATATGCTAATTTTTGTAATTTCTCCAAATTTCTGGGAGCAACTGAATGATAAATTTATCCTCTTAAAAGTAAGTGGACCTCTATGGATTCAGGATCCAGGGTGTTTTTTTTTTTTTTTGTCTCCCTTTATCTTTTCATGAAAATAGCAGGACTTTCCTGAGGGCTTTATGTAATAATTTCCCAGGCATCCGCTCATCATTTGGATCCCAGTTAGGATCATTTCTGGGAACTGCCTGTGCTCTAGATGATAATTAGGTTTGTTCCTAGTTTGTACTGCTGGGGCTTGGGCAAGATGTAGGTCACCCCCAAATTGTTCAGCTGCTTTTAGGGTGGCTTCCTTCTTAAAGTTTGGTTAAGAAATAGCATAATATCTTTCCAGGTGAGATCAGACACCTGGCATAAGTTCTGAAACATCTCAATATATTTATCTGGATCCTTTGAAAATCTCCCTAATTTTATTCTTATCTGTTTTAAATTGAGGGGGTTCCCTTGATTTTTCTCCCTTAGTAGGTAATTCCTTAAGGCTCTCTCCTCTAATGGCAGATGTTATTGAGGGCAGGCCTGGCAACATAAGAAAATGAGGCACTTTTCCTGATCATCTGTGATTTCCCAGTACGCAGGCTAGTGATGAACCTGCACACTGTCGAGAGTGAAGCTATTATCTTAACACTTGCCATGGCTCCCTAAGCTTAAACTTCAATATGGCCCAGAAAACCCACCTCTCATCACCTAGCTTTGCCAAAGTTATTTCTGGCCTCCTTTGGCGAAGTGCTAGGGTCCCAGTTTGCCCTATGCCAGAGACCCTTGGAGGATTCAAACTTAAGGGAATTACTGCTTTTCTCCCTGACACTATAAAACTCCTGATTATGAAAAAAAAAAAAACCTGAAAAAAAGAAGGAAATTGTACATTTCTTTGCCTATTTTTGCCTATTTTTTTGCCCTGTAGACTAAAGGACTCGCTGGAGAGTAAGGGAACATCTACTGGTTGTTAGATGCATAATGCCCTTTCCCCAGAGTTTATTGGAGGGAGTGGTTTAAAATAGAATGCCTCCCTCCTGCAGTTTTTTTTTTTTAACATATTGAACACTTTTGAGCAGAGGAACAGTTACAGGGAGATTTTAACTGGCTAGTGAAGGCTAAGTATGCAAACAAAGGGAACATGGATGTTTTCTTACTAACAGTTTTCAGCTTGGTCTGAATTGATAGTGTCTGATCAGGGAAAGAAAGCACCCTGGAGGGGTGGTATTGGGAGAGGGGTACAGAGAGTGTTGTATGGGCCACATGGAGGCTAGTTGTAACAGACCCTTTACCTCAGTGCAACTTATGGACCTGTCATCCTAGATATTCCTTAGGGCAGTGGGGAGTGGAATCTGGAGAAGGAACCTTTGGAATTTACCCAAAAGTGGTCTGGGCCAGAATTCCTCAGTAGTTCCAAGCTCCTTCATCTGCCTCCAGGTATCTGAGGTTTAGCAGGACTAGAGACACTGTGCACTTATGCCCATTGCTCTCCAGGCCTGGATAGAAAAGTAGGAAGTGGCTTCAGTCTGCACAGAACAAGTGATTGGGAGCTGCCTAGGCCAGTAAATCTTTCCCCAAGTCCTGAAGAATGGTGGTTGCACTAACTGCATATAAGTAGCCGACAGGTGCCCCCATTATCATTCTCCACAAAGAAAAAGACAGAAAGATGCACCTCAAACAGATGTGGGGTGCATGAAGAGGGGCTTACTTTGGTGTACATCTCGGTGGGGCCTCCAAATATGATACAGGCCAATTATTGCTGAGTCCTGCTTCCAAATATACTGAAGTATAACATTAGAGAAGCATGCTGAGGAAAGCATATAAAGCAGGGTTTATTTTAAAGGGGATAATACAGGCTTCTCCAGGGAGGGACAAGGGGGCCATAGCTGCTATCCTGGTATCCCCAGAAATGAGAGTGTTCTGCCTGTTTTATGTATCCTAGACTTTCTTTGTTCTCCTGCTCTCTTCCCCTTTCTCTCTCCTTTCTGCATATGTGATAAGGCCCAGGAGATGCTGTGGTGGGATGGCCAAAAGGGAGAACAGATGGACAGGGAGAAGGGCCAAATGGAGCGATCCGGGCAGGAAGCAGCCCAGGACACATTAATTAACAACTTTTACAACTCCCTGTAGGCAGGGACAATTCCTGGGACATGGTACCTTAGCCACAGGGGCAGGTTATCCTGACAAGGGTGGAGGAAGATCTCTGAAGGCATTAACATTTCAATCTCTCAGGGGCAGTTTCCAACTTCCCAGACCCAAACTGGCCTCCATTTTCTCAATTCAACCCAATTTACCTATTTACACTGACTTTAATTCTGTAATAACTGTCTTTAATTCTGGCTTTAGTGTGTTACCTCTAAAAATCACCCTGAAGTTTAATCCCTATTGTGAAGCATGAAGAAAATGGAACTTAAGCCAACAATAGAGGTGGAGGTAGGGCCTTTGGGAGGTGCTTGGGGTTACATAAGGTCAGGGTAGAGCCCCCATGATTGAACTTCAGAGGCTCTGATAATACACACACATGTGCACACACTGCCTGTCTTTTGCGGGTCCGATGCCCCATACTGCCTCTGGATTCTGCCAATAGTAAGGCCTGGACCCTCCCCTGTGAACCAAACTGTAAGCCAACATATGCCTCTTTTCTTTATAACTTACCCAGTCTGTGCCATTGTGATATTAGCATCAGAAAATGAATTAAGACAGAAAATTAGTACCAAGAAATGGGACTGTTATTAGTGACAAGTTCTTGAATACGTGGAAGCAGCATTGGAAGTGTAAGGGTATGGATGAAGGCTGGAGGGTTTTGGAAGGAAATACTAGAAAAAGCCTCAAATGTTATGAGTGGAACATTATCGGCAATTCTAGCAAGGGCTCAGAAGACAGGCGACCAGGAAACTAGTCTCAGGTGAAAATGAGGATCCTACTGCAAGTCAGAGGAAAGGCCATCTTTGTTTCACCCTTGCAAAGAGCTTGACTGTGTTGTATTCATGCCCTCCATCTCTATTTGGCCTTATGTGGAAGGCCCAACTTGAAAGTGATGGACTAATATTTTTGGCAAAGGAGACTTGCATTCAGGCTGTGGCAAAGGTATTACTGGTTGTTTTTAACACCTTTAGAGTGAAACTTTGGAGCAAAAGGAAATAAAAAGGAAAGATTTGGAAAATTCTTTGCATGGCCAGGTAAAGAGTAAAAAGTATATTTGAAAGAAGAAACTGAAATGCAGCCAAGATGACACTTGTTAAAGCAATTGGTGCAGATAAATGGCAAGACAATGAGAAAAAGGTCCTGAGGCCATCTTAGGATGACCTCTCCCATTACAGGCCCAGATAAGGGCAAATTGTTTTAGAGACTGAGCCTGGGACACTGTCCAGGGCTTTGTTTCCCACAGAGTCTTTGGGATTCTGTTCCTTGTAGGATTCCACCATTTGTGCTAGTGGCAGTGTCCACATTGTGCTGGTTTGCAGGTGCTCAGGATACAGGAGTTATGACATCATGATGATGCCCATTGAAATTTCAAAGGAAAGCCTACAAAGCCAGGTAAAAGTGTGCCTTAGAGTAGATCCTCTGGGCAGAAATTCCAGTAGGGTAATGCCTCATGGAGCCTAAGCAGGAATCCCAGAGAAGAAACCTAGCAGCAATATGCAAAATCCACTGCAGACAGCTGCAGGCTGTGTGCAGAGCCAGCCCAAGAGAGTAAACATGATCTGTGACCCAAAGCCTTATAGGCAGGGCTGCCTAAGACCCTGGGAGGGGGCTTCTCTACCCAGTACAGTGCATACAGCATGCTAAACTTAAAGTCTTAAGCTTTTTATCTTTCCTGCTAGGTTTTGGCTTACTTTGGGCTGATTACTCTTTCCTACTTTCCTGTTTCTCCCTTTTGGAATGGGAATGCGTGTCCTGTGCCTGACTTGCCGTTGTACACTGGAAGTAGATAACTTGTGATTTTATAGACTGATAGCTGAATGAAATTTGCTCTAAACTCAGATGAGACTTTGGACTTTTGAATTAAAACTAGAATGAGATGAGACTTTGGGACTATTTGGATGGAATGATTGTATGTTTCATGTAAGAAGAACATGAATTTGGGGAAAAGAGGGGTTGAATGCTATGGTTTGGTATGGTTTCTTGCCTCCAAAACTCATTTTGAAGTTTAATCCCCATTGTGAGGGATTAAGCCTTTAGAAACTTGGGGCTGGGGCTGGGGCTGGGGCTCAGTGGTAGACCATTTGTCGAGCATGCATGAGGCACTGGATTTGATCCCGGCATCATGTAAATAAAATAAAATAAACAAAATAAAGGTTAAAAAAAAGAGTTTAGAAACTCAATCTAGCTACAGTGTATTGGGGTGAGGCATTTGGGTAGTGCTTATGATCATCAGGGTCATCAGGGTGGGAGTCCCCATTATTGAATGGCTTTAAAGCAGAGAGAGAGACCAGAGAACACACTCAAAAATGTGCACAAACGTCTGTGTGCATTTCCTGTCTCTTGCCATAGGATATTCTGTGCTGCCTTTGGACCCTGCAGGCAGGAAAATTACTACCACATATGGCCCCTTCTCCTTGGATCTGAACTATGAACCAAAACAGGCCTCTTGTCTTTGTAACTTAATCAAATTTGTGTTGTTAGCAAAAGAAAACAGACTGAAACAGGGAGTTTTACTATAAATCCTTGGGAGGTGGCAAAAGGCATCTGGTATTGAGAGACTGGGAATCCCTGTCTGTTATGAATACCAGGAGGAGTTATCTACTCATGTTCAGGCCTCGGCAGGAGGAGAACCTGCTCATCATGTTTTGCTCTCATGGACACCAATGAAGGAAATGCCACCGCTCAGGTCTTTGATTTGACAACCATTTTGGCACACCCTCTGTGGGTTCTCTACAATAAATTGGCATTCTTAAGTTTGAATAATGTGTAGATCCATGTTTTGTAATAATATGCCCACAGACTCTTGAAGTGCTGACTTTAAAATTCTTAGTATTTGTGCCCAGCATTGTGAACTGTAGACTATAACAGTTTTGAACCTTGAACCAAAGGAAACTAAGCAAAAACAACAGATAAGAAAAACCCTACCAAAGTCCTGAGCCCAGAAATAAAAATAAAGTTCTGTTTTTTTTAAAATAGGTTTTTCTTTTTCCACCAGATATTTTGAATATTGAGTGAGCATGCAAGGCATGCCTAATAGTAAATGTATACTTCCCTTAGAAACAGAAGTGGGGAATCAAACTTTTCTGTAAAATTTAAAGTCTGAACCCAATTGGACTGCACCTACCTGGAAGACCTACCCATGGGCATGGCCTTTCCAATGGCCCTGTTGCTCCTCCTGTTGTTCCCTGGGATTGAAAGAGAGATGGAAAAACCAGATCCCTGCTCTGAAGTTCATCTTCCCCATGTCCAGCCCTGCTATGGAAGCACAGCCTCCCTCAGCTGTCCCCAGGGGCATGTGCCTGTGTTGAGTTTGACTGAGGTTTGCCTCCACTCTAGTTTCTGAGTTTTTACTTTATATCTATATTGTAGGTTCTATTTTTCTTCGGCCATAAAGAAAGACAGCAATCTCCCATTATATGGAGTATTACTTGTGAGTTGGACCTCAAATTTAGGATTTACTACATTCCAGTTCTTGTGCTAAGTGCTGAAATACAAAGCTGCTTTTAGTTACTCGATCTGTAAAATGGGGAAAACAGTAGATCTGCATTGGGTTTTATGTCAAGTGGGGCCTAGGGACTGTTTCCTGGAACCCAAGAATAGCTCCATGGGGTGACTCAGTGGTTGGACCAGCTGTGGGAATAGTAATGGTAATTAGAAACAACTTCTACCTTAAGGAACTCACAGTCTTATGAAAAGGACAGATACGACAAGAGGATTATCCTTTTAAAATATAAAATTAGAACTATAATATAGTGCATTCAACAATGTATAGTCATATAAAATGTAAAATTAGACAAAATGTATAATTAAGGAAACATGGAACCACCTGCAGTTAACCAACCACACTAATGCTTTGATGCACCATCCTACAAGGCAGTGTAAGGTTTAAGAACAAGGGACTTTGGCTACAATTGCAAGTCCTCTTTCTGCTGCCTCTTAGTCATACAACATTGGGAGAAATTGCTTCAACTTTTTTTGCTTCTGTTTCCTTGTCTGTGAAATGGAAATTGTAGTAATGCCTACCTTGTAGGGTATTGCTAATGCCAGTCAGCTCTTAGAACAATGGCTACTGAAACTAACAATTTGCATGAGGCAAATTTTCTTTTCCATATCACAGTATGCATGTATTCATAAATAGTGCTGTGTGACTTAAAGACCAGCAAGCATTCTCAGAAATGTTTCATTAGGTGATTTTGTTGCTGTATGAACATCAGAGTACATTTATTTGCACAGATGTGGTGGGTTCAGGTCAGTTTCTCTTTGTAGCCTCTTAATGCAATCAAGAGACTCAGTAAACACAAATTGCATGAGGCTGCCCAGGTGATACAGCAGCTGACTATACACACACACACACACACACACACACACACACACACACATACATAAACCAGGAGCATAGTCCTTTGTTACTGTGATCAATATCATGTGCTATGTATACTTGTGCTACACTTTTTTACTAGTGGCAGTGCAGTTGGCCTATCCACACCAGCACCCCCACAATCATGTACTACTTTGCACTTGGACATTATGATGGCTATGACATCACTAAGCAACAGGAATTTTTCAGTTCCTTTATAGTCTTTGGTACCACTGTCCCATATGTGGTCCATCACTGAACAAAAATATCATTCTGTGATACATGACTGTCTTTATATTTATGTATCTAATTACAATTCTACATCTGTACTTTCTTTTAAAATAAGGTTGTAAATGGATGCATGCTGATCATGAGGATACAACTTGGTTTATTTAACAAATCCTTCATTGTTAAACACTTAAAAGTGATTGCTTTCCTCTGATATTATAAATAATGCTAATTTTGCACTTTCAACACCTCTTTGTCCACTTTTCATTATTAGTTTGAATACATTATTAGAAGTGGATTTGCTTGGTGCAAAAGGCCTAAACATTTTTCAGGCCCTTAATACATATTGCCTACAGCTCCAGCAAACTCTACCAGTTTACACAACTGGGAGTGAAAGTGTGCACATAAATGCAAGCTTATAGTGCACTGTGGAACATGAGTGCAGGTTGCTGGATAGTCCAGAGAGCATTGCCCTCCTGGCCAGGCACTGCCTGTGCATTGAAACACCCGCACAGATTATAGTATAAACACAGACTATCTTTTATCGGAGAATGTTACCTGCTTAATGATCCATACAGGTGCTTGTTACGTTCATTTTAAGTGTTCTGACTTGCACAGACATGGTGCTGGTGAGCTACTCTTTTTCCAGGCAGCAAGGGCACTCACAGGGTTGATAGTTTATGTTTTACCTTCTGCAATTGATCCTGTGCCACAGACTTTTTTAAAAAGCAATATTTGCGAAAGAAAGAAAGAAAGAAAGAAAGAAAGAAAGAAAGAAAGAAAGAAAGAAAGAAAGAAAGAAAGAAAGAAAGGCAAGAGGTTGAAGATCTGAAAGCACATCTCTCTTAAAACTTTTCTATAAGAGGACATCCTGGCTCCTCCAGTGATTTTGCTCCATCTGGGTTCTGGGCTTTGTGTGATGGATGTGCTCTTTTCTAGTCAGTAAGAAGCTTAGAAGAAGCAGTTTAGCATGTAACCCTTATCTCCAGGTGTGCCCTCCTCTGACAAGCTCTACTTTTACTCATACTGTGTTCTGTCTAAATGCACTGAGGCCCTAAGGATCAAGTGCAAACTACTCTCCAGGTTCTCTGCAATGGAAGGCAGATACTAGACTCCATAGTCCAGCTGGAACAGGTAGCCAGTTCCAAGGAAGCTCAGCATGTGGGTCAGGAAGAAAATGGCAGGGGAAGTTTATTTATTCTTTAAAATTGGCATCAACAACAGTGATGAATGAACTTGAATGTGAAATGCCTTTTCACCATGACACCTGAAGCATCAGCCCTTTCTTTTGGAAGGGAATGTGAATCATTGAGTTAGCGGAGCCTTCACGCTTAGTAAAAGCTAAGCCCTGAGCACCTGCTAGTAAGACCTTGAGCCTGTGCTCTCTTGGCAGTCAAACTTGCAAGTCCTCTGGGGACCATGCATGGTCACTCTTTGAAGCTGACCTTCTTTGTACTTATATATGTAGCTAAGCTTATTGATGACATCTCAGGTATTTCTAAGGAAAATAATTCAAAAAAATCTTTTAGTAACATTAATTCCATTTCCTGGTGAAATAATAAGATTTGAAGAGTTTCATAAATGTAAACAGCCTTAGAGAAGATGGAAATATTATGAAAAGAGTAATAAATAATATTTCTATAGCAAGCCCCTTAATTCTTTGGAGTATCCATTCACCAGCTGTATTTCCCTCTCAACAATCTGGGTGTTGACAGTTTGTGAAATAATAGGAATGAAAGGAACTTTGATTTTTTTTATTTCTAAAAGCACTTTTCTCCATCAAATTATGAAAATAATGCATGCCCAAGGCAGAGAACTTGCAAAGTAGAAAAAAGCCACCAAGAAAAATAGTCTCCTAAGTAATTATGATTTTATCACACAAAAGTAATAATTGTTAACATTTTGGTGAAAGTCCTTAATTAAAGAGACATTTTAGAAGATACCTGCTCATGTCTACTCCTTTTCTCCACACCATCATGAACCCTGTTTTGAAAAGCAGAATCACTCCTAAATCATTCCAGGAAAATTATTGTTTTCTCAAAGAACTGTGGAGGTGAGTCCTTTGGCAGCCATCCCTAGTTTCTCTCCAACTTTGAAGTGAGGAAATGCCTTGAGTAGTTTTTGAACACTGGGATAAGGTAAGGGATGTTTGGATTCTAGTTCAAGTTGTGTCACTGATTTACCAACTGGGTGACCTCAGTCAAGTCCAGACTCTTTGCCTTACCTGACTTCCCTCCAGTTCACACATCTTCCAGCTCCAGTACCTTTGCCTCTTTGAGCTGCTGTTTTTCAACAATTAAAATAATTGCATCCAATCAGTGGTTTGAACTTTATTTTTTACATTTTAGCAGACTTCATTTCACTTTTCAGAATCATGTTAGGGTCATGGCAAACTACAGAGAGTTCCCAGATACCCACTTCCACCATCTACACGGTGTCCCTCACTATGGACACCCCAGCCAGAGTGGGATGATTGTTATAATCAATAAACCTCTGCTAGCACATCATTATCATGCCAAATCTACGGTCACACCAAGGTTCACCCTTGGTATTGTGCATTCTGTGCTTTTGGCAAATGTCTCCACTATTGTATTATTCTGTAGAATACTTTCACTACCCTAAAAATCCTTGTGCTCCTCTTATTCAACCTTCCCTTTGGCCACCCCTGGCAACCACTTATCTTTTACTATCCCCATAGTTTTGCCTTGTCCAGGATGTCATGTAGTTGGACTCATACACATACAGCCTTTTCATATTGGCTTCTATCACTTAGTAATATGCACTTAAGTTTCTTCTGTGACTTTTCATAGCTCAGTAGCTTGGTTTTTTTTCTTTTTAGCACTGAATAATATTCCATTGTTTGGATGTATCAGTTTATCCATTCACACATTGAAGAACATCTCAGTCACTTCCAAATTCTGGTCATTATGAATAAAGCTGCCAAAAACATCCATGAAAAGTTTTTATGTGGAAATATATTTTCATTTTCTTTGGGGAAATACTAAAGAGCATGATTGCTGGATTGTGTGCTAAGGGTATTTTTAGTTTTCTAAGAAACTGCCAAAGTGTTCTCCAAAGTGGCCATGCCATATACCAGTGGAACAGAATAGAAGACACAGAGGCAAACCCAGACAGAGACAGTCATCTGATCTTTGACAAAGTTTTCCCAAACACATGTTGGTAGAAAGAAAGCCTTTTAAACAAATAGTACTTGGAAAAACTGATGATCCATACCTAGAAGAATGAAACTAGATCCATCTCTGTCACCATGCACAAAATGGATCACAGACCTAAAATTAGACCAGAAACTTTTCGAATGCTAGAAGAAAATGTAGGGTCACCACTCCTACATATAAGTACAGACAATGACTTCCTCAATAGGGCTCCTAAAGCTCAGTAAATAACAGTAAGAATCAGTAAATGGGATGACATAAAATTTAAAAGCTTCTGTACGGCAAAGGAGACAATTAGGAGGGTGAAGAGAGAACCAACAGAATGGGAGAAAGTACTTGCTAGCTCTTTGGAAAGAGGATTCATATCCATAATGTACAAAGAACTCAAAAAACTTACTGCTAAAAAACAAAAGACCCATACAATAAATGGGCAAATGAACTAAACAGACACTTCTAAAGTACTACAAATGGCCAAAAAAAAAGTTTGAAAAATGTTCAAAATCTTTAGCAATTGGGGGAATGCAAAACTACACTGAGATTTCATCTCACTACAGCTGGATAGCAGCCATCAAGAGTACAAAAAATAATAAAAGCTGGAGAGGATGCGGAAGAAGGGAACTGTAAGTTAGTACAACCACTGTGGAAGTCAGTACAGAAGTTCCTCAAAAGACTAGGAATGGAATCACTGTTACTACCAGCTATATCAGTCCCTGGTATTTATTCTGAATTAAAGTCATTGTAGTATGGTGATATATGTATACTCATCTCTATAGCAGCATGATTCACAAAGCCAAACTATGGAACCAACCTATCAATAGATGAACAGATAATGAAAATATGTTATACATACAGAATGGAGTTTTATTCAGTTATAAAAAATGAAATTATTTTATTTTCAGGATAATGGATAGACCTTGGGAACATTACTTTAAGTGAAAGAAGCCAAACTCACATATTATCTCATATGTGAAAGCTAGAGGTAAAGGAGGGGAAAATGCAGGGAGAGTCTCACAAAAATCAAAGAGAGACAAGAAGAATAGAGAAAAGAGACTATGGGGAACAAAATTTACCAAATTATATTGTTACAATGTGTGCATGTACAAATATGTAATGGTGATTCCACCCTTATGCATAATTATAATGCACCAATTTAAAAAACATTGGAAAAGAAAAAGATCAACAGTAACAATAAAAAACCAAAATCGCTGTGTTATACATTTCCACCAACACAAACAAGAGTTCCTGTTGCACCACATCCTTGTCAGCATTCGCTATTGTCAGTGCTCTGGATTTTGGCTATGCTAAGATATGTGCAGTGGTATTTCATTGTGGTTTTAATTTGCAATTTCTGAATTATATATGATGCTAAGTATCTTTTTATATGCTTAATTGTCGTCTGTATATTTTTCTTGGTGAGTTGTTTGTTAAGGTCTCTGGCCCATTTTTTAAATTGGGTTTTGTTGAGTTTGAGCAGTTCTTTATATATGTTGTATAATAGTCCTTTATTGGATGTGTCTTTTGCAAATATTTTTTCCAGTGTCTGATTTGTCCTCTCATTTTCTGGAGATCAATGTTTTTTGCACTTACTTGTGCCAAAACTAAGCACTATAGAAGGATCCACAGAGCCACCACAAGATTGGGTACTGGTAGCAAGAAGAGCAGGAGTGGGCTTTAGGCTTCCCCTATCATTCTCCCTGCTTGAATCAGAAAAGTCTGATTTCACCCAGTTTATATATGAGAGTTTACATGGGGTTCACTATTTGTACAAAGGTTGTTTTGATTCTCAAAAGTTTTAAGTGTGATGATGATCTTAAGGCATCTCTTAAATTTATAATTCTAAAATCCTGTACCTCGGTTTGTGTAGTATAAGTTTTCTTTCCTTAAGAAAAATAAGGTAAACCTGTTACAGTTATTCAAATGAGTTTTAAATCCACTCTAGTATACACTGAAAATGATGGGATGGATCTACCTAAAGATGCATACAACCTGCATGACCACTTAGCTCTCTAAAACAGGAATAACCAGAAAAAAACTCTCAGCCATTTCAATTTACAACTAGGATAAAAAGGAAAAATACTTCTGAAGGTTTGTGGTTGAGGAGATAGACATGCAGATCAGAGTGAAGAGGGCATGACTTCACATATTAGCTGCTAGAGCTGTATATCACAGGGTAGCTAAGCAGGCTGCTTGGTTCAGAATGATGTGACCATGTGCAAATCAGCTAACTGCATATGCTTAGGTTGTCTGTCATTTTTTTCCTGGAGTCGAGGCTAAGTCAGATGAATATTTCATGATATTTTATAAACACTTCTCCTCACACTAACACCGTTCATTGATTTGGCAGAGAGCAAGGGAGCATCTTTTCCATTCTCTTATTCATACACTGCCTAATCCACAGAGGGTTTGACTGACCAAATTTCATGCCAGGCAAAGGGGCAAACTAACAGTTGACAAAATCTGCATAAAAGAATAATACCATGAAGAAAACAATAAATTCAGGAGTCAGGTTAGCACACAGATGTACACCTCTGTTCAGTTCCTAGGTTGGTCCACAATTTGGCTCTCAATTTCTTTGCCTGGCCAAACCAAAAAGGAGGACAAATTCCATTATCAGGTCATAGGCTTTTAATAAAATAAAATGGACTCAGTTGTTCACCATGAAAACTCTCCTTCAGGCTTTTAGGATGAATTGAAACCCTTATAACAATGAGGCTGGGGCTGGGATGTGGCTCAAGTGGTAGCGCACAAGTCTGGCATGCGTGCGGCCCGGGTTCGATCCTTAGCACCACATACCAACAAAGATGTTGTGTCCGCCGAGAACTAAAATAAAATAAAATAAAATAAATATTTAAAAAATTCTCTCTCTCTCTCTCTCTCTCTCTCTCTCTCTCTCTCTCTCTCTCTCTCTCTCCCTTCTCTCACTCTCTCTTTAAAAAAAAAAAAACAATGAGGCTGGACCAAAGCATTGGTGAGTGGTAGAGTTCATAATGCAGAATGGGAAGCCCAAATTCCATCTTTCACATAGCCTTCAAGATTAGGAGCCTAATTTCCATCCTGCTTATTCTTCATCACTTTCCTCCCTAGGTGTGTGATGTGGATGCCAAAGTTTCTTCTGGTCATTGCCATTGTGTAATGAATTAACTGAAAATGTAATGGCTTAAAATATTGGTCATAAATTTGGACAGGGCACAGAGGGAATGACAGTCTCCTCTCCGTGGTGTTAGAGTCTTCGGATGAGGATACTTGTCAACTGGGGTAATTTGGTTGTCATGAGCTAAAGTGACCTGGAGTTACCTCTGTTAGCTCACTGGCCATTGATGTTGGCTATTGGGTGGATTATCAATGGGATCAAATAGGATGGCCATTTGTGGCCTCTCCACAGCATGGAATGCTAGACCTCTTAGAAGGTGGAAAGTGCTTCCAAAGCAAATATCCTGGCTGACAAGGTCAAAGCTTCATGACCTTTTATGACATATGCTTAGAAGTCATGCAAAGTCACTTTCAGCCCATTCCATTGATGACAAGCAAGTTATGAGCTCATCCACATTCAAGGGAGGGTGAACAGACCACATATCTCCATAAGAAGAATGCCAAGATGTCCTTATAGAAGCCATGTGGATAGGAGATATTGGCATGGTCATCTTTGGAAAATAAAATCTGTCCCAGTATGTCAGAGCTGCTTCCTGTTCTATGTTGTTGCTCCCTGATCCTTAAAATACCAGTTAAGAAAATGCCTTTTCTGGAAAGAAAAGGAAACTGTCAGGACCTCCTGAGACTAAGCCAGCTCCTTGTGGTTAGGAGTCCCACGTGGAACCTTGTACAAATTCCTCTGTAATAGATGGACTGCACAATTTCCACCAAGTGTGTCTTTGGAGCATTTCCTTTCTGACCTTGAAGAGGTAAAACCTTGGATGATTTTTAAAATATTACAAACATAACTAACAAAACTAAGACTCCTAAACAAACTATATATCCACAATGGCTTTATCCTAAAAGGAATAAGGGTAAGTGGTTAAAAAAGCTCGAGAAGTGGGACTTCACATGTAAAAGTAAAACATATTTGACACTTAAATGTAAAAGAGAAGTCCACATTTAAGATGTTTTCCCTCAAGTCTTCTGAGTCAGTTCATCTGAAGTCATCATTAAGAAATTTTTCTTCTGAGTCAGTTTGACTGTGTTGATGACCAAGTATTTACCTTCTAGAACATCTAGTACATTTCACCAAAAAAAAAAATTACCAAATTGACAAATGTCACTGAATCAGAAATACATAGTTTCATAGTCATTGCTGCCAAGAGGGCACTCATAGGGACCTAGCATTGCCAAGTGAATAGGGCCACCATGTTCCCACGCCGGGTTCTGGCAGGGACTCTCAACTTCACTTTGATCTCTCTCACATTGAGACCACTGAGAGCGGACTTCTATGAAGTGTGTGGTCTTGTACACATTAGTGTCATTGTACACATTGGCACAAAGATGGGGTTATGAGTGGATTCTCACCAGGTGAATAACTATACCTCAGTAGAAGCATAGAAGTTTCCTGTCTATGGACACTCCAAAGTGATAGTGTCTTTTTTCTATGACAATGAATTTACTTAATGGCTGGCAGCCTTTAGGTAGATGGAGGATGGGGCCTGATCCCTAGAAAGACCAGGCAGGATTCGAGGGCTGAAGACTGAGTTGAGCCCCAGTGGTCAGTGGTGTAACCAGTCAGGCTCATGCAGTGAAGCCTCCACAAAAACCCCAAAGGTCAAGGCTCCAGTGCGTCAGGATAGATGAACATGTGGCAATTTCTGGAGGTGGTGAGCCCTGAGAAGACCTGACATCTCCTCTCTGCTTGTTCCAGGCATCTCTTCATCTGTACTCTTTGCAATATCCTTTATAATAAACCACTGAGTTTCCCTGAGTTTTGTGAGCTGCTTAAGCAAATTAATGTAACTCCAGCAAGGAGGAGGTTGTGGGAACCCTGATTCCCAGTTGGTGGGCCAGAAGCCCAGGCAGGACAACTGGGAGCTGGTGCCTGGCATAGGAAGGGGGTGGGATCCCAGTCCTGGGGAGGGAGCCCTCACCTGTGGGAACCAGCCATCTCCAGGTTGATAGTGTCAGAACCAAATTGAATTAGAGGACACCAGCTGCAGAGGAGAAGTCCCCACCCTTTTCAGGGTCACAGATGTCCTCTGTGTCTACTGTGAGAGCACAGGAAAAAGGGCTTGTTTTTCTAACCCGTGTCATAGTCCTCTTCCATGTGGTCATTTAGGGATGCAGGTGAATGAGGACTCTGCTTTCTTAAATGAGTGGTTTCCAAGGAGATCCTCGGAGTTCTCTCCATTCTCACCAGCCAGGCCGGGAAGTGGGAGGGGCCCAGGGGAGCACAAGTGGTCCAGAAAAATCCATGAAGACAATTTCCCGAGGTTACTGTTGTGTTGTGGCACTTTTCATGGAACACACGATATATGCTTTCAGTAGCCACATTTACATTTTAGGAGCCACAATATGGGAAAATCCAAGGTAATCACATGGCTTTTCTTCCTGGCTGCATGGTCTTCTTAATGGAGGGTGTTCTTAAATCACAGATATCAGACTCCTCCCTTGGCTTCCAATCATCATGTTAGGGTGGAACCTGGGTAGCTGCATGTTACAAAAATTCCACAGAAGATTCTGAAAGAAAGCCAAGATCGGAAATCACAAACATAGGAAAAAATATGGAAATGCCTACTGGCATTTAAAACATAAAAATATACATAACACGTTGACTATCTTGAAATGAAATAGATAATATTACACCTAGATGCATGATAGTAAAAAAAAAATCAATGTACTTTGAAAACTCTCATATAAAAGATGAATAATATTGAACTCATTTAAAAGAAGATGAAATCTATTTTAATATAGATTTCATTAAGAAATTAAGAAAAGTAGAAAATGCAATACAGTAAGTAAAATGCTTTCCTGTATTCAGAATGAATGTTTGGATATAAGATGATCAGAAGCCTTTCTGTCCAAGTACAGGCCTAGGAAAAAAGTAGAGCTAGAGATGAACACCAGAGGAAGAAGATGAAAAACTAACCATAGCCTATTTGTACATGATAAAATGAGAAAAATAAATAGATCTAATAATAACATGCCAAGAAAAACCAAAGGGTGTAAAGGTGAAAGAAAAATTAGAGAGTGAAGTAATTTTACCTACGCTGGGCATTATTCTAAGTTTATTGTCAAAGTGATTCCCTCTGTGTCTGCATGAAGATTTCATCTCACTCCAGTCAGAATGGCAGCCATCAGGAATACAAACAGTAATTAACACTGGAGAGGTTATGGAGGAAAAGGAACATTTTTACACTGTTGGTGGATTGCAAATTAGTACAACCACTATGGAAATCAGTATGGAGGTTCCTTAAAAAACTAGAAATGAAACCATCATATGACCCACCCATACCACTCCTTGCTATTTATCCTAAAGGACTGAAATCAACATACTATAGTGATACATGCAGACCTATGTTTATGCAGCACAATTCACTATAGCAAAACTATAGAACCAGCGTAGGTGTCCATCAGTGGATGAATGGATAAAGAAAATGTGGTATATATACATAATGGAATTTTATTTGTCTATAAAGAAGAGAAGTTATGACATTTTCTGAAAAACAGATGGAACTTGAGAACACTATGTTAAGCAATAGAAGCCAAACTCAGAAATCCAAAGGTTGTATGTTTTCTCTTATATGTGGAGTCTCAGAAGAAAAAGAAAGGTGTGTGTATGTGGACGATTCCATGAAATTCACTAGAGACAAGGGACAGGGGGAGGGAGAAAGACAGGAAATGAGAGATATATTGAGGATTGAAATTGATCATGACTATTACATTGTGTGCATGTATGAATATGTATTAAAGAATCCCACCATTATGTATAATTATAGTGCACCAATAAAAAGGTGGAAAAAAAGTGATTTCCTTTGTTATGATGTAGGATGAGAAAGTGCCAACTCTCCTATCTTAATAGGCTAGGATAATGGGATACATTAGGATGTTGAGAAACATATCCTAATATCCCACTACATTCAAGACAGATATTCAGTCAGTCTCTTAAACTTGAAAAGGCCTTAGAGACTAGATCCTAAATGATAGATTGGAAAAGATGACAGATTAGATGATAGACTAGATGATAGATTGGAAAAAGTAACATCCAAACACAGAGGAGGTATCAGGAAGTACATGTGAAACTCAGGAGACAGTGCCAACATAAGACAGAAAGAATAAGAATCCCCAAATATCTTAAATATGTACTTTTCACAAAATGGATTCCTTTATAAGTAATGTGATAAAGTTACTTAAAATGTATAGGGGGCAATAACACAATATTCCACCGGTGTTTACTCTTTTACAATCATCTGTTCTAGTTTTGCTTAGAAGAGTCTCATATCTCCTCTTTATATATTCACAACCAATTGTGGTTTTATTTTTTGTAGTACCTGCAGAGTAGCCCTGAAATCATGCAACTGAATGTGCACATGGAAAGCTTATACAATGCTCTCAGTTGACAGACTGCATAAAGAGAAGCAGTTATTTAATAATTTAAGAAAATGCATTCTGCTTAATCTTCTCTCTCTATAAACCAGTTTGTGAACTAGACTTTTAAGTACAGCCTGTGAAAGCTTTTGAAATGGTGCGAGTGTGCTCGTCTGTTGCTGGGATGAAACCCAGGACCTTGCCCATACTGGGCAAGTTTCCTACCACTGAGCCACACTCCCAGCCCACTTCTCAAATTTTTTTTCTTACAAATTTCTATTTGCAATAATTTTTATTGTAGGACTTTCAAGAGACGTAGAGATTGGGAAAAAATCCTCGTTTGTCTGGGGCTGTCTTGAGCATTGTAGGACATCTAGCATAGCCCCTGCCACCAAGTGGCAGCAGCAACCATGAGCTGTCCCAAGACTCCATCAGGGACAGGACCACCCCCTGGAAGAACGTCATTAGCTGAGGCGAAGCCCACAAGTGTGGGTCATCACGCCATTGGGCCTCAAAGTCACTTCTGAGCCAACACACTATTTGGCTATTTGGTTGTGGGAACAGTTCTCTGCAGAAACCCAAAAATGCCAGCGTGCTGATTCATCACAGGGTCCTCGATGAATGCTGGGCATTCCTCCTCATCCAAGCCCAGTGACAGTGTCCTGGCCCAGATCACTGACAGCTGTGGACTTAGTCTTTGCTATTTTTTCCCGTTGAATCATTTCCCCTCCCATTCCCTCTTTTATCAGGATGCCATAGACTGAAGAACTCTCCCAGGGCCTATTGTCACATTCTTCCTTTTGGAAAAGGGGAGGGGAAGGGAATGTGGCCTTGCTTGAAGAATTTGTCCTCAAGCAGCTGGTAAGCCAGGGACCTGCATTGGTCAGTTCTCTACCACAGTGCCCCCCTGTGGAGGCCAATGGCAGGGCAAGTTGGGGACCCCAGGGGCTGCTTGTGCTTCCTCCCGCCAGTGGCAGACAGACACCTGTGTGCTGCAGAGCCAAGCCTACCTTCCCCCAGCTTCCAGAAGCCACTACTATCTAGAAAAGAGCTGAGGAATAAGGAGGAGATTGCATGGGGTGAAGATGGAAAGGGAAGCAGGAAGAGGTGTCTATGCAGGAGAGAAGGTGCCCGAGAGCAGAATCCAATTCATGAGATCCAGAGAACAGGAGAGGAAAGTCAAGATCTCTTGCGCATGGGGGTCTCTGTGTGTTTGTACTCCCCAATCTTCTCTACCAGTGTGTTTCCCACAGACTCTTTCTAAATCTCTCAATGGTGGCTGCAAGATTCAGAGTATGTAGACTCTCAGATCTGCCTACCAGGCCAACCATGGGCAGGGACATACAAATGGTCTTTCTTTTCTCCCCTGCGCTGTCTTGGGGATTTGGACCCATCTCCAGAGTTGCAATAGTCTGCCTTGCTGCAAGACTCCGAAGGCTCTCAGTGTCTGCTCACTGGCTCCTGCTGCAGGGAGCCAGGGAGCAGCCTTCCAGCAGTTGCAGAGACCATCCGGGACATGGACATTACCAACAGCCCTGCTTTGCTCTTGCTCGTTGCCAGTGGTTGCCAGTGAACCTGAAGCATTCTGGGAATTTGGATTGCTGTTGCTTCTCAAACGGCTCCTTAAGGGCAATAGGCAGCAAACATGGACCACATTCTGCTGGAAAGGCCCCAGAAGATGATGGCTGCTGTTGTCAATTATTGGCATTTTTACAGGGCTGTATTTTTATTTCTAAGTATATTTGCACAGCTAGGAAGCATCTGCTGACAAGGATGAGATGATAAGCTGTACTGGTGCCAGAGCAGGACTGGAAAAACAGGCTTGTTCTGAGAATGGCCCACATCTCGAGAGTCACTGTTAAGAAAATCCTCTCTCCACAGGCAATATCTGCTCTTAAAATATTAACACTTGAAAGGAAATAAGGCATGGAATCCCTATCAAAGAGCACAGTGATGCACACAATAGGTTCTCAGTTATTGCTTGCTGGATGAAGGAACCCAGGCAGCCATGCTCATTGAGGGGGACAGGGAATTGGCAGGCCAAGAGAAAACTTGACTTGCTCAAGCCTGAGTGCTGCCTCTTTTACCTCCACTGGAAAGTGCATCGTGAAATGCTGGCCCCCAGGACTGATGAAGGTCTAGAGTGTGTGCTTTGCCACTGAGCCCACAGTAGGAGGAGAAGTGAAGCACAAGGGTCAAGCAGGACCCTCTGTGCTGTTTGACCCTCGTTTCTGGGTTCCCTTGAACAAGAAAGGGGTCATTGGTGAATGAGGCCAGTATCCTGGGTGGTAACAGAAAAGGAAACTAGTAGAAATTGCATCATTCAAGTTGGACTGACTTAGCCTTGTGGCCTGGGTGAGTTCCCAGCATATCCAGTCCATGGCAGGACCTGTAGCAGATGAAGCTGGACTGTGAATGATGACATAAAGGACAGACCTCGAGAGGCAGAGCCCATGGGGAGCTTAGCCAGGGCCACCCCTGACCCCAACCCACCCTTGCATATCTCCATGCTATGTGCTACGTCCAATCCAACCTCATGGCTACTGGACATTGCCAATTTTTCTGATAGACTCATTCTTTCTCTGTCAACAACCCACATGAAATGTAAGTGAAGGAATTTTGCAATTTCCTTCTTATCACACTACCCGTCTGCTGCTTGCTTTGTTTATTTTGGATCCATGGCCTCCAGGTAACAAAAATGACTTGATGCTATTTGATGGCATGCTAGCCACTCTTATTTTGTTGTTTTTATTGTTTTGTTAGTTTTAAACCTTAGCCATTTTCTATTCTGGGCAATTACAACTCTGTTTACTATAAGTTCCTCTAAGGAGGTGCTTTCTTTAATCCCAACCCACAGACTGCTGCATGGGCAGTAACTTTTGAATTACATTTAACAGTATTAAGTTGGGGGCTGCAAACTAGGAAGATTTGAACTTGAAGGTGCTGGTGAGGAGAGGGGAGGAGAAATTAGTCATGAGATGGCCAGTGAGCTGAATGAAGGGAGACCAAAAAATGGTGCTGCAAAACCTGTAACTAGGACAGAAGCTCTGTGCTTTCTACTCCCTATAAGATAGTGTGATTGAGCAGGAAGCGCTTATTTCTGGAGGTTCAGCTGATAGAAAATCTGTGGTCCCAAGACAAGCACATTCCATCCAGCCCTTCTTAACACTCCTCAACCCTCCCCACCTTGTGCTGGGGCTCAGCTCACAATTTACTGAAATAGTCAGGATTCTTTCTGTTGAAAGTGGCAGAAACTCAACTCCTATTATCTTTTTTTTTTTTAATTTTTTATTTTTTTTATTGGTTGTTCACAAAATTACAAAGCTCTTGACATATCATATTTCATACATTAGATTAAAGTGGGTTATGAACTCCCAATTTTACCCCAAATGCAGATTGCAGAGTCACGTCGGTTACACATCCACAATTTTACATAATGCCCAATTAGTAATTGTTGTATTCTGCTACCTTTCCTATCCCCTTCCTATTATCTTAAGCAAAGAGAGAATTTGTTGATTCAATGTTAGGAAGGATATTATGAAAACTCAAAGGTCAAATGAAAACTATATAAGAACTAGGGTCTTGTGACTGAATAGAGACCCTCTCTCTCTCTCTCTCTCTCTCTCTCTCTCTCTCTCCTTATTGCTGTTAAGCTCCTTCTGCAGATCGGAACTTCATGTACTAGAAAGAGGACCATTTAAAGCCCTATACAGCATTCTCATCTGCTAGCTTAGCAACCCTAGAAGAAGGGGTTTCTAGCTTACAACTTCCACGTACAACCTCAGAAGAGAGGTGTCCTGTTGCTGTGGCTCAGTGACAGAGTGCTTGTCCAGAGTAAGCAAGGCCCTAGATTTGAACTCAAACGTAAGAAAAAAAATTCCAGAAAGGGTCTCTTGTGTCTAGCTCAGGACTGGTACTGTCCAGAATGGAGTGCATGATGGTCTCGGCTGCAGTCCTGACCCTACCTGTGGCACAGAGAGCTGGAGAAAGGCAAGAGAGGGTTACCTGGAGTAGAAACAGCTATTTCCAAGATCCTCTGCACTCACCCTTATCCTAAACCATCAGCTGACACTGAAAAGGGCTTAGGCCCCAAATCTCACTGGAAACACAGAAGCAAAGCAAATCCTAGCTGGAAAGCCACCTTCCTGTCACTTAGCCAAGCAACCACCAGGACTCCTAGGGTCTGCTTTCTCCTCACCAGCTGTGCTAACAAAGCTTTGTAACTACTGTGCAAGCTTGGTAGCAGGGCAGAGGGATGCTCTGCTACCAAGAAACAATAGTGGCTTCCCCACAGGGTTGTGGTCAGTGTTAAATGGACAGTTCACACTGGTGTCAGATAGACCCCAGAAGGGTAGCCAGTGTCCCACAGCCCCAATGCTCACAGTTCTATCCTAGGAATCTTGACTCCGACACAGGGGGCCATATTGGCTTCTGGCGGCTCCCAGACTCGCATGTTCACTAGGAATTTCATGGAGTTGCTTGGTCTTAAATGGTTCCAGAACGTTCCTACTGCTGTACTGCTGTGCCAGAATGGGCTCTGGCTCACTATTTTGTCTCATGGACATTTCCAGTCTCCAAGACCTCATCCTCTTTGAGTCTCTCTTTCTGTGCACATTCAGGAGTATACACATTTCTGTCCAGCACCCTGAAGTCTCTGGAAGAAAAGGACCATATCCACCGGGTCCTTGACAAGATCACAGACACCTTGATCCACCTGATGGCCAAGGCAGGCCTGACCCTGCAGCAGCAGCACCGGCGCCTGGCCCAGCTCCTGCTCATCCTCTCCCACATCCGGCACATGAGGTCAGTCATCCATGGGGTCCCCTGGGAGAGACCTAAAGGAAGCTTGCCCCAGCCCTGGGTGACAGCTGGCTCAGGAAGGACCACTGCCTATATATGGAGAGCACCCTTGGACAGTTCTGGGCACATAATAAGCTCACATGTTATGGTAGGATAGAGGAGGGAGGCATTGCTCTGCCTAGGGCCTGGGGCAAGTGTTGGAGAATGCTTCATAGAGAGTGTGGTGTGTGTGCTGGGTTGGAAGCATGTGCAAGGTCTTATGGGTGGGGGAGGAGGCCAATCAAAGCAAGTCAGTCAGCACATGCCCCTCTCCTGAAGGGGCACATCCCTCCTGCTCCCTGCCAAGCTCGCCTGAGTTACACTCAGAGATCCTAAATGACAGACTGTTGAGATGCCCAACCTTGTCAAACTTGACCTCTCCATAGCTCCTTAACCCCTCCTTGTCATCTCTATTCCATTTCCACTGCCCTTTCTGTACCAGCCACCTAACATGTCTGTCTGCCTTTAATCTTGGCCCTTTCAAACTATCCTGCGTGATGTAGCCAGAGTGAACATTCTTATACCAAATCTGATCATGTCATCTCCCCGCTTAAAACTTCTCAGGGGCTTCCCATTGCTTTTAAATAAAAGTTATATAAATCCCTTCATTTTGTTTATGTTACTCCTCGTGGTCCAGCCCTACTTAACTTACAGGGACCTCCTTGTAGTCTGAGCCCTGCCTCCATAGTAAGCTGCTCTCTAAGTCCTCCGGGAGCCTGCACCTCAAGCTGCAGATGGGCCAGGCAGCTCTGCTGATCTCCGCTGGATGCACTCACACATCTGTAGGGCACAGGTGGGAGAGTCTGCTTCATGCTGCAGCCCTGCAGGTAGGCCAGCTGACAGCTTTATGTGTCTGGTGCATCTTCCTTGCACCCACAGGTTGGCGTGTGCTGGGCACAGGCAGATGAAGCAAGCCCTTTTGGGCAAGTGCATCATTTCCATTAACTTTCCCTAGCAACCAAGTCAGGTGGTGAAACCCAAAGTCAAGTATCATGGACACATGGTGGCAAGGGTGTGTGTGTGTGAATATTTCTAAATAGTAATCAAACTTGTCATCACTTAGATCTCTCTCCTTTCTGGAAAGTATGACCTGACCCTTTAAACTTGTTCTTCTTAATTGTTATTGCCCATTTCATTAACCTCCTGCCCAAATAGACTGTAAACTCTGTGAGGCTATGATCACAATTTGTCTTACCCTGTATACCCTACACAACCTAGCACAGTGCTAAGCACATAGTAAAATGCAGTGAATATTATTTACAGAGGAAATAGAATCTCTTTATGTCAAAACATAAAGGTAGCCTCATTTCTTTTCTAAAGAATCATAAAACTTGGCTGCCAAAAGGCTTAGGGGATGCCATTCTCATAGGCAGAGCTCAGCCTGCAGGGAAGAGATGAAGAAAATATGGATTCTTCATCACAGATTCCAGAAAGTTCACGATAATGACAATGATATGAAATGATAGCACTAGAGACAAATACCATGGGTGATAAAACCTGCATGACCTTGAACTTATACAAGGACTCTAGGAATCAAAAAGAGGTATCTTTGAGGAAAGGACCAAGATGTTTAGAGGGAGTGGAAATAGTTCATTTTCAAGGGACCTTCATTCAATCTTTAGCTGTATGATTCAAATGGCAAGAAGTTTTTCCCATCAAAGTCCTAGTTGTCTCCTTTCTGGAGACAATCTTGCAAAATTGTTAGATTCTTGAGAAAAGAGAAGTACCTTTTTTTCCTTTATATCACCCAGAGTGCTGTAGATGAATACTTACATACAAAATGCGCTCATAAAATTATAACCGAGTGAATGAATGAATGAGAGAATGAATCAGTGAACAAATGAGTCCTGATAGGTTTTCCTCTTCCTATGAATCTGAAATTCATAAGTAAAGAATTCCACTTGGGTAAGTTGGGAGAAAGTGATTACAATCTCTGTTCTCAGGATTCCCCAAGAATCCCTGTGTAGCAGACGAAGGACTCACACTGCCAGGTACAGTAGGTGATTGCACCAGGGTTAACAATCCAGCCCTTTCCTGTCTTTGCCTTTTGATGAGCCTCCTACAGAAAGAAGCAGAAAAATGGCTCAGAATATCATATATCCTGCCGGATTACCTGGTGTAGACAATAACCTGCCGGATTACCTGGTGTAGTCAATAACCTTACCTGGAAGAAAACAGACCGTCTTTTACTTTGAGCTAGGAATTTCAGGCATGTTATAGAAATCCCACACCCCATGGATGTGTTTATTTGTTGATAGGAATAGACGACCAATCAAATCCATTAACAGTCTGACAGCCTTAGCAAGCTAAATGGGTTAATATCAAGTATATTGGCACTAGACATCCAGCCCTGGCTGATTTTACTGGGCACAGCAGAGTGGAAGCTCTGTTAGAATTTCTTTAGGAATTGTGTGAAAAGCTAGAGAAAGATACTGTTTTATTGAAAGCTTTGAGTGTCCCACCCCCTCACTCTCTTTCTCTCTTCTTCTCTTTCTCTCCCTCCCTCCATTTCCATACCCCTCTGTCTCTCTCACTCATACACATATACAAAATAATATTTTGGTGCCTCACAACAGCTCATCTAAGTCCCAGAACTCTGTTTTGTCAAGCGTGGCTCCAGCCATATGCTGCTATTCAAAGAATTTAACACCAGATTTCATCTGACTGTAAATGTGATTCATTACATTGCACAAGCAAGACAGTGGCGGATCCAGGGGGCATTTAACTTTAACGGCATCTAAATTAAATAGCAAAACAGTAACAAAATAACACATCATCTAGGATGGGCTGTAGACCTGGATGACTCTGATGCTGGGTTTCCACCGCAGGACCCCAATCTGTGCTTGCCTACCCCCCCGCCCCGCCCCCAACACTGCAAATATTTTCCAGGACCTTCTTTTGGTCCTGTCTCCTCATGATACATATTTTCTTTCTTAAGAAATGTCAAGCTAGATAGTCATTGTTGCAGCCCCCTCCCACCTCATGCTGTGGTGAGAACAGCAGAGAGGTGGCTGGTGGAGGGTAGAGGAGGGGCATGTGACAGAGAGGAGTGACATTTGCTTATGTTCCCCTTGCCGATTTACCCCCATTTACAAGACACTCACCAAGTTCCGGACACAGTTCTAGACTATGGTAGATGACAGGATGGACAGATCCTCTCCTCCTGTAACTTGTACTATGCTGGGTTGTGTGTGTGTGTGTGTGTGTGTGTGTGTGTGTGTGTGTGGAGTGTGTGTGTGTGTGGGGGGGAATAAACACACATGAGCACACAGGAGAATTCCAGGTTGTGTTAACTGTAAGAAGGAAGACGGAACAATTCTCAAGAGAGCAGCTCAGACTGTAGGGCCAGGCCTCGTGCCATGGGGGTAGTGGAAACTTCCCAGAGGAAGGTGACATTTGAAGATTTAGGGAAGTGCATCCAGGGAGAGAGATTGGCAGGTGCAGAGCCCCTAAATCTAGGAGGATCCTAGTTCCTTTACCAGGACAGCACAAAAACCAGTGTGGCTAAGGAGTGTGAGTTAGGGACAGAAGACAGGATGAGAACCGTGAAGGAGGACAAGGAAGGTCACTTGGGCCTTGGAGAGTGTGGACAGAAATTTCTGTTTTGTTCTGAGTTTGCTGGGAAGCCATGGAGAGGTTTAAGCAAGGGAGCTTCTTGAACAGCTTCAGATATCGAAGTTTCACTCCTGCCTGGCTGTACCTCTCTCTCTTTTTACCTGTAAAGGTGAGAGAGGGGAATGGGGTCTCATGCCAGGATGAAAGTCACCTGCGTAAACAGTACGCTGTCAGTGAGGAGACTGGAGGGAGAGTGGGTTTGTGGGGGGTGGGACTGCCCTTGTAGGATGGGAAAATGAAACACAAATGAAGATAAGTGGGTCTCAGCAGTCCGCAAGTTTCTGCAGGTGCCGTCCAAAGATGGGTCTTTAAACGGGAAGGGAGACTGGTTTACAAGCGTCCCTGGAGTCCTTCTTACTTCCCCTGGGAATTTCAGGTGTCCTGGGGCTCTGCTGGTGTCTAATGTGGTCCTCTCTGTGCCCCCTCCCCAGCAACAAGGGCATGGAGCATCTGTACAGCATGAAGTGCAAGAACGTGGTGCCCCTGTACGACCTGCTGCTGGAGATGCTGGATGCCCACCGCCTGCACGCCCCAGCCAGCCGTGGAGGAGGGTCCCCAGAGGAGTCTAGCCAGAGCCTGCTGGCCACCACGGGCTCCACTTCAGCACATTCCTTGCAGACATACTACATCCCCCAGGAAGCAGAGGGTTTCCCCAACACAATGTGAGAGCTCTCGGCCTCTCCCAAAGCTCTGAGAACCCCTGCAGCATTTTACTCAAGCCAAGCATCACTTTAGCAGAATTCTGTCTCCTGCACACACCAGGCATGCATCCACCACCAGTGGCTTTCTAGTATGAGTGGCCATTCATTTGCTTGCTCAGTTCTTAGTGATACATCTTCTGTTAGGAACAGCCAAAGGGAGTCCAAGGCCAATTCTTGGTAACAGCTCTCTTCCCCTTTTGCTACCTGACTGAGAATGAGGATTCCCATAGCCCTTCGCGACTGAACTCAACCTATGAGATGACTGTGCATTGAAACTACTTGTTGAGGCCCAGGCCCCGAGAGTGGCCATTTCACTTCTGATAAGCACTTTGTGGTGGCTCCAAGAAAAAGCCTCAGGAAAGAATTGATAGTGGCTCTTTTAACCTATGACATTGAGAAAGCTAGCTCAAGGGTTCCTTAGCATCCTCTTGTATTCCTGTAGTCATGTGTCACTTTATCAAGGTGATGCCTTTATCATTTTGTTCTGTTGCATGGCTGTAGCATTATATTTAGTGATTGTCTATTCATTTCACCTATAGGAATACAAGACACACACAGGGAAGGAAGACCCCCTGATTGTCAAGATCATGTCAACTTGCTGACATCTCTACTGCTGTATTTCTAGAGCACTACATACAGATCATGGGTTCTGGCTAATTCTTGCTTCCCAAGGCCCTGTGGGAAGTCAGCAAGTCGATTTTAATTAAGTCACCCACACACAGATCAGTCTCTCTGTAGGAGGGACAAGCTCGAGTTTTTTTGTTTTAATTTTTATTTATGGAAGCAAGCCCTCTGCCCCCAGGACTTGCAGTGAAACAGCTTTCAGGACCTGTCGCTGTGGGGTCTCCTATTTATCAGCAGAGGGCGCTGTCCTTGGATCTTCCTGGTGTGAGCTCCACTGAATTTTAACATGTAAGGCCCATGGGGAAAAAGGGGAGTTTCAATGAGCCGGCTTCCTCCTGGTGTTTGAATTTTTTTTTTTTTTTTTAGCCCTGGGGCATGGGGCTAAATAGTAACACTGCATGATGATTGTGGCTGCTCCAGAGGAAAGTAAGCAGGGGAGAAACTGGATAAATCTGTAAAGCAAGGTCAGCCTTGCTCAGAGTAGCATGGCCACAGGCCACAGCTCCCAGGATGCATCTCCCAGGCCCTCCACCCTGCAGTGCACAGTGGGCTGTTCTAGGGTCCACAGGGTAGTCTGCCCTTCTTGCTTTCTGAGTGGTCCTCATTGGAAGAACAGCAGTGGATAGCTGTGTGCCTATAGTTAGCCCAGCATGCTCCTGGCAGGGAAGGAGGGAAGGAGAGAAGTGACAGGAGCACTGGACTCAGGCTGTGGGGGCTGGTGAAACTGCACATGCCCTTGGGAAGAAATCAGCCCCTCCCCGTCCCACCCCCCATCTCCTGTCCTAAAACTTCATAAGCCAGGAGGAGACCAGCATTGGGGTCTTTGCTTCTTTAATGCAATTGTGGGCTATTTTCTTTTTTTAAGCTAAGAAGTAAGTTTGATTTCCTTCCCTGACTTCATAGTCTGTAATTTGAACCCCATTGAGAAGTGACATGTTTGCCAACACCCCTGGAGAGCTACTAGGCTTCTCTTGGTATGTCCTGTTTGGAAAAGCAAGTTTGATTAATTTCTGGTTGCCCAGTTAAATTTCTACCAAAGGACTGGGAAACTGGAGGGCCAAGAAAAAAAAATTTTTTTTTCCATTTATATGAGCATCTAAATTTGGGGGCAATTTTATGTATCTGCATTAAGAATATGTTTAAGAACATAATTCTTTTGTTGTTTGTTTAAGAAGCACCTTATATAGTATAATATATATTTTTTTGAAATTGCATTGCTTGTTTATCAGACAATTGAATGTAATGATTCTGTTCTGGATTTAATTTGACTGGGTTAACATGCAAAAACTAAGGAAAAATATTTAGCTTTTTTGTATACTTTTCAAGTTACCTTGTCATGTATGCAGTTATTGATGCCTGAAACCTGGTGATTATTCATTTAAATGAAGATCACATTTCATATCAACTTTTGTATCCACAGTAGACAAAATAGCACTAATCCACATGCCTATTGTTGGATATTGAATGATAAGACAATCTTATGTAGCAGAGATTATGCCTGAAAAGGAAAATTATTCAGGGCAGCTAATTTTGCTTTTACCAAAATATCAGTAGTAATATTTTTGGACAGTAGCTAATGGGTCAGTGGGTTCTTTTTAATGTTTATACTGAGATTTTCTTTTAAAAAAATAAAAACAAAATAAAAAAAAAAACCTCTAGGACTATAGATGATGTAATACCAGCTAAATCCAAACAATAATACAGTGGAGGGTTTTACATTATTCATCTACTGTGTTTGTATTCATGTCAAGATACTACTACATTTGAAACGGGCCAAGAACATTAGATGGTTGAAATGTTAGCCCGGGAATTACAACAATTTTGGAAATCTCTTTTTATCCTTATTTGAAGTGTCAATAATGAGCTGCTGACATTTTCCAGCTGATGTTGCTGTAGAGTATAGGGTAGATTTTGGATAATTTTTCCTGTCCTTTCCCCCCACTTTGAGCCAACTTAAAGTTTGAAAGACATGATCTACCTGGAGGATACAGATAGGATGGGAAAGTGGGTTTGGGAGATTGATGTATGGGAAAAAGGGGAATAAGAATATTGAAAGTATTCTGGCACCAAGTTTCAGTATTCTACTTGTGCACTGTAATCCAAAAATAACTAGCTCCATTGACAGCCATTTCCAAAATGGCGGCTTGAGTTCTGGGGAAGTAAGTGGCATCAGCAGTGACGTCCAAAGAATAGTTAGGGGTCTGAGTTTCTTTTACACACTGCCTAGCTTGCTGTAATGATGCTGTAATGCTATCATGCAGAAATAAGGAGACTAGGTATTCCAAAGAGAAGACCCTATTGATGGAGATTGTGAAATTCAGCCCATAAGGCAGTGCAATCTTCGATAGATTTCCCTAGTAGTCTTGCAAATATGCTTAACTATGCCATGTCTTATGCCTTTTGGAGGCTGAAGAAATAAGTGACTTACTGATAATTTACTCTTAATCACATTGAGGTGTTCTGTATTTAAAATTTTACTCATTGAAATGGCCCTTGATTTAGGCCACTTGTTTAGAAGACTTCTATCGCTACATGAAACCAATTATGAATCCTTTCCTATTAATACTTTGCAACTCTGTGACGGACTGTGGATACTGGGGATGATCACTAGGACCATAGTAATGACTATATATTCACAGGAAGATCTGCTTGGGGAAACTAGTTCTTTGAAAGGCAAATAGAGTTACAGAGTAGCTCATAAGGCAACTGTGATTCTCTTCCATGCAAGTCTTGGGAGGTTGATCCAGATAACACTGCACACTCCCTAGATTAAATCCCCCGAAAATTTACTTACTCTTAACTGGAGCAAATGAATTTAACTGTGGTCCCAAATATCCATCTTTTCATTAGTGTGATTATGCTCTGTTTCTAGCTGCATTTCTTTTCCATTTAAATTAAGGTGTGGTCTTTTATTTAAGTCATTTAAAATTACTTTCTAATAATTACTGCCTCTATTATGGCACTTCAATTTTGCACTGTCTTTTAGAGACTCAAGAAAAATTTCTGTTCTTTCCTTTTATTTTTTTTTTCGCATCCAAATGTGCCTGAACTTTTAAAATATGTAAATGCTGCCATGTCCCAACCAAACCCATCTTTAGTGTGTTTTTATGAGCTGTGCACCCTCGAAATAACATTTAGTCCCATGAACAGGTGCCTAAGACATGGACCCCTTTGTGTTCACAGAGAGGTCATTGGTCATAGAGACTTGAATTAATAAGTGACATTAAGCCAGTTTTTGTTCTCTCACAGATATAAACGATGCTTTTGGTGCACCACATATTCTTCAGTGTAGAGCTCTTGTTTTATGGGAAAAGGCTCAAATGCCCAATTGTGTTTGATGGAGTGATATGCGCTCATGCTGATGCGTACCATTATTGATGTGATTCCATTTTGTCGCAGCTTTGCTTTGTTTAATGAAACACACTTGTAAACCTCTTTTGCACCTTGAAAAAGTAAAGAATCCAGCAGGATGCTTTAGCACCTGTAAAACATTTTCTCAACATATTTGATGTTCAAATAAAGGATTAAATGAAAGATTGCGTTTTGTTTTCTTTTGTTTTTATGCCGTACTTGTTGCTAATAGTTCACTACTGTTTCATGGGAAATCAAGGTGATTGGAAGATCTGTAGAACATAGATCTTCCATCCCCCTCTCCTACGCGCCCCCACTGCAGGTGCATGACACTGACTTCAGGTGTGTAGACACTGACAAGGCACCATCACATGCAAGTTTTAGGATCACTGGCAATTGGTTTTTCAGAGCTTCAGGTTATCAACACAATGGTGATAAGCCATCTTCCATTTGTAAGATGATGAGGAGGATTAAATAAGTTTCTCCTTGGAATAACTGTATTCTATTACTTAGCCCCAACTTCTTCCCAGTGAGAGACAAAGAAGCTTTTTGAGTCCTTATTTACCAATGAAAGAGTGAATAGATGATTGAATATCTGAAATATATATGCTTAGATCAAAAACCTGTTATCCCCACCATGGAGGTAAAGCAAGATGACTGGTTTCCATTTCAGGACATCCTTTCCCCTCAGAGTTACCTGTTTTCTGTATGACTCACCTGACGAATGGGGGAGAGGAGCACATGATGTATTGAGAGCTGCATCACATACAGGCTCCGCATCTAGATTACTCAGTTGGAATCATCATCCTACCATTTGCCTTGCCATTTTAAGTAAGTTAATTTCCCTGTGCCTCATTTTCTTTTCCTGTAAAGTGTATTAGTCTGTTTTCCATAGCTACTACTGAAGCCAGATTTAAAGATAGGTAGTGTAGTTAGGTAAATCGGTTCTAATATCAAGTAAAATCGAAAAGGAAGGCCATGTTGAGAATGGAGCCAGGGAAAGCAGAGCAGCACTTGGAATGTTAATGTTCCCAAGGCCCAGAGCCCATTCTAAAGAAATGTTAATGAAACAGCTCCCAGCAAATAGGGAGGTGCTAATCAAAAGAGGCCTCAGGCCCTTCCTGCCCAAGATTACTCCTCTGACCCCTACGCCCCTCACCTTTTGGGTCTCCCCACCTACATTCTGTCACTGCAAGATAACAGAACAAAGGACAGGAACACCGACAGAAATGCATGCAGGAAAGCTGAATGAAGACCTTAGCTGTAAAAGAGGGAAAACCTCTCCCCCTCCCACAGATTCCACCTCTTGGGTCCCCTTCTTCCTCCCGGAGGAGTCTTTTCTGCTGTCCTTAATAAAGCTTCTACTTTCCCCTCTACACTTGCCTTGGGGTGCTTCTCTGGAGTTATACTTCAGCATTGGGGAAGCAAAGACTCGTCACACCAGTAAACAGGGGTAACACTATGACAAAATATTTAGGCTAGGTAACTTGAAAAGAGGTTGATTTAACTCACGGTTTTGGAGGCTGAAGTTCCAAACATCATGGTGCCAGCTCTGGCAACATCTCAAGACCAATGGCCTTCCTGTGGGTGTGAGAGTGATAGGGATCACATGGTATGGACAGGAAACCAGAGAGCTTAGAGAGGCCAGTCCTGCCTTTTTATAACCACCTTCCCTCTAGAGATCTGTGTAGAATCCCACGTGAGCTACTACTTTACTTTTAGTTCAGTCCACCTCCCCCACCTAATTACCTTTTACCAAGTCCCACCTTTTAAAGGTTCCTCCACTTCTCAATATCACCACACCCAGGACCAAGTTGTCAACACAAGAACCCTGGGGCGTGGGTGGGGGGCACGCTCATATCACATCCAAATCTTAGCACAGAGTGGGAAAGAGAATACTCCCTCCTGCCTGAAGGAGGGTTGTGAAGACTACTTTGGCTCATCCATGGAGGGCACTTAAGGGCAGTGGCTGACCTTTCTCCTCTCTTCCAAGAGTCCTCTGCTATTGTGTCGCCAAACTCACTTATTTTCTAGGCTGGGTTGGTTTCATCACATTTTAGTCATAGGACACCAGGAGTTATTTGATTTTCTGGTTTTATCATTTTTCCTGGCTACTTTTTAATCCCTCTTTTCCTTGGCTTCCTCATTTCTAAAGTGGAAATAAGATCACTACCCACCCCATAGGATACCTGTGAAGATAGTCAGCTTTTTTTGCTGCTGTGACTAAAAGACCTCACCAGAACAATCGTCGAGGAAGAGAGTTTTATTTGAGGGCTCACAGTTTCAGAGATCTTAGTCCATTCACAGCCGGCTCCATTCCTGGGGGCTTGAGGTGAGGCTGAACATCATGGTGGAAGAGTGTGGTAGAGAGAGGCAGCTCACATAATGATCAGGAAGTAGAGAGACTCTACTTGCCAGAGACAAAATATCCACCCTAAAGGCATGCCCCCAGTCACCTCCTGCAGCCACCCCTACCTGCTCTCAATTACCCATCAGCTAATCCCATGAGGGGATTGATTCAATGATTGGGTTAAGGCTTTCATGATCCATCATTTCTCCTCTAAACCTTCTTGCATTGTCTCACAAAAGAGTTATTGGGGGACAACTCACATCCAAACCACAACACCCACTCCTGCAGAGCCTGGAGCAGGACCAGGCATCTGAAGACTCTCTGCCTGTTATCCATTAGGGCCACACCTCCTGCTGCTGTCCAGGGAACTTACACCAAATGGATTCACGCTGGCCATTCTGCTATTGGTTTGAATACATCTTCTTTTTCCCCTGTGTTCCTCCATACTGACTTTTTGTTGTTATTGTGTTATTGTGATGAAGTAGGAAATGTACATTTGGTCTCTACCCCCATTTACTGAGACAGAATTCCTGAAAGTCTTGAAGATAAGTGTACAAGGAGAATCTTCTATTCTCATATCTGGCCTGGGACCCTGGTTCCTGACATAGTGCTCTCAAATTCCTTAGAATTTTGTGGAGGTGATACTGAGGTAGAATAGAAGAAATTTTAAAAATAGCTAGAAAGGAGACATAAAGGAAGAATCTGAATTCTTCCTAGTTTTTTCTGAGACCTCTTCTGGGTGGATAGAAGTATACCCCACCCAACTGAGAAGGCCCAAGAAGTCATTAAAACCTTTATTAAAAGAAATAATCCCTAGATTTAGACTTGCTAGGTCACTTCAGAGTGACAATGGACATTTCTTTGTCTGAAAGGTATCCCAGGAGGTGTTAAGCTGTTGGCATTGCTCACGATCTTCAAACCTCCTGGCACCCTTGATCCCCAGGAAAAGTCCAGGGGGCTGACTTAACTACGTTGGCAAAACAATGCTGAGAAACTTCAAAGTCCTGGTCACTTCTACAGCCTATTGCTGGGTTAAGAATCAGAACTGCTCCTAAACCTCTCTCCAACGAGCCCTTATGAGATGCTTTATGGAAAACTTCTTCTGACCCCAAAAGAAAGGGCCCCTTTCTGGTTCTCCTTAGCATTCCCACAGCTGTTAAGTCACAGAGGCACACTCTCTGAATCTGTGAATCTAGAATTCATGCTGTCCCTCTTGAGATTTTGCAGAATCAAGACCTTGACAAGTCTGGAATCCATCCCAAGACTCGAACAAAACTTGCAATCAATATTTCCATGAACCTCTAGAATATTTACAAGTATTATGCAAAAGAAGTGAGAAAGCTGAGCAAGGGTGTTTGCTTATATGTACCACTCAGTGACTCTCTCACTCTTTGTGCTTATTGACTGTCATGGGGATGGGGAGGAGGTTAATATCTCACAGGCATGTGACTCTTCTTCAAGGTTATCAAAGAATGGTTCTACACCCAACAAATCCTGGCCTTTCTTTGTCCCCTGTAGATTAGACAGGACAAGATGTTCAGTCCTTGCCTAGGCAGGGTCATTGTCTGTTATCAGTCCAAAGTGACCCTAGAAGACAGATCTTCAAACTTCATTGTCCCTTATGATTAAGGGATTAAGTTGGTAGGGGGTGAGGTAGGATAGAAGAAATAAAAAACGGGTAAAAAGGAGACATAAAGGAAGGACAAGAAAGGAACATTTTAATTCAGAAGTTCTACATATTTTTCCTGGACTGTCCTGAGACTCTCTTTTCTAGATCTGTTACTCCCAAATTCCTGAGAAATCTATAAATCTATGTGTGCAGTGATATTTTTCCCCCCAATAATTATATTAACAAAGAGGTATGATGCCTTCAGGAACCGATAATGTAGGGGGTTTACTGTGAAGTCTATTGATCAGATAACAAAGACTATACCTAAGGATCTGGAGGTTGACCAAACTATCAAAAGCCATCTTGAGGTCACCAGACTGATATCATTCCTATATACCTTCCCATATCCACCCCACAATGAGTTTCCTTTAAGAGAACTCCCAAAGGGCCTCTCTCCCTGGAGATTGCCTGCATCCTTCCTTAAATGACTGCCTACTTTCTAAATAAGCCCCTGTCTGGGCCTCTAAATGAGGCACATGCCAAGAACCCCTCTGGCCTTGAGTCCAGTTATCCCTGCTCCTTGGAAACTCCTTAGACACTTCCCGGGAGACACCACTTCTCACGTGACAATATGAACACCTTCTGTTCTCCTGAGGTTACTCTTGGAGGGCGCTGGGTTCCTCTGAGGTGGGGGCTGGTTGTACAGGAACCAACTTTGTATAGAATTGGAAACTTTCAGCTCCGACATGTGGGAAGGGAAGAGAGGCTGAGGGCTGCATTGCTCACCAATGGTCAAAGATGTGATCGATTGTGTGTGTGTGTGTGTGTGTGTGTGTGTGTGTGTGTGCCCCAGGCAAAATGCCACAAATTCAACTTTCACCCACCCAAAGTTAAGCAGTTTTTCAAGCATGAACATTTCTCCTATTGTTTCAGGCCTTTGATGAATTTGCAGAGGGCTGAAATGTTTGCTGTCTTGAGTTTCCTTCTGCTTTTGAGTTGCATTTTGGATCCAGCAGTTATCAGTCTTTTCATTTGGCCAGGCATCTACTCTCTCCAAGCACCCTGTTTGTCCCTTGTCACCCTTCTCAAAATACCAAGGAACAGAGTTGTCTATGTGTGTTCTCTGCTATTTTCCCCGATCAGCCAGGTTTTGAGATAGTCCATGGCAATCTATGGAATTTCACGTCTTTCCTTTGGAGTGTATGAGAGTGGCAATGGCTAACTAAGGGTTGATTCAATGTGCTCACTGGCCCAAGATCACATTCTCCATTGTTACATATTCTCAAGGCTTTGCGAGACATTTACACTCAAAACTACCAAGTTTAGATTTGTTTCTCCAAAAATATAGAATGTCTACTCTGGGGAAGCAAAAGTTTCATAAGTTTGCTTATTTGGACCATGTGCATTAAAGGAGCTAGTCCTAAATTCACATCTTTGTGAGTTTACAATTGCAGTATTTGGAGATACCAAAAAAAGAATAGATCCAAATATGGGGAGAGATGTACATTCAAGATAGAGACAAACTTCCCAATGAAACTGCCTACACATGGCCTGGAGTACCTGGTGACGGTGAAGGTGAACGTGGGGAGAATTCCTGAAACAGCAGGCAATTTTCCATGGACTTGGCAGAAACTAAGTCCAAGTGTTGTTGAAGAGGTTCTCTTAGAAGATGAGATCATGTTTAATTCTCCTTTCTACCCTGAGAAGAACCACACACATCCACACTCATATATACAAAAGTACCTTTTACTGAAGGCTTCCCTTGACCAGGGACGACTTTTAGTCCTTATTTCCAGGTACTCTTTACCACTCCCCATGAAAGCAAAAATATGATGATCCTTGTTTTACAGGTGAGGAATCTGAGGCTTAACACAGTTACGTAACTTTCCCAACTTCAGAAATGGGTGAAGAGCAGATATGGGCTGAGTCTTCCTGACCTTATACTTGAGTAATAAGAAGTACTACTTGGAGCTTCCTAGAGATTATTAAAGTCACAGAGTTCACATGAAAATATACTAAAGAGAAAACACCAATTTTGCATTTTAATGAGCTTTCACATTTATGAGTAGAAAGGAAAAAGTCAATGAACTTTTAAGGCAAATGTGATCCTTCAAAGCAATATACCACCTTGACCAGAAGGCCTCTTGTGGTGCCTCTCCACTTGTGAAGAATCATATTCCCCTTTTCCACCTAGGAGGTGGCCATTCCCAAAAGCTATAGAAATGCACACAGGTCAGTTGTCCCCTAGCTGAGATGCTTGGGACCAGAAGTATTGTGTATTTCCAAGTTTTTCAGATTTTTGGATATTTTCGTGAACTTTACCAGTTGAGCATCCCTAATCCCCAAATCCAAAATCCAAACTGCTCCAAAATCCAAAATTCTTTGAGCATCATGTCAGCACTTGAAAGGATTCGGATTTTGGAGCATTTTAAAGATTTCAGATTTTCGGATTAGGGATGCTCATCTGTACAAGGGAAAATCCTCAAGTTTATAAAAAGATAGGAGGTTTGAGGAGAGAATCTTATTTTAATTACTTGGCAATGTTGATTCCAACTGGTTAAAGTCCCAGATTATAAGAATCTGGCTCCAGGAAGGAAAAGGAACTGAACTCACAGATGGTAGAGACGAAGGTTGGCTACAGCTTCTTCCTATGGAAAAAGTAGCTAAGCCTTATCCCAAGAATGGGAAGGCTAAATCACAGAAGTTATAGCGTCGTGGAGGAATTTTTCATCCATATTCTGTAACTGCATTGAGGCAAAAAGATAAAATAGATGCTCTTTCAAATTTCCTCTGTCCCATTTGACTAAAGTGTCCCCACTGATGAGGTCCTTTCATTCCCAGTTCTCAGCTGCCCTCTGGTACTGGAGACTCAACATCTCAGAAGCTGCCAGAACTGTTTTGGTCTCTGGAGGACTGCAAGGCTCTCAAAGAGAAGAAAGTTCTTGGTTTTGTCCCCAGGAGAAGGTGCTAGGACCTTATCCAGCTGGTCAAAGCATCCAAAAACCTGAATGAACAAGGTTTATCACCTGCCCAACTATGTCACCATCCCCTTCTTAGTGCCCATTCTGTGAAGACACTCATACATCCCCTCTTATTTATTTACTTACTTATTACAAAAAATAAAATTGTATGTATACACATCATATTGTTCCTTTTCTTGATAAGAACATGGGCAATATTGAGATGTACAGTTCTTGATTATTAGCTGTATTTGTCATGCTCTGCAAAAAAAATCTCAAAAACAAATTCAAACTTATTCTTCCTCTCAAACTCAAGTTGTGCCTCTTTGGATTATCTCCCCAGCCCCTCATCCCCTAGCCTCTGATAACTGTCATTCTGCTTTCTGTTTCTGTAAGTTCAATCATTTCCCATTCTGCATATAAGCAGGGTACACGTACTCTCCCTATGCCAACGGGAAAGGCAGCCCTGCAGGGGGACTGGAACCCTTAAATTCCTGACATCAGCATTGGCAGCCAAGGGAAGGACCCTGGCTGCTGGCCTGGCAGGTGTCCCAACTAGGAAATGAGCAACACAACCTGGGAGCGCCAAAGGATTTGCAGAACCCTCTGTGCTCACCACTCACAGGAGCAGATGCCGTTTCCATTCTCAAGACTAACGTGAAAGCCTTGTCCCACTGCCCTACATAGAAGCCAAGGGCAAGGAATGGGGTGGGGGGAAGAAAAGGAAAGATGAATTTTTCATGGATGCCACAGGGTTGTCTTTGGGGAAGAACCCTAAAGGGCACTCAGATACAAGTGCGGCAGAGGGGATCGGGTGCTGAGTTGCGCCTGCAGGACGGCATTCGGGAAGTCTCCTTGGAGAAAGGATTCTGCCTGCTGCATGCCACCACTAATGGCATTTGTCTTAGGCAATTCTATCTCAAGGGTCAGCACACTTTTTCTGTGAAGTGTCCCAAGGACGCATTTTTAGGCATTTTGTTTGTTTCTGTTTTACAACACAAATGCCATTGTTAACTCAAGGCCTGGACTGTACTTCTGAAGGTATGGTCCAAGGCTATAGTCCTGCCACGACTTCCTTCTGCAGGTGCAGAGTGGGAGCCCACAGAGTGAGGCCCTGCTGGCTGCACACACCTGGATGGGCTCAGGGCAGATGCTTCCTGAGGGGCTGTCAAATCAGACGGAAATCTGCCCTCCGTGCTGTCCCTATAGTTAACAATATTGCTCTGTATACACGCAAATTCATAGAGGGCAGATGTCCTGTTCTGTGGCTTTTGTAACCACCATTTAAAAAGAAAAAGAGAAGAGGAAAGAAAAAGATCCTAAGCTGTTTTCTTTTTCTAAAGTATATGTGGGAAGAAGATCCGGTAAGCTCTTCCCAGTAGACATTTTTAAATTCAATTTGAAGCCGGAGGAAACTGCAATAAAATACTGTAATTATCCCTTCATACTTGCCTGGACTGTTTCAACACACCACATATATTCTGTTTAATCCTCATATCAACCTCTGCAGCAGGAAGTATTATTATCATCCCATTTTATAGAAGAGGAAACTGAGGAAAAGAAAGGTTAAGTAACTTTCTTGTTACCGAGGAAATAGCTGAGCTGGAAATTCAGCCCAGATGTCTTGGCTCCAGAATTGATGCTGTAGGTAGATTTTCCTGAAGACTTGGACAAAAAGGGCTTTATAAAAGTTGCCCCATCTCTTCTCCCATTCTGATCCACAGGGATGAACATAGAGGAGGATTTGAGCCCCACGCCAAGCCCGGCTTGAGTGGCATATCTCCTGGGAGGTTCCCGAGAAGGATCAGAGTTCAAGGCAAAGGCAACAGGATGATTGGTCTCTGAGGCCTGTGTCAGGAAAGGCAAGGGGAGGACCTGCCCCACCCTTCCCCAAGACACTCACTTTGCTGCCTCTGATGGCCTGAGGGCACGGATAAGCAGGGTGACTTCTGGTGGTAGACAGCAGCTTAAGAGGTTTTTGGTTTTTCTTGAACTAGTGAGTCTCATGAGGACATCTCCCCTAGGGAAACGCTTCTCCTGGGATTCTGCAAGTCCCCCGGGGAAGTGAGACTCATCACAAATTGGTGGCTTTTGTCACTTTGTTATTTTTCCTTGAAACCAACCAGGAATTCAGGATGAAATCTAGAGTGAAGTCATCCAATAGGATTCTGCTACTTTGAATAAAGGACCTGTCACCATTTATTTGGGGCATACACACATTTTTTCTTCTAAGTTAAAAAAGCAAATCAAATATTGCCTCCTTATAGAACAACAGAAGTACTTTTTTCTTTTTTAAAATTTTCATTATTCTTACAGAAATTTGGGTCTAAAAAGCCAAATAATATCTGTCAAATTTAAATAATAAAAGTGTTTAAAATTGTTTCTCTCTATGACTTCAGTAACAATGTCATGTATTTCATTTGTGTTGCTCAGAGCAACTTCTTTGCTTTATGTAAGATACATTTAGCTTTCTTTATATGAAATTTGGATTATATTATACAAATTATTCTAGATCTTGTTCGTTAAAATTTAAAATTATGGTAGGCATCTTCCCCTAATCAATATGTACATAGATTGATCTTATTTAAAAAATGGTTGCCTCATAGTAAATACTATTTATTAAACAAGCACAAACTGACTGGCATTGAGGTTATTAAAAAGAAAAAGAATATTAATAACAGGGGGCATATATTTCTTATGCCTGATTGGCTATAAGACAATTGTCTATTCTTCTAAAAAATGCCATATTAATTCCTTTATATTAACTATAAAAATGATTCCAGGGAGAGTGTAGATATATTAGAAGGAAATACAAGCCAATATTTGCATAATCTTGGAATGGAAAAGGCCTTGTTGATATAAAGTGTTCAGAATCTACAAAGGAAAAAACCTATCAGATTTGATAACATACAAACTTAAATGTTCTGGTAACTAAAAGAACTGTTAAAGTTAACACAAATGATATAGAGGGCTAATTTCCCTCATACACAAAGAGTTCCTTGAAAATATAAAAGAAAATAGAAAAATGGTCAAAGGATATTACAAATGAAGCAATTAACATATAAACTAGTCATGAAAATGCAAATTTTATAAACAATGTCCTACTGTTGCCTGAGTTGGGCAATATTTTAGAAAACTGATAACTTCTAGTCCTGCCATACAGGGAAATTGTCTGGGGAGCTTCAAACAAATGCAGATGCACCACCACGACTAGTATTTAATTGTTTTAAATCCTGGGGCTGTAAGTTTTCCAAAGTTCCTGAGAGATTTGAAAATGTAGAATTTGGACATTAATAATTTGGGAGCAGATTATTAATTAATAATTGGGAGGTTCTAAGAAAAGGTGGGACTGGAACTCATCATGACTTTCTCAGAAAGTAATCTGGATGAAGTCATTAAAATGTATTAAAGGTTAGAACATACATACCTTGTAATTCAGTAATGCCACCTTGAAATAGGTGCCACCTTGAAATAGGTGCCACCTTAGAGAAATAAAAGCCATGCTACACAAGGGTATACTTTCATGTCCATGCAAGAATGTTTACTGCAGCATTGCTTAATAGCATGCACCTGGGAGAAAACAACTGTTGAGAAAAGACATGGATTGATTTCATTTAGGGTACTGTCCCCCAGGTCCATTCAAGTTGTGGCAAATACACAGAGACAAATATTTAAGGCATCCGATGCAGTGTCTATGGCACAGCTTATGAGGGACTTTGTTTTGATACAATTGTGGCTTCAAATTCACAGAGACAGAGAAAGGATAGCTGAAGGGAGAGGAGAAAATGGGGAGATTGTATGTCGAAGGACACAAACTAGTAGATAAGATGAGCAAATTTAGAGATTTACTATCATTGTGAGGACTAAATTTAAATTGTATTGTACTAGACATTCTTGTTAAATGAGTAGATTTTAGCCATGCCTACAAAGTTTTTAAGTGAGATGATAGCTCTTCTACTGTTTCACTATCATAATTATTTTACTGTCTATATATATATCCCAGAGCATCATGTTGTAAGCCTCAAATATACACAATAAAATTTAATTAAAAATATACTGTGATATTCAGTGCAGTGAAGATGAATGCATATGTACAGACATATCTGCAGAATATAAGTGAAAAATGCAAGTCACTGAATAATATAAATAGCCCTGATTAAAAACAACTGTGTATGTTGTTTGAGAAAAGTAAAAAGGCAATAGAAAGGTAACATAAAATTGGAAAATGATCAAGAGAATAATAAAAAAATTTATCTTTAGAAGAGAATCTTTTGTAATTAAAATAGTTGATTTTTTCAAACAATTAGCCTTTTAAATGGACACATATACAAAGAGAGAAATGGTGCCTGTCCTAAGATTATTAACGATTACACTAGAGTCACCAACATATGATACTAGTATATTGAGAGTTACAACATATTTGTGTTATTATTGACTTGGGCATTTTACTGTATTTATATATTATACATATGTGTTATCATTATAGTCAGTTATGCTATATACACAGCAATGGCCAGACAGATCAACAGCACAGGACAGAGTCCAAACTGAAAATCCAGATTCATGTGGAAACTTAATGGTTGATGAAGTTGACGTAAGAGTTACGGGGAAAGATGGGAAACTTGCTCACACCACTTGCCATGGCAGCCAGGGGGAGGGTTAGAGGGCTCTAGGATGGGGCAATCTGGGGCAGGCAGTGGTCTGGAAGCCCATCTTGGAACCCAAGGTGACACAGGTGCTTCTGATTAGGAAATGCACTTAGGAAACCTCTGGCAACCTGCATTCCTGCAGCTCCCCACCAATCTGTACAGCTCACAGAAAGGTGCAGTGCAGGCGGAGGAGGTGGGCTGTGCTGGGTTCCTGCCTAAAACTGTGGATTAGGGTTGGAGGTAGCTTCATGAAACTGCTGTGCATGTTTCCAACTACTTGGTGGCTTTGCCTTCTGAGCCAATGACTGCCTCAAAATTGTGTCCAGTAGGGTTCAGAATTGGCCTGGAGTGCACCTCTTCAAGGCCCTGGTATGCATCTTCTTTGGGGAAGTTAGATTTCTTCTGGACTACCTATGGCATCCGATGCAGTGTCTATGGCACAGCTTATGAGGGACTTTGTTTTGATACAATTGTGGCTTCAAATTCTTTCATGTTCTAATGACTGTACTGAGTAACAGGTGAAGAGTTTTGCAAGGTTGATTCATTTTCCCAGGACCTTCGTGGTTTAGAAAGATGACTCCCAAGTCCCACCTGGCCTCCTTGGTTCCCAGATTCAGCATTCCTCATGGTTCCGCTTGGATAGTAGTGCATTCACTGCCTGGTTTTTATGATCTATTCTCAACTTTTTTAAAAAAAATTATTTTTTTATTCTTATTTGTTATATATGACAGCAGAATGCATTATAATTCATATTACACATATATAGCACATTTTTTCAGATCACATTTTTTTTCCAGAGGCTGAAGCAGAGACTTCAGTAAGTGCCCTTGGTCTTCCCAGTTTTACTGATTCATCTGAAAGGGAGGTGGTCCCTATTTCAGGCCTCTCTGTGATAGCCCCCCCCATCCCCCCCCAACCCCCCCCCCCCCATGGCCTCCTGCTGGACATTGTGCAACTCCATGGGAGAGGTTAGGGAGAAGCCAGGAACTGAAGAATGCAAGTCATTCCTTTTCAGTTTCTTTATCTCTGAGTTGCTCTAGGTATAATGATCAACTCCAGTTATCCCAATGTATTATCAAATCTAAAACTGCAATAACCACTCCCAACAGAATCCTTCCTTTCCTCACCCAAATTATCTTTTTAGTGCTGCACATGCTAAGCAGAAAATTGGCTCTAGGCTTGTAAACCACCCTGTTTCCATAGACTGACAGTCACTCTTTTTAAAAATACATCCTACATTGACATCAATTGGATGAGAAAGTTAAGAGGAGAGGAAATTTGTATGTAATTACCCATTCAAATGGGTAATTAACAAGAAGTTGTGAGGTCCTGGCTGGGATTCAGGATCTTAGAGCAGTTCAGGCCACACAGTGCCATTTACTGGGTGCTGCTCTTCCCAGGCATTTTGGGCTTATTTGACATGTGCTCTGGGACTATTTTAATGGGTGTGCAATTGCCTGGTGATGAGGAGGGTGGATTTGCTGGGCACAGAGCAAAGAATCCAGCCATGGCACTGCCCTGAGTCTTACCCAGCTCAGTTCCTTTGGAAGCCCTGCTTCTCTGGCCATGATTAGCTTGGATAAATTATTTCTCTCCAATATTCTTTGCTTTATAATCTTTTATATGGCTTGCCAATAAAATTTCTTAGCTATAATTGCTTAATATGTGGTTTCAGGGTATAGGCTATAAATCAGTCTATCCCAACCTGCCCTCTTAATAAATCTCTGCCCTCAGTTTGCTGAATTTCCATTCTGAGTCTTTTGAAGGTATCTCTTCTCACTTCTTAAAAAAACAAGGGGATTTGTTGTTGCCCAATCTTCCAGGCCTGTTCCTGCTCCTCGGGCACAATTTTCCTTCCTTCCTGGATTTCTTATTGTCACTACTTTTAGTTTCTCAGCCTTTAATTTGCAGCTTCACTTTATGAATTCTCTCTGTGTCCACCTTTTCTAATAATTCTTGTGTGCTTGTGAAAATCTCAATACCAAAATGTTACTATCCTTCCCTTCCCCGCCTTCCGGTCAATTGGTAGTTCTTTGATGGTGCCTATCCTTACCCATCATACACTTGGAACATTATTCTTGCTCTGCAGGCCACAATAGAGCTCCTGACAGTCCTTGCTATAGAAACATGAGCCCCTTCAACTGCCATCAGTGTTCTTCATCTTCTTTTAAAATGCTGTTTCTCCATGAAGTCTTTGATGTACACATCCTTCTCTCCATTGCCAGGGGAGCTGCTGGGTGCAGGGGACAATGCTCCTAAGGGGACCCGGGGCCCCTCCTTCAGAAGGCACTTGAGGTTGTGAGGCCTCCAACAAAGGCCCTGGTCTCATCTGTCTCGTGCATGGCCCTTATTCCCCGGGATGAGCTATACCATCTGGGGAAAGCCCTGACCTCCGGGCTTCAGTGCTTACATCCCCCAGGGGTCCCTACTTCTTGACTCTTCCAGCGTGCTGTTAAGTATTCAGAAAAATTAAGGAAATGCAGGTCACACACCCCAGTGAGCATTTCACTGGGTTTTAGAAAGGCAAAAATTGGATTGTACTCTTAAGATTTTTCTTAATTAGGGCTGGCATGGTGACATACACCTGCAATCCCAGCTACTTGGGAGTCTGAAACACAAGGATTACAAATTTGAGGCTATCCTTAGCACTAGTCCTGTCTCAAAATAAAATTTTGAAAAATGGTTGGAGACATAGCTCAGTGGTAGAGAACATGAAGAGCAGGTGTACTGCAATGGAGCCCCAGTATAGTTAAAAAAGAAAGAAAGAAAGTTAACGTTTTTCTCTAGAGGGGCCAGGGGTGTAGCTCAGTGGCTCAGCATGTGCTTCGGATATGTGATGCCCTGGATTTGATCCCTAGCACAGCAAAAACAAAATAACATAATATAAAAGAAAAGAAAAGATTTTTTTTTTCTCTGCAACATTCAACGTTGGATTCTTCAGTGACGGGAGATGCCAAGGAAGTCAGTTACCTTGTTTGGAGCAGAAGTGCCTTGGAAGTCCCTTTGTGCTCACCTTTTGCATGCCTCCTGCCCCACATGGGTGAGTTCCCTGACAGTGGCAAGGTGTGGTGGGGAAGGGGGAACTGCTCCAGGACAAGGCCTCTGCTTCCAGGCCTAAGGGCCAGGAGCGACAGAGAAATGAGGGAGGACTGACCCTCTTGGATGGGTCCACAGGAACCCTCCAACTCCAATGGCCATTCTCCAAGAGCAGGAGGACTGGACACATAAAGCATAGTTTTGTCTTCTTTATAAAAGAATGTTGCTCCTGAGGGCATGACAGGTAGGGGAAAGTAAAGGTGCAGCCTGAAGGTAGAAAGCACAGTCCACATGCTAGAAAAGCCACAGAGGGAAGTTTGGTTCAGAAGAGTCTGGAGAAATCTTCATGGAGTAGGTGGCTTTTCAGCTAAGTCTCGTAAGGGAAGAACAAAAGGAAGGTGAGAATAAAAAGATGGAAATAAGAAAACATAGGGCATTCTTGTCAACGGTAGGAATAAAGCCACCCAGGCACCTGTTTAAAATGCAGGCTCTCAGGTCCTGCCCCAGGGGTCAGGTGAGGACTGATATGAGCCCAGGAATCTGAAAGCTTCGAAGCCTCAGGAGCCTGCCTGGGATGGCACTCAACCTTCGTGCTTCATGGCATGGAAGCCTGGGAAGACAGGGCACCTCAGTTTAGTTTCCATCTTGGATTTAGAACAGGTTTTATAAACTCAATTACTTACAGGTTGTTACAGACAATGAGAGATGTTGATGGGATATAAGCACAAATGAAAACGGTCCCTTCCAGTTCTTAAAGACAAGCCAATAAGCCCCAGCCATTGTTGCCAGGCAGGGTATATGCTCAAGGTGCTAGAGCCTTCTATTTCCAAGAGAAGCATGAAATCTGGGTCTTGTGTACCCTCTCCTTAAATTATTAAAATACGGATTAAATGCCATGAGTATCACATGGTTCCACGAGGATTGCCAGTTGGCAAGGTCAGAGGGGCAGAATAAAATCTTATGTATTTGGACTTGAATGACAGGCCAAAATCGTACTTAACAGGTAGTCAATGAACAAAAGAAGGTTTTTGTAGCAAAGAAGGAACCTGGTTTATTTTGTTTTGTTTGTTTGCTGTTATTCTTTGGTATCAGGGATTAAGCCCAAGAACTGATATATGCTAGGCAAGTGCTCATCCACTGAGCTACATCCCCAGCCCAAAGAAGGCACTGGAACAAAAGAGGACTTCAAGAAGGCTCATGTGGCTGTTGTATACCCCTGGGATGGATCAGAGAAGGAGCTTTGGGCAGGAGTCCCTAGGAGGTGCTTCCAACTGTGCAAAGCAAATGGAGAAGAGAGGTTGAAGATGTCAGGAAGCAGGAATGCATGAGATCTGATCGGCTGTGGAAGGAAGAGGGAAAAAGCCATCCTCCGGGTTCCTCTGTGTCTAACTATATACTGTTTCCAAGCTTCCTTTTCCTTTAATACATTCCGATTTTCCATCTTCACTCATCCCACAAAAAGAAGATCACGTTTCATTCTGATCAGTGCCTGCTCAATAATGAAATTTAGAATCTCTTTTTTTAGGGAGAAAAAAAAAGCACAGACAAAATATTGTACAGTATCTATAATAAATGCAAATAAATCAATACAAACAAAACTTGGCTTTAGCAAACTGTACATACATAAATATCTTTTTTTATACTATAACATTCAACTTTTTTTTCACATAAAGCCTTCCATGACCTTATTTATTACATCTGTTTTTTTTATACCTTTAAAAAAAGTGCCTTGTGAATTTACAGCTTGTGCTTCTAAAGCAAAGGTTAGAATATCATGCCCCCAAGGAAAACAAGGTAAAAAGGAAGCTGCCATATAAGCTCTTAAAAATTGTATGTTACAAGGTTCTAAAATCTCTTCAGCACTGATTGGTTGGTAGATTGTATGATAAGGGTCCTTGGTTGATTGGGTGGGTGGAGCAGCACCATGGGAAAGCTGCCCAGGTGGTCTACTGAAGTCCTCGGCCATGCATTGAATGGGCCAATGGCCCAGAATTCATGAGTCCAGGAAACTTTGGATGTCCTTACTTCAGTGCTAAGGCTCAGAGTCTGGAACAATATTTCTTTGAAACCTTCCATTTACTCTCTTCCTGCCATTGTTTATCAACCACATCTGAAGCCGTGATCCGCACACATGGACATGGAGGAGAGCTAAAGCTGCCACGTGGAGGGCTTTCATCAAGATCAAATCCTCTGATGGTTTGGGCTTGCTGCTGGCCCAATCCTCCCGATGCTACCAACACTTCTGCAGCCAGCATCTGCTTGATTCAGAGTGGAGGAGGACCATTTGTGTATCTGAGCATGGGGTGGAATGACCGGGCAAAATTGTTGGAGAGGGCACAACTGTAGTCTTCCTCTGACATCGGTACAAGGCAGGCGAGCCCCACGAGAAGCAGCAGGAGGACTTGAAGCGGGAGAGCCGCCCGGAGGACTCTGAGCAGGAAGGCTCTGCCTGACCGAGCTGGCCGTAGCTCAGAAAGGGAGGAATCGGAGCCACCTTTTGTGGACCTGAGAGAAGAATCAACATAAATAACTCAAGAATTAGGTGGATGTTGCTTTTTGTTTCTGCACCTTCCGGGAAGCCAAAGGGCCATGCAAACTTGACAGTGGGTGGCCATCCTTCAGCAGTATGCCCAGGACTCCCCCCCACCAAAGGAAGAGTTTCTGGAAACTGCACTAACAATACCCACGTCGTCGTCAGTCAGCTAAAGGTAACTAACTGAGTTGAAATTCCATTCCTTTTATCCCTTATTTTGGTAATTTTTTTCTATCAATAAAAAATAAATGCTCTAAATACATTTTCCAGCATAAATTAAGGAGATCCAGGATAATTAAAGTGTCGATGTTTGAGGCATTACATTTTTGATTTAAAAATATCAGCGTTATTGTTAGGCAAAGTTAGTTGTTGTGAGAGAATCATACAAAGTACCCCATCTAGCCATCCTGGGTGTGCTGAAATCTGCACCCAAGGATAAAAACTGTCCTGGTCATTTGGCACAAACCAAGGAACTTTACTTAGAGTCTACCTGGCTTCATCTTGCACTGAACCAGCAACTGGCCCTGACATCAGTGGATTCCAAAGCTACATGAATACGTAAAAGCAATGGCACCCATCTAAGAATTATTGTTAAAGGACATAGTTTCCAGGCTGATCCTGTCACTAATTATGTGGCTTTGGGAAAAGGACACCATTTTTTTCTGGAGAGGACGGTTTGTCATCTTGAATCCCTTCTAGACTCAAAATTTCCTAGTTTGTGTTTATCTTCCTTTTAAATAGTAATTTGAGAGTAAGCACAAATTTTCAGTATTCATATTAAAGAGTGCTGGGAAATATTGAATATGAAAGTGGCTTCTGATTTTGGTGCTCCTGTTTTCTCTTGAGAGTAGCCATTAGCATTTTGTTTGGTCACTGGTGGAATAGATGAAAGGTACAAATGCTATTACAAGAGTTGTTTCGTATGCACCCACACCTACACAGCATGAGCACAAAGAACAGATGTACAAAGAAGACACAGTCCCACACATTGAGGATGAATTAATTCCCTAATGGTTTAATAGCACTAAATGTAAAGACATCGAATGGGAGGCTGTTGGAAAAATATGAAGATGTAAAAACTGCATTAGTAACTGCAGAGGCAGATTTGGCTCATAAGAATACTCTGCATTTTAGCTCACCTATTAGCTGTTAATTTCTAAAGACAGATTACCCAAGTGTCCATGGGGGATAAATGGCACCTGAGAAAATAAGTATTAAGATAAAAAACACATATAATCCCCTTAAAAGGGAACACAGGGACTACGCAAAACTCTTTATTAAACCATCAAAGTAACATGAGAGATATATTACTTCTGCAGAAGCCCCAAGCAGCTCTGTTCTGCCACTTGCAAGCATGCTTCTTGGAGTGTAATGGAGAGAAAAAAAAATGACTGGTCTATATGAGGACTTTGTTGTTTCTGAAGCTCACGTCTAATGGTGGCATAACCTTGAACAACCTGCTTAGGGTTCCCCTCTAAGTGCCAACCTTGTCATCAACCTCTTCAAATTAGACTTGATGGTCTTCCAACTTCTCAGTTCCATGTCTTATGTGATTTATGACTTCTAATTTGTCAGTGTTAACAGTCTCCCAACTGAGAGGCTACAAGAGTTCAATCACCATCTGGTGGTTGAATTGCTTAACTATCCTATGGTAAGACCAGTGAGCTGTTCCTAGTGAGCTGAAGAGCAGAAAAAAAGAAAAAAAATGTATGTTTTGTGGAAATATAGTAGAGCATTAAAAAAAAAAGTCATATACCTTACTAATGAAAGGGAAAACAGAAGCATGTCAAGCTTTCTAATTATAAAATACTCATCTTGAGATCAAGCCTCTTTAGACAGTATCTAATCCATCTCCTAATTTGGGAGATAAGTAGCTAAGGATAGTTAACATTCATACTCCAGATTGCTAGGCAACACTCTTAAGTAAGCATTTATCTTGGATTCTCTCATTTAATCTCACAACAGACCTCTGAGGCTTATTAGCTTCAGTTCATAGGTGATGAAAAAGTGGCTCGGAAAATGAAGCACTTGCCCCAAGTTTACGTAGCCAGCGAGTGGCAGAATCAAGATTTAAAGCCTGGGATGTGAACGACCAGAATATGGACTCTGTCGAGAGCTACACGACTTGTCTCAAGTATCAAGATTAAAGGAAGAGCTCTAGCAGGAACTCAGAATTCCCAAATCCCTGCCCACCACACGCTTGATGAGGCCATGATTTTTTGGTTGGGGATTATGAATTATAGACATGAAGGTCAAATTTATGACCCCACGTATCTCACATGCAGAAGCAAAGAAGAAATCTTTGCATCTGAAGGTATTTTAAAGTGGTTTCTTTGTATCTAAAATGCCTCTAGTCAGAAAGCCTAAGAATATCACACCTATCACCAAATCCTTGTGTGGACACAAGGACATTGTTTTTCCAGGCAGGTGTATAATCATGGGCAAGTAAATTATCTCTCTAGCCTTCAGTTTTCTTGTTTGCAAAGAAACTCAATGCCCTAGTGCCCTAAAATAATTTCAGTCTGACAGTTTTTGCTTCAATGGTTTGTTTCAAAACATCGTGAGAAAGGTGGAATAAGCTACCCACAAACTCTGGATTGTGTTTTTCTTTGGCATATCCTTCCGTTGATGTGAAAATATGATTTGGCAAACACCAGTCACCACTTGTAACTGGCTGAGTTAGAACAGAATGGCCCCATCCTATCTCATTTCCAAATATCTAACGGATTCATTTTCAATAGGAGACAATTTAAGACTTTAGTGATGGACAGGTGTGCATAGAGTTGATAATGCAACCCGCAGAGCGGGAGAACACCTCTTTATCAATCATTAGCTCTCCTGAGCAATGAGGTCAAAGATCAAGATCAAATCAAAGGCTGTTCATTGACTAATTCTCTCCTGAGAAAAACTAGAAAGGTCACTATTTTGGGAACATGGGCTCACATGTTAAGGAGGCTTTTGGTGGACATGGCACATTTAACAGCATCAGAGCATTTTTTATTAAAATGTAATTGGTGCATGACTTCTAATGTTGAAGAATGCCAACATACGGAGCAGCAATGGGCTGAGAAAAGGTCAAAGATAACAGACAGTACCCAGTGACTGTTCCCACAGCTGAATGCTCTTAAAAACATCTAGTCCATCCACCAAGAAAAGTGCCCTATCCACTTGTGGTAACTACCAGTTTCAACATGCACAAATTTGCTTCTCCTTGAGGATGACTCTGTTCTAGAGATCTTAGCACCAGTAGATTAATGATCCCAAAGTGAAAGGGTATTTTTAATATTTATCTATGGACCTAAGGTCACCCCAGTTTTGAGAGTCTTGGGGACTTGTTGACTAATCACTGGTCATTCTCCACTGATCTTACCATGTCCATGCAAGCAAATGCAGGTGGTGTTTAGATAGGAAAACTTAAACATGTGAATGTATTCAAGGAAGGTGATCAATGCAGGTATTTTAGGTAATTCTGTCCAGGAAAACATGGTCTCCTCCTCTACTGCAAATATTTATTTGTTTCTCATTCTTCTCACTCCTTCAAATTTCTGAGTAAATAACTGCCCAGGTGTTGTTGTTTTGTCACTGTCCCCAAATAGGCTATACATGATCTTGCTGCCTGCCCCTTATAAGTCTTTGAAACTGCAGTGTTTACTGCAGTGTTTATTTACATATAAAAATATGTGGCTCAGAAGACAAGTTCCCAGAAGCAATTTAGGACTCCAGTCTCCTTTTATTTCAAACTAAATATTCTGGCTGTTACTACACTACCTCAGGCAGCCTGGGGACTTGTTCTGTGAGTCCCCCTACCCACTGACAGTCTTTCAGTAGAGTGGTATTGTTAACATGTCCGGGTTAACCCGGGAGAGACCCGAGTTCCTACCTGGGTTCACGTGCCATAAGGTTCTTGTGCAGGTTAGATGAGGTAATATATATACAACACTTGGCATGGCACCTAGAACATATTAAATACTAAATAGATGTCAGGAACTTGTCATTATTATCTATATAATGATACCAAGGGTATGTTGACTCATGCCCCTGGGGGTTGGCTGGATTCAGCCTCTGCTTTCAGGAAGCGTTCCTGATTGACTAGTATTGATTTCAAAAGTGTGACAAATTTCTCCAACTGCCTGACTTGTTCCCCAGAAAGACTGGGAAGGGCTGAATCAAAACAGCAAAAGACATACCTCTTGGAGCCTGTCACCTACAGCTGTCCTTGGAGTATGGGTGGGCACCCTGCCTTCAGGGCAAACTGCTTTATGCTGAGCTCTTTGAAAGCTTGGAATAAAGAGATCCCCAGGAAAAGTGCAACAGAAAAGATTTGAAAACAAATTCCACAAGAAACGGAACAGCACTTTGAGCAAGACTTTAGTGTACATGCAAAAACACCCACTGGCTTGCTTAAATATATTTGACCACCTTGGATGGATTTTTAAATGAGGCCTCTTTTCCCTTTCAGTGTTTAAGCCAGCATTTGCCACTCTCATTCCATCTTAATTTTCTGTGCAGAAGGTGCCAAAGACTAACTGTGTCCACGGCAATTCTGCATTTTATAATTCTGAGTTTTCGGATGAAATCATCATTCACTGTGCCTGGACTGCAGAGCAATTATTTTTTTGTCCTGCTGAAAAGTGGAGTGAAATCTTCCCACATGTCAACTTCAACTCATCAACTGCAGAGGTTTGAAGTGGTGATCGGGTTAGAAAATTTTAAGTCCGATGTACGAAAATTGTACCAGATGGACCATCACAAACATTGCTTTGAAGCACATTTCTAAGGTATGTTTACCCTCAAATAAAAATCATGAAAATTATGAGTTATTATGAGTGTGTGCACAGATTCTTTTTTTCGATTTCTTATAATTTTGGTAATTATCTGAAAGCCTCTTACTATTGGTGCAACAAGTATTTTAATGAAAGAAACAATATTATATTAATTATGTAGGCCTAGGACCTAAACATAGTAAGTGTTCAGTAACTACTGGCCTCAATCCCTATGCAGGTTTAGAATATTAAATGAGGACACAGAATTGTCACCATCAAGTCAAAATAAAATATGTAACAGGCTGGTATATTATTTAAACATCAGGAGATATGTAAGTGACCACACTCTCTTCAAATGAACACCTGGGCTTTTTCAACAAAGCCCCTTTTCCTTCTCAGAAAAAAAGTGTGTATCTAAAATGTTCTTGCTGAACTGAGGGCAACATTCTAAACTCCTGTGCTTCAGCGTTAACCTTTCAAATGTGCTGGGCCAGTGCAAGATCAAATGCAAGGTATCTCCAGTTGCAAGGTAAAGGGACACCGTGGCAGCATGGGTTGTGAGTGAAGTCCACTCTCCCCTGGAGCCTCTCTGGTTCACTCTCAGGTTTGGGTGAATCCAAGCTAAAATACCAAGGAGTTGAGAAGCCTGGGAACATTCAACCATAACCCCGTCTGCCAAGGTGTCTGATGAAGGACACCATTCTGGTATTCCACCCTCTCCCGAGTAGCCAAGTGGACATTGTGCCGAATGCTTAGAAAGATGTTAATCAACAGTGCAGGGCAGAGCAGAGCTGAAGGCGTCTTGTGGACGTGGCAGAGAGAAGGTGGCTGTCCCAGCTGCAAAGTCCTGTTAGGAGGTGTGTGGAAGCTCCTGCTACCCTAAGAGACATTAGGGCGTTTGATGTTTCAAAAGATCTGTGGACTGTTCAAAATAACCGAGGGAGTCCACAGATGTGATATTTGGAAACCATAAGGTGACTTCTACCAGTGTTGAATAAGAGGGTAAGAGATTTTCACTTTCTCAGCTCCACCATTTGGTTTGACCAAAGAATTGTTCTCTGGCTTCCTCAAAGGAATGCTATGAGGATATTCTTCATCTCTGCTCATGGCACATTAGCAATGTGTGGGGAGAAGAGAGATTATATAACACAATAATCTGTCCATAGTACACGACTGTCTTTTGCTCTAGGGGCCGAATATCAGAGCCCCCTCAGATGTCCATGATCACCTTCAAAGTACCTAGGAGTTTCTCCAAATATCATTGCTATTATTTTGTTATGGAGATAGGAAAAAAAAGATTCCACTAAATCATCTTCAAACAAAAAGGAAAAGGAAAAAAAATGGTAAAAGGAGACTTAAAACCGGAAAGCATATCAAAATATCAAAATCCTTTCTGCGAGACTTTGATGGACCAAATGAAATAGCCAGTCCTTCAGGCCACAGCTGGAAAACTAAAACTCTTACTTGGTTTACAGTTCTATCTTTCCTCATCCCCACCCTCCTTCCAGGAATTTAGATTCCTGCTCAGTGGAGATGGAGTTTCCAGGGGGACAAATACTTTTCCAATAAACTGCTTGGGATTAGAATACAAAAATAAAGAAAGAAAGAAAAAAAAAAAGAAAAATCCAGCTTCAAGGACAATTTTTTCATTAAAAAAAAAAAGTTTTCTGGGGAAACATGAGCTGATTAGTGGAAAGGCGAAGGAGCACAGACATCACACCAACGACAGAGAAGGCAAAGCACTGCTAACTGTGGAACGGATCTCAGACAAGGCGTGGAGCAGGGAGACCAGCTGAGAGCCCCTCTAGGGAGCACTGCTCCTGGGTCCAGAGGAAAGAGTCTGCCAAGTGTGAGGAAGGTGCGTGGCTGAGTGGGCTGGCGTTTTAGGGCAAGCCAGAAGAGAGGGAGAAGGTGCTTATAAATTTTAAGTGAAGAACACCAAATTAGGACCTGTCATTTTGAGAAGCCAAAACCCACAATCTGGATAAAACAGGAAGATAAAATAAAAAGCTGGGGATGTTAGTATATTTTATGCAGATTTGTGGGTTCTGTAAATGGTAAAATAATTTACTGATTGATTACCTGTCTTATTGTAAAATCTAGAAAGAAAGAGGATGATGAAAGTCTGCCATGAATCAAAAGGTGGCTGTGCCACAGCTGTACTGAGTCCTTGTGGACACTCAGAGTACACTTTGTTGGAAAGGACCAGATGGACTATATGTAGCTAAAATTTGGGTAGGGTCCAGATTTGTACTTTCCTTTTAGAAATACATCTTCCAATTTACTAGGAAAGAGTGTGGGCAGAAATGAGTGAGGCAGACCACGTACAGGCCTCCCTACATCATGGACCATTTTTCATCATCCTCTTGGAGTTCTAGAACAGTGTGGAAACCAGGAGAACAAGGTACCTGCTATTTGGACTGCTGACAGAGGGTCCAGGCTGTGAGAGACTACATTTGCCTCGTGGCTGTTTGCAATGAACAGGGGTAAAGAAAGAAGAATGTTCAGTCCAGGCAAATAAAGACAAGCTACTGATGAAAATCAAACTAAAAGTGCAGCAAAGGAACAACGAACCAAATGAAATGATCAGTACCCACGGATCAAGGAAACTGGCTTTTCTTGTGTCGAAGAAATAAAACGAATTCACATCTACATTATTCATCCTTAAAGAAACATAAGTTGTGGCGTCCACACCACGGTGGGCATAATTTCCCTCACTTTTCATGGAAGAAGCACAAATGAGTGTGCCACTCCAGTGTCTCCGTATATTTACTATAAAATTAGACATGGCCAATTATGTACTTCAAAGACACTTTACATATTTTTTCACCTTTTGGAGCACTCCAACCATATTAATTTTGGATGATCACAGGACATTGTTGTTCATAGTGATGGAGCCCAACAAGTTACATCAAAGCTAAAGTTTCAGTGGAAAAGCCAGTATTCCTTTACATTCTTAAACTAGGATCTACAGGAAACTAGTGAATGTAGTAAAAAACAATCCTAAAACGAATAATACATTTGTCAGCATAGAACATAAGTGTCTATAACAAAAAAAAATTACAAATAAAATCATTACTTCTAAAAACTGAAAAAAAATGGATGAATAAAATCATAAAGCCAGACTAAAAAAAAAAATAACAAAAGAAAAAACAAGCTTCTATTTACACAGAGAAATCAAGGTATAGAGGGTAGCAGGGGCCAAATCTGTCTTTTTGTCCTCACTGTGCTCTGGTGAAGCGGCCCCCACCAGGGCCTTGAGGGTGGGTCTGCTCAAGTTGTTACCGCTTTAGGGCAGAACAGTCACGAAGCAACTTCAGGACCACCACTCAGAAGCCCCTCAGCTTGGGGGACAACAGAACCACCCTTTAGTGGATGCACAGGATGTTCACCGTGCCCACCTCTGGCTCAGGCACTTTGTACGTGGTGGCCCATCTGGATTGGGTGGACACAGCAGTGGTGCTTTGAAGGAAGGAGGCGCTGAAGGGACACAGGAGTACCATTCTGGAAATGGCCACTTGAGCAGAAGCAAAAATAGGCATACATATACTTTTTTTTTTTTTCCTGCATACCAACCACACGTTGAGTCCTGTTTCTTTTTGAAAAACAGAACTGCTGTTTTCCATTCCATAGCACATGCTGGAAGGGCACGCGGCAGGGCTAAGAGCAGCTCTACGCTGGTGACAGCCCTCTCCTGCCTGGGGACTCCTGTTTTGAGCCTGTGGACCCTGTGATAGGCACAAATACTCTCATACCCCAGTGTCCCCCTCCCCACGGGTGACCTGAAAATGGACAGTGAAAAGTTACCGATTTCTGTCTGTTCGGGGTGCTTCTTCCTGATGCAGGACTCACAGATCCCGAGGTGTCCAGATCATCAGCAGAAGACCAGGAGGACAAGTCCTATAAGGGGGAAAGTTCTTTGAGCAAGGCCACAACCCACAGCCATGGCGGCTCTGTCTACACAATGTATTTCCCACCCCAGCCCTACATCGCTTCATCTTCTCCATAAAAATCGGACCATTCCTTGTGAAAAATGGAATCAGACAATTGCAAGAATGGGACTTAACCCTTCCAGTGCACGGGGGCTTTCTGACTGCAAGCTTGGCCCTTCTAGAAATAGCAGCTTCAGTGTTGTTATTGCAGCCTTATTATTTCTCAGTGTCATGGATGTGAATGAGCTGATACTGGCTTGGGAGAGGAAGATGCCTGCCTGAGGCTCACTCAGGCCAGGCCTTGAAGTCAGAAACAAATGAGAGTCATCCAGGAGTCTACCTTATGGAATCAGAGAAAGCCTATTCTTTCTGGCACAGTTGCTATTTAGAGTGGATGGCTCTTTTTCATGCTTATAGAAGGACAACACATTTGTGTGGATGACAGGGTTTCATGATTGAATGTTTGCCATCTCTCCAAGCATTGGTGGGCCTACAAGTATATTTCTTAAAACAAGAATATTACCATGGCACCGTGACTTGAAAAAAAAAAATAGGAAAGATAAAGGAGCAAAAGACCATGTTCTATGAATCAATTGCCATATACATAAGAATTCATGCCTTTCAAGTGTTGAATACAAAACTCATGGGCAATAATTGGTTTGCTCTACCAGGGCTGAATATCTGAAAACGTGTGAATTCTTAACTAAACAAGGGAGAATAAAATGCTGCAGCAGTGGTGGTAATAGGGTTGGCAGCAAACAAGTACAAGACATCGTTTAGATTGAGGAGAATCAATAGTAGCATACTGTCATGAAAAGTTATGAGTCTGCTTTTTAATTTGAAGGCAGGACTTGGATCAGCAGTGCCGGAGGTGGGCATCCATTCTGGTAAGTGCTGCATTTAAAGCCTTTCTACCACAGGTGGAGAGGATGACCTTGGCTTTCCTGTAAATAGAGGTCTGGCTAGGCTTACCTGCTGACTGCTCGACATGTCCAACAACTTCTCCAGATCCTTGATATGCCGACTGACCTCCTTCAAGAGAAGTTTGAGCCGGTTCCCAATAACATGGACTTTTTCTTTGGCTTCTAAACAGTCTGTACCTTCAGCATTCACCAGGAGTTGGCCAGACATGTCTTGCAGTGAGGCCACTCTGAGCTGGGACTCCAACAGCTCACGCCTTATTTGCTAATGTATGGAATAGGAAATATTTTTTCTAAGAATTTGTAATAGCTGGAGTAAGTTCCCAAAGTGAGCAATTATATCTGAGCATCAGAATGATGGGCTCGCACCCAAAACAATGCTGTAGCCCCTGGCCTGTGAATTGGGGACTGGTGTTCTAATTCTGCCTCTGCCAAAAATGCTCCCCAAGGCCTCTGAACCTCTCCGATCTGAGTTCCTCATTGGCTGCCTGGTCCCAGTAAGTGTTTTTATAAGGTTTAAATTAGGTGATGCATATGAAAATACTTACAATGTAAGGTTCATGAAAACGAAACTTTGTCTTTTCAACAGAAAAACAAAACATCTAGATATAACAAAATTCAGGTATGTCTAGGCATACTCTGATATCTCGTCATGATTTTTAAAAAGATACAGGGTGAATCGTCATTCACAGCTTAATGCCAGAGATCAAAGTTGAATAAAAACATAGCTCTTGTTTTCTAAGATCCTTATGGTGCTAAATTAAAAACTGCCAATTCTGCAGTTTGGTAACTCTTAAAAGTTAAGATATAACATTTAAAAAATACAGAAAGCCACAACATGCAAGGCATTTTTCTCCTAATGGAACTCAAATATGCTTTCTAATCATCTATCAAAGTTGCGAAATACAGCATCCTTTATATTGTTCCAAGATCATTATAAGAACCTACCCGGCCTAGCATGGCATAAATTTCTTGTTCAAGAGAGAAATTAACTGTGGAAGGTAATTCTTTTGTTGCAATAATTTATCAATAAATTGTTTAGCCAATAAAAGGAAACATGATTCTTTAAGTCAATTTCTGCTTGAGTTTAGTGCTAGAAAAATATCTTGATCCTTAAGAACTGGTATATTTTGTTTGTCAGATAATGACAGAGAGTGAACGCACTATGTTTCTCTTTAGTTTTGCTCTCAGAAATCTTGGTGCCAAGGTTCATGTTTCATCGGTTCCCCTTAACAAGGCCTGAATCTTTCTATTTTAATTGTTTTATATTCTTTTACAATAAGTCACCAAATAAACTTCTGGGACATCGATACAACATATAAAGCTTAAATTAAAAATAAACATAATTCTTCAAAAAGCTGCCATAATAAACTCAAGATGGTTGAGATTAACACAACTAATTAATGAAAGGTAAGAGTAATACAACTGAGCAATGGCTGAAGTTGGCCGATGTCGTCTTCTGTGCATATTTGTTTCACAAAAACTGAAAACCATAGGAGTTAAATTGGGGACTTCAGTTGGGGTGTGAGAGATTATAATGCAAAAGGTAAATAACCAAGCAGAGGCCACCAGAGTTCTTACCATAAGCTGTTTATGTTGGTCCTGAAGTATCTCTGCATCAAGGCTGGCATCGATAGGGACAATTTCATTTTTCCTCCTGTCGATATTCTCCAGCATCAGCAGCAAACCATGGCTCATTTCATGGAAATCCTACCAAAATATACAAACCATGGATAACCTATTTCCCTAGAGTATATTTCCATTCTTTCCAATGGCTACCACTGGCAAATGCACATTGATTTTAACATCAGACACATGACTCCTTTCTGAGAGATGCCCTGGTGCTGATGATCTAATCTGGAGTTCATCTTCTTACCAAAAGCATCTCAATTATTATTGGGGGAACATTTAGATATTAAGTAAATTGGTATCAAAATATTCAATTTCCCACAGGAAGAGTCAATGCCAATAGTTTGGAAGAAAACAATTCTCCTCTTATCTCTTTTCAGAAAACCTTCCCATGTTTGAAGGCCCAGGCCCAATTCCATCTCCCCACTTCACTCACCCACTTGCTCAGTGGTTCAGCCTGCAGTCAGTGAAGGTCTCCTATGTGCCAGAAGCTGCACTAGGAGTGGAGGCGGTGTGCAACAACAGCTTGGGCACCTGCTTTCAAAGAGGCTTCACCTCCTTCATCATCTCATTGTGCTCAGAATATGACCCAAGCTCCTGGCCAGGACCTGCAGTGCTATGTGGGATCTGGCTCTTGACCACTTCCCCAGCCCTTCTGCTCATTTTCGGACTCCCTCACCATATTTTGGTCAAACTGGCTTCTTTCATGTCCTAAAAGATGCCATGCCCTTTTCTGCTTCTGGGACTTCTCATCCATTGCATCTCCTTCTTAGCAACATCCTTCTCCAAGGTTGGTTCAAGGGACTATAGAAAGCTCCTGACTTTCCTCCCAAAGTGGCTTTCCTCAGTTACTCTTATGACCTACATCCTTGCATTTATTTGTCTTGTTTTCCTAACAAAAGCAGAGGCTACACTGTATCATAGCTGCTTAGTGACCTATCTGGCTCACAGTGGAAACAGCAAGTAACTGTGGCAAGAATGGATAAACAGATATTGCAATATCTTCCTTTGATCTTGAAGAAATAGCTGTGTGCTCAGAAGTATGTGTTGAATGAATGAATAAAATAAATGAATGAGTCAAAGAAGGAAGGGCAGAACTTGAGAGGTGGGAAGAAAATGAGATCTGATTCCTTACACCTCAGTCACGAGTACAGATTCTCCAATAACATGAAAAGTTTGGAGGCGCAGTTATCTCACTCAAACACTGATCTGGGGGAGCAACTGCTCCTCTAAGGTAACTGAGATATGAACCTATGGCTTCAAGTCTCCAAATGCCAAGCCCCACCCACCTGGCACTGCATCAGTGCGTCCTGCAGCAGTCCCCGCCAGTCCTCCAGCAGAGAGCACACACGGTCCCAGCGCCCGTTCATCTGGGACAACCGGTCCTGCAGGTCCCGGCTCTCCTTACTGTCAGCCTGGGTGAACTCAGAACTGCAGAGATTGATGGAGAGGATGATGGCTTTGCGGTGGTCCACGGCTCTCTGAAGCTCCTACAAGAGAAAGGCGGGCAATCAAACAAGGACCCTAATGATAAAAACATTTTAAAATGTAGTTTAAAACTCTGGAACATGTTTTACTCCTATAAAAAAAGATCCATTTATTAAAACTGGCCTTTAACAGGACCATTAAGGAATAGATGATGAGAGCCACTGAGAATGATACTGTAATCACAAGAAATCAATTACAGGACACTTGACAACACGGATAGATCTTTAGAAAACATGATGTATGAGAAATCCAAACCTGGATGAGCATTAATACCTGAATGCACACAAAATCCCACATTTTTCAAGAGTGCATATGAACAAAGAATGACTAGTAAATATTTCAGAATGGTTGCCAAGGCTCTGAGGAATAGGAATGCAAAATCAATGAATAAAAATGATAAATAAAGCAAAATGGAGCTTTGAAGGAAGAAATGATAGCTACATGCAATGAACTAAGGAAGTTATTGAACTTGATTTCTTGCACAGTAGTTCAGCCACAATAAAACAAAACAGAAACCTGGCTCCAACACTTTTGGGCAGCTGGACACCTGCTTTTTTTTTAAAAAAAATCTTGTTCATAAAATGATTAATTTCTTAATTCTAGTTCTCTAGACTAATGGTGCTCAACTTGTGTGCATAAGAATGAAGTGGTGAGTTTTTGATAGTGGGTTTCAGAGCCCAGAAACTGTAGGCACAGGGGCTCACTGGCTGAGAACATCACCACATCACAGGCCATATTCTTGTGAAGATAAAGAGAATAAATTGGGTATTTTATGAGCTAAACAGTTTAGTTTGATGTCACCCCCCCCAAAAAAAATGACTGATTTTTGACTTTGTGCATTTCCAAACAATCTAGAACTCAATTCTAAGAACTTGAGCACATATTAATTGTGGAGTGTCTGGGTGTTATTTAAACATCCACAGATCAAGCTTATGGGGGGTGGGGAGCAATTGTGGAAATCACATCTATCCAGGCTGTATTTTATTATAATTTCTTACTAGTTTTATTATGTCCCTAACTTGACTTCATTTTTCACTTTTCAATGGGTTCTTAACATCCTGGTCTCTAGATTGGAAAGCATTTAATTGTTCCATAGATTTATTTACAGAAAACAGACAGGAGAGAAGAGGAAGGGCTACAGAGGAGGACCCCTTCTGCTTATCACACAGGCTAACTTCCAAGGTCTTATTTTCCTGCCCTGATCTCCTGAGGTCTCAGATTCTGGCCAGTACTTTCTTTATCAATTTTCAAAGGAATTTGATTACACCAAAATACTGTTTAGCTAGAGTAACTTAGGGACTCTAATGAAAAATGCAGTTCAGTATGCAGATACTCTAAATTGCATCTTCCCTCCCATGCTCTGTCCTAAAATTCACAGGGTTGGTGCAGAGACCTCTCTATAGGATGCAACTGTGGGAAATCTTTGGGGAAGACTCATTTATCTGTCTAAAAATTTAAAACAAAATAATACAACCACTCAAAATCAAACAACAGAGATAACAGCCCCAAATAAATAGCATATGCTAAAACCACAGGAACACAAACACAGCACCCTTAATTCTGAGCTTGAAGATTCCGGGCAGAAACATTCTGAGGAGTAGCACATCTGAATGTTCATCAAACAAAACCCCCCTCCAGGGGATGCTTACAAATTTCCACATGAACCCAGCTCAATAGCTTGGACTAAGAAGTTTTCAGATAAGGAATTGGAGTTAAGGTAAGCTATCTGCACACCACATCCTCCCAGTCCCAAATCCAAAGCAGGCGTTTAATCACAATTACTCAAAAGTTTTGTTTTACTGATTATAGTAAAACTATTTTGCCATAACAATATAATCAATTTGGGAAATGAGAACTTCAAATGGTCTTATCAGGTCTCTTACAAATTCACACAAATACAATCTTGGAAAAGGTTTCTTTCCAGCTATGGATAGAGATATGCATGACTATGAGTATACTGATATTGCCCATATAAAGAGGTTAAATAGGTCTCAGAGGTGCCTGGATCTTTCATAAAACTTGAGCTATTTCTTAAAGTACCAATTCATTATAATATGGTCCTTCTTTCTGCTCTTCCAAACTGCCTTTATGAAACACATCAATTTGGGACGTATGGGGCCAAGAGCAGCATTTTTGTTCATTTTGGTTAGATAGTTTCTTCTGCTGCTCCATGAGGATAAAACCATCAGAGCTAGCAGTTTCTGAACAGGTATTGGCGGGTGGTGGCTTTCTGTTTGGCTGCTGAGGGAGAGGGAGAGGTAGCTACCTTGAGCTTTTTGATTTGGAGCTCGATGGTCTGGATGTCGGTGCTGAGCTCCAGGCGTTGGAGCTGCTCCAGTTCTTCCTCGGTCTCCCCCAGCCAGGCCCAGATGTTGTTCAGGTCCGAGTTGAACTGCTGCCACTTCTGGAGGTTCTGCTTCATTCTCAACTCCTTGCTCAAGGCCTGGGCCTGTAACAGCTCCCATCGGTCAATGACACCTGGCAAGACATGCACAGAACAGTGAGGGGTTTCTCCACCTATGACATTTAGGGAATGCTTTAATCATATGGTGGTGTCTAACTTTAAGGAGCAACAGAAAGAAAAGTGATTCTGCTGGACATTTCTGTTGTCATTTGTAAACGACAGCTAAATGGGTCCAATTTGTGTTCTCCCCATTTGTTTTTATAATGATAATGAAGTAAAGAAAAATTAGCTATACTGTGAAGAGCTTTATGAAGAGATGAGCAGCCACATGCATGAAGAGATCATTCCATTCTTTTTTATACTAGTAAAACTGTAACACACTATAATTATATATAATAGTGGAATTCACTGCTACACATTCATACATGCATACAATATAACAATGTGATTTGGTCAATTTCTTCTCCAATACTTCCCCTATCTCAATCCTCTTCTTTCCCCTGCTCCAACACCCTCCTGGTTTCCTTTTCTGTTTTCATAAGACTCTCTTCCCTATTTTTTCCTATAGCTTACAGATACAAGAGAAAAACATATGACCCTTGACTTTTGAGTCTGGCTTATTTTGCTTAACAAGTTCTATCCATTTTCCTACAAATGACATAATTTTATTCTTTTTATGACTGAATTATATATATATATATCTTTTTTTTTTTTACCCATTCATGCACTGACAGACACCTAGACTGTTTTTATAGTTTGGCTATTGTGAATTGTGCTGCTACAAACATGGGTATGCATGTATCACTATAGTATACTGACTTTAATTCTTTAGGATAAATATGAAGGAGTGGTGATATGGGTCATATGGTGGTTCCATTCCTAGTTTTTTGAGGAACTTCCATACCGGAAATCCTTCTGTTCTTGGTTCCTTCTTATAATAGACTCTGAGAGCATACTTTTAAAAAGTTGACTAGCTACATCAGAGATAGTTCATTCAAATAGAATAGGAAAACCACCACAAGGACCTTCACCTCCTGTCTCTGTCATGGGAGAACAGGAGACCCTGGAGAGTTCTCAGGACAGAATAGAAGGAGGCTGAGCAGCCCAGTAGAACTTGGGTGTGACAAAGTGCTTCAGGATCTTCTTTTTCGCAATGTCTTGAATGAGCACAGTGCACTCACCAGCTGTCTGGGTCTCAGTGCTGTTCAGGTTGACAAAGCCAGGAAAGCTGTCTTCTTCCTCCTTCAGCTTGTGCTCCAATCTCCTCACTGAATCTATGCTGCCACTGCATTCTCCCAGCAGTTTCATCTGTTTAGACATAAGAAACAGCCCCCTATCACCAAAGCTCTCACAAGGACAAGAGCTTCCAGAGGAGACCCCTTTGTACTTCCGGGGGAGGGCAGTGGCTGTATCATACTTTTCTGTGCCACTTTACTAAAAGTAGGCATAGTTTAAAACCGTGCTATCTCAACAAGCGATAGATATGGAATGACACAAGAAAGCTATGCCTTAAAGATTTGCTCTGCACGCATGATTGGCAAGAGAAGCCCTTGGATTCTTTTTTTTTTAAAACTCCTAAATCAGAACAGATTAAATTAATCTGGGACTTAAAACCAAGAGCCTCGGTTGGCAAGGCAATATATAATTTTTGGCAAGTTGCTCTCTGTTTTTCTTTGTCAAACTGAAATGTGGAAGCACCGATGTTACCACAAATCTCATGAGAACGTTTCTGAAATAAATAATTAAAATACTTAAAAGTATAAAGCAATATTAAAGTCAGTGTTTTACAAGGAAGTTTAAGCAATATTTAATAGGTATCGAGGGACTAAATTCTAAAATCAAAGGAAAAGCTGCCAAATCCATTTTAATATCATCTACAACATTCTAATATTAAAAGGATAAATCACCTCAAGGCATTCTTGCTGTATAGCTCATAACATTATCTCTTACAGCCCTTAAAACAGATAACAGTGCTGTTGAGCTACTTTGATTACTTTTGACTAAGGATAAGTACAATTTCAGTGATGTCAGCATAATGATTAAAAATTATACATTTAAAGGCAGGTTTTACTATATAGAAGTAATTATAAGGACAATTAATATCAACATTTATTACTAGAACAATTTCCTTTCCTGGTTTAAAAAAGTAGTACATGTGAATTATAAGTAGACTAGGGAAACTACTTTTTCTTTCTTTTTACTAAGTAGTCTTTTAAATGTGAAAGAAGATCTGAAGCAGGTAAGAGATTTACCCTAAAATTATCTTGCTTAAGTATGTGGAGGAAACAGGTCCTTTCTCTGAGAAGAATTACTTGATGAATAACTGAAGCAGGATGAATTAAAATTATGAGAGATAAAATACATAGCTAATTGCTGCACAAATAAAATTGGTGATATACATAATCCCTTGATGTCTTTTCCCAAAATTCCTCTTTTGAGTCATAACAATTGCAATTCCTTTCTCCAAAATGAGCACACAAAGATCAGAGGATGGGCTGGGGGTACAGCTCACTGGTAGAGCCCTTGCCTAGCATGCACAAAGCTCTGAGTTTTATCCTTAGGAATCCAAAAAAAAAAAAAAAAAAAAAAAAAAAAAAAAGAACAACAATAGAAAAACAAAGATTTAAAAAAGATTCCCAAGGTCATTCAGTGAATCAAAAGCCCAGGAAAAGAACTTTAAAAAATTCCATGTTAGTAATCTATTAGCTAAAATCTTCTTTCAAGGATAACCTTGATTCAGAAATTATTAGCTGAATTGGATAAATGCCTAATGACATTTGGGAGCCAAAGCCTTTTGTTGCATTCAACTAAAGGATCTTCCTAAGTGCTCAGTGTAAGGAACAGGCTGGTTATTAAAGTGGGCTCGGCTCTGAAAACAGACCAGGTTCTACTCAAACTTTAAATAGCAGGGCTTTGTTCTGCAAATCCACCTTCAGGAGTTCAAGGACACTCAGAGCCCTCACAGGGCACACAGACCGTTCTATGTCACTGAACTGTGATCCGGGTGCAGGTCAGGAGTAGGGTGGTCAAGTTACTCACATAGCCTTTGTAGCTGGAGTCCAGCTCTGGCCCCGTGGGAGTTTTGCTGCGAAGAATATTTTCAGTTTGCTGCATCTGGAAGCGGCTGTCATCCAGGGCTTTGTCCAGTTGTCGGATCTGTGACTCCAAGGCGCTGCGATCTCCTGCAGTGCCAACCATAAGAATGCTCAGTGGCCATGCTGTTATACTGAGTTCAAGTTTAACATTCAAGGAGAAGTTTCAGAAGTTATTTCAGCTATGGCAGCATAGAAGGGGTGTGTCTGGGAGTAATTATAAAGCAAATTTAGTATTACAGTGCTGGTGGGTTAGATGTTTAAGGGGCTAAACCAATGAGTGTGCTTCCCCTGAATGCCAGCAGCTGGACATTGAAAAGGGTTCTGCAGTTGATTCTGAATAACCTTGAGTGTCCACTTCCTCTCCCAGCTGATCCCCTGTCATCTGAATGCTGTAGACAGTGGAAGGCCTTTCTGAAAGTCTGAAATGGTGCCCTGGCACTCCTCCGGAAGCAGGAGGCAGTAACTTCCCTGACTTTTTCTGTGGTCATTTACTAAGTAGAGGGTATTGCACTCTCTATCCTGCCTTTCTGTAGCACAGGAGACCACAGTGCCACTGAAGGCCCAGGTTGTTGGGACAGTGCATCATTTAAGGAACAAATTCAAGTTAACCAGGAAAAGACTAGCTCAGAATAGACATGGAGACATCAAACTAGCAGTGATTTGCTTTTTTTTTTGGGGGGGGGGAGGGTGGGTATCGAACTCAGGGGTACTTGACCACTGAGCCACATCCCCAGCTATATTTTGTATTTTATTTAGAAACAGGGTCTCACTGAGTTGCTTAGTGCCTTGCCATTGCTGAGGCTGGCTTTGAACTTATGAGCCTTCTGTCTCAGCCTCCTGGGCCACTGGGATAAGGTGTGTGCCACTATGCTGGACAGTGATTAACTTTGATCTAAAACCTGAACAAAATGAAGAGAAAGTTAAGATTTAAGCACATTCATCTAGGCAAGGTCTTACTTATTGCCTAGGTGTTGGCTGATTCTTCTCTTAGAGTTGTGACATACTATGCGTGTATGCATTTGCCTGTGTTTGCACTAATGAATTTTTGTGTGTGTTTGTGTGTGTGCGAGTGTGTGTGTATTACAGTCTTTCAAACTGAACAATAATACTGATCATCAGAATGGAGCTGGCACAGGGTGAAAGCAGAAAAAATATTAGTAAGCGCTATTAAATTTATTTATTTTTGCAAGAGAAGCCCTCTAAGTACACCTGGGAGAGGTCTCTCACTGACAATTGCTGAGAAAATAACCCATTCAGCAATGTCACCTCACTTCCTGTTCTTTTGCTTGTCTTTAGAAACTGATGTGCAAATTAGTAACTCCATGATCATGTCACTGTTATCCCAACTGTCCCCAGTTACTGATACTGAACTACCATTTGTCTAATGCAGTACTGAGCAAAACCAGTTCCATTTTTTTTTCTTTAATTCTTCTTGTTTCAAGAAGAGATTATCCTTTAAGAAATCAAAGGCTCAAGAGATTGTGGAACACATTTTTCATTTCATATTATTTTACAAGACTCCTTAGATGAAAATGATGGATTTTTAGAGCTGAAGTCTTATTTCACCCTTGTCTTATATGGGACCTCTGAGATGAACAGGTTGCATGGAGAGTGTGCTGGGTCATTCACCCAGCTAGAGGTAGGTCACAACCCTCAGAAGCTGGCGCTGCCACCATCAAGTGGAGTGCCAGGGCTCAGTGCTGAGGACTGGCTTTCCCTCTCAGGTTTCCTGCTGTTAATGGGCATCCGAGGTCTGCACTTAATGAGACTGATTATCATTTGACAAGCCGAGAAGTTATTTCATTGCACTTGATTACTGAAATTGTATTCTCGGTGTTGGTCAACTGGCTGCTTTTTTCTAGCGCAGTGGGGATTGAGGGAGGTTGTGCCTTAGCATGCTTGAGCCCGGAAGCTGTGAGAGATGGAGAAGCTGTGCTAAGAGAGGTGGCTGGTTACAGCAGGAGACAGGAGGCTTGCTCTGGCTTTTCATGCCTACCAGAGGTATCTCTGATTGCATTTTCTGTGAGTTTTACATAGGCCTCAGGGCTTTCAGGGATCACTACATCTGCAAAAAGAGCACAGTCTAAGTTGACAGCTACACTGGAAACCTGATTCCCTGTGGCAGGAAAATAACTTTCCTGGGGAAAAAGAGGTAGTTAGTTATTCCAGACAGATGGCTCCTGTGTGCACAGAGAAAGAGTGTGCACATTCATCAGACACTTCCAGAAATGAATCCTACTAAGAACTCACGTTGAAGGACTGTGTTTTTTGAGCTGGGCACTGTTTTAAGCACTCATTTTTTCTCCCAGAAACCCTACAGCATGACTGGTAGTATTATTTCCAATTTATAGATAAGAAAACTGACATCCAGTTTAATGAAGTTACATATCAAAGTTTAAACAGGTTTTTTAGAGGCAGAACAGGAATTTCAACCCAGATTCTAGAACAGAACTGACCTTTATTTTCTCTATGTAAACCACATATGTAATTCTAGAGGTTTAATAGCCATGGTAGAGAGTAGTAAGCAGATGAAATTGACTTTAATGCTATATTTTACTGAATCAACATATCCAAATTATGATGTAATCAAAATAAATATTGATGATATTTTACAACCTTTCTTTGTAGTAAGCTTTAGAAATTGGTGTGTAAGTAAGTGCATTTTCCATTTACAACCCATCTCAATTTGCACAGTCACATTTCAGTGTTCTGCAAGTCATGTAGGTGGCAACATTTTAGATGGTGCTGATTCTGATGACATATGCCTAGCTAGCTAAGGGGCTCTGGTGTCAAGAAAATGGGAATGTGAGAAATCATTTTTGTTCTTAGAACAAAGTCACATGCATTGGGAATTCAGATGTGAATCATCAGCAATAAACAAACTTTTTAGGGGACTATGAGATGCACTTTCATGTGCTGTAAATCAACCTCCAATGATTTATTCTGTTTTTACTCATCTTCCATACCATGAACCTCCTTCTCTATCTAACCCCCCCTTCACTCTATTTCCTCCTTGAGTTTTTGACCTTCTTGTTTTCCTCTAGACAGATTTCTTGTGTGATTCCCTGTATTCACTCAGGGACAATTACCATTTGCAAAGTGGATAACTAGCTCATCTGACTTTCCAGGTCCTGAACTTCAGACCCAAGCATCAACTCCCAGATCACGGCATCAGGGATTCTTCAAACATCTCTAAATCAGGCCACACACCACCCGCACAGCACATCCCATCTCACTGCTGTGCCTCCCTTGCCCAGTTGTTCCAAAACATTTTCTCCCTTTTGTGATACTCAAAGGGTAGGATCACCCACCATGTTTACATCAAGCCCCAGTCAGAAAACTGTCTCCATCTGGTGGATGGAGGAGTCTTCTCCTCCTGGTTTCTCACCTCCTTTAGTCTTCCTAGACCCAATGCTTCTTCCTTAGTTCAGACCACCATGCTGTCTCTGCTCTGGATTATAAAACATTTCCACCTGGACTCTCGTCTGCCCAATATGCTTTCCTCCTATAGAATCTAGTTGATCCAATAGGAAACTATGCATCTGATGACCTCTCTCCTTAGACCCCGTTGGGGATCCCCACTGCCTTCAGGGCAAGAACCAAACTCCTGACATGGTGAACAGACCACTTCACGACTAGGCGTTTGTCTTTCCAGGGTCGCTTTGTCGACTCCATGTCACCTAACCTACAGTCTTGCCACTCTGGGAAAACTTGAGATGTCCCAGGGCAAGGGGCAGAGGTCCTCTCTTCACCTCTGAACTTTGCCATGTCCACCTTACTGACCGATACTCATCCTTCTGGTCTCAGCTTACAAGTCTCTTCCCTGAAGCCTGTGCTCTGAACTGCAGGCCAGTTGCCCACGACTGCACTTCCTAAGCCACCACAGGGGCATCGCCCCCGAGCCTCAGATGGCTCACCGCATAGTATCGACTCTCATTTATTCCCCTCCAGCTGGCACACAGGAGGGCTCCCCTACCTGATAAGCCAACAGCTCCCCTGAGGTAGAATTCCTTGTCTTCCTGACCCTCTTCATCCTCAGAGGGCAGAGTCCTGGACACGGCAGACTCCAGGTCACGACTGAGGTCATAGTCATGATCCCACTCCAGGGGGATGGAGTCCACGCTGGCCGGGGTGTCCCTTCCCGACCGCTCGCTCCGGAGGGGCTGGGGAAGGGAGAGGGAGGGGTTGGAGGAAGGCTGCGGGGAGAGTGCGTCCGCAGAGGGGTCCTGCCAGCGCAGGTCCGAGAGAGCAGCAGAGTCATCGAGCTCCAGCTCCCGGTCAGAGAGGTCATGCTCATCGTCTGGCAGCTAGAAGGGAAGTGAAGTCAACTCTGTTACTGCCCTCACCTCTCAGGCTCCACCGCTCGGCAAACCTCAGCACTGGAGCCCAGAGGGCCACACGGCTACCGCGCAGCAAGAACAAACTTCCCGGGAGCAAGTAGATAAGACTCTTCTGGTCACTTAGAAAAGGCCTTATAAATCAGTCTAGACAAGCCTCCATTTTATTGCCAGCAACATGAGAGTAATATGAAAGTCAGTTTCAATTATGAGAGAAAATTAAATAAGATGATGTAAACCAAGGTCACCTAGCACTGCACCTGCTATACCATGGGTACATAATGCCATATGTTGGTAACAGAAGGAAATCACTAATAAAACTTTAGCTTCCCTTTTGGCCTTATGTGGCAGCTACAAAATACATGACCTCAGAGAAGATTCCCAACATCCTAATAACACCACCTCTGCAGATGAGATGTGTTTATGGTTGCAAGTAGGAAAGCAGAAGAACAAATTCACCTAAACACAACCTCATCAGCTGAGCCACTATTGACATGGCTCACTTCATCTCCCTATTTCTTCTAGAAGCTTCTTGGTCTTGCATAGAAGATATGCACTCAGAACTTTTTTCAAATCTTTATATTAACTCACCTAACAATCAAATAAATCCTTTTACAAGGTCGTTACTGCGAGGAAATGCGTTTCACAGTTGAGGAAACGGAAGCAAGAAAGGTAAATACTTGCTCTAAGTTTACAGAACCAGCCTGTGTCAAAGCTAGGACTGAGCCCAGGTGTCTAGTTCCAGAGTCTGGGCTCGTATCCTCCTCACTATTCTACCATATCCCACATAATAGTTCTCTTTAGATCTAATGGCCATGGAAGAAAAGGGTAATGTCACCTACAGGCAGGCGGATCAGCTTCTTGTGGTATCTTTCCACGCGCCCAAAGACCTCCTGGCAGTAGCGACGGAGCTCGTCCAGTTCCTCTTCGATGACTGCTGCATCCAGGGGCTCGCTCTTTTCTATCAGCTGCTCCCCTTGGGCAATTATCTGCTCAATCTTGTTGTGGTTTAGTGAAATTTCCTGCTGGAAGGCCTAGGGAGCACAAATCCAATGTGATTTTTTTGTTGTTGTTGTTGCTCTCACTGATATAAAACAACAACTACACATTTCTCATTACATTAGAAAAACATTTTTCATGTAGGGGATGTTAGAATTACTGTGTATGATGACAGGCCAAGAGGCTATACCCCTCTAAATTTAAACGTAAGATTTCAAGTCAGATTAGGAGGCAGAAATGGAAATGTTAGAAAAGATCCTTTGATATTTAAATTTACCAACACAGACAGTGTGGGTAGAAAAGAGGGGGGAAATATTTGCATCCATCATCAAGTTAATAGCTCTGATATTAACTTGACCAATGACCCCATCTGCACATTCTGACTTGTATCACGTGAGGTAAGTCATTTGCCAACCATGACTCAGTGAAGCTATCTGAATCCTCCTCAGGGGATTCTTTTTTTTTTTTTTTCAGGATGTGAGTGTTAAAGCATGAAGTTGGAAAGATTCTAAAAGCAAGAAATTCTGATCTATGTAGTTGGAAAGAGTTAAATCACTGGCAAAAATTTAAAGTGATAAATTTTAGTTCAGTAGAAGAATAAATAAGAAAATTTCATAAGCTTCCTGGACAATTGTTCAATTTGTTAAGAACATTGCCTTTTAAGGAAATCCTTAGACCTAATCTACATCCTCACATTCGAGTTTCTAACCAGCCACTCTGTTTGCATTATACAGTGAAAGATACAAAATATATTTAAAATTAACTTGTCCTGTATGAATGAAGAACATATGAAATAAAATACTAACATAAGAAAGTCACACTGTTCTAGAACATGGAAGTCAGCTAAACTATTTGTAAGTCCTAGAAACAAAATAACAAGAGAGGCCCTCTGAAACCCGGCAATCAAGCTACTATTTACAAGTATATATGTTAATGGTGGTTGTCTCTGGCTAGTACTCTTTATTTTGAATATATTTTATATTTTCTAAATTTTTTCACAATCAAGCAGAATACACACACACACACAGTGTGTGTGTGTGTGTGTGTGTGTGTGTGTGTGTGTATTTGGTACCAGGGATTGAACATACATGTATGTATATGCATATGTATATGTGTGTGTATGTGTGTGTGTATCCAGGGATTAAACTCTGGGGCACTCAACACTTAACCACTGAGCCACATCCTCAACTCTATTTTATATTTTATTTAGAGACAGGATCTCACTGAGTTGCTTAGCAGCCTAGATGTTCCTGAGGCTGGCTTTGAACTCATGATCCTCCTGCCTCAGCCTCCTGAACGGTGGGGATTGCAGTCATGTGTCAACATGTCTAGCAAGAAGAACTAATATTTTAGAGTTCTTTGTTATATCCTCACAAAAGAATCTACAAACTCTTTCTTTTGTGCTTTCTTCAAATTGATACTTTGAAAATAATGTATCTATTACCTTGAGCTGCTTTATTTTAGCTTGAACATCACACTCAGAAAAATGTTCAATATTAGTGAGTTGTAGATCCATCTCTGTTAGCCAGACCAGAATGCTGTCCCGCGCAGTCTCAAATTCCTCGCGCTGGCTAATGAAATGCTGGATGAGAAAGGAAGAACATAGCAATTAAAAAGTCCATGCCAACATGCTGAGGTGGCACAGCCGGTTCCAATGTCTTTCTGGAGAGTCATTTTCTCAACAAGGAAAGAGAACCCTGGGAACCTTCACTGGATCGCTGCCCCTACTACCCTCTTGCCATCCCAACCTTCCCCCACCACTGAGATCCTGGTTCAGGGTTGTGCTCAGAGGGCCCAGCCCTGTCCCCTGGGCCTCTTAGTCTCAGAGGAGGCATAAGGGAAACCTTGAGTCTGCGCAGGATGGAGGTGACACGCTTCTGCAGGTTGTCCCATCTCTGGTTGCCTTCGTGCACCATCTGTTTGAGGCTACATGCGGAATCGGTGCGATTCTCCCTGGCCAGGCGACGGTACTGCTTGTTGATCAGCTCCAGCTGGGTCAGGCTCTCATGGACCTGTCGCTGGAAAGCCTAAGACCACAGAGAAGATCAAAGTCAGTGTGGGAGATCAGTGAAGGACCTTCAGCCACGGCTCCTGGCTTTCCCACAGCAGGGTCAGAGAGGATGGAAGTGACGCTACCACAGATAGAGGGAAAGGATGGTTTGTATTGGAGGTGCATGTCCCTGATGAAAGCAGAGTCATTGATCAGCCTAGCTTAAGGAAAGGCATGAATCAATCAAGAATCTGAAAGAAAATGGGAAATACTAATAAATCAATGTATCTGTAAATAAATATACATATAAATTTATGCACATATATTCATATGTGTATATACATACACTATATATATATGTATATGTAGATATAGGCATATAAATAAACACATATGCATATAATATGGCTTTTAAAATAATTAACAGTCTGAAAACAAATTTTCTTATCAAACAAACCAAGTATAAAAGTATATATATATATGGGGAAATGTGAGTTGGCAGTGTTCAATAATTCTAGCATCAATACTGAGAAAAAATATCTATAACAGACCTATTTATTTGTGAATTATGTAGTTTTCTAAATACTCAGAAATGGATTCAATTCTGGTGTCCATTATGAATAAAATTAAAACCACCTTTTGTGGAAGGACCTCTAAATGCAAGCTGTTTCCAACTTTTCAGAAAAGCACTATAGTAAAACACAAGTAACTTTCCATTTTAAAAAAATTTTGGAACATCTGTTGTTCCCAGTAATTATTCACAGTTTTTATAAAACATGTTAGTGCTGGTTACTATTTAAGTCATGCTACATGCCTTTTATAGATTCTGCAGTTAAATACCTGGCTGCTCTGTTGCTACAATATACAATAGGCCAAGAATCATTTGGCCAAAATAAAATGAAGCTTCTTTTTCCGAATTTATTTGTATGATTTATGACTGATTTTTATCTTAGCACTAGACTAAAAACTTTATAATTATTGAATCAGACTGTACTCATCTAAATTCTGAAATTCTATTTTCCTTGGCTCTTCATATTGTTTGCATGGTATCACGTTTCTGCCTCGTAAATGTTTTCTTTCTGAGAGTTGTCTTAAGAGCCTCCAACCCAGTGAGTCTAATCAGCACTTCTATAAAATTTTTAAGTTATTTCCCCAGTGAAGAAAGTGGCAAGGCAGGTTTGGCTTTTGATGTTACTAGAAGTCAAGGTACTGCTTGGCCACTAGGTTGGTGGTAAAGTACCCAGGGGAGGCACCCCAGCACATTCAGGTCTCTCCCAATATTTATGCAATGGAATAGGCTAAGGATTGCCCTTAAGCAAAATTTTCTTTTTGTGACTTATTTTCATATCTTCAAAAAATTTACTACACAATTGGTGATAAACGATAGCATCAATCATTAGAGGAACTGACTATATGGGTAACTTTCGCTGTAAATTCAGAGTTTAAAATAGCATCAAGAAGGATCTTAAATATAATCTTCTTTGTAGTATAAGCCAATTATATGGGTTTTGACCTTATTGAAGCTGAGTGCAATAAGACTCAGGACAGTAGCACTTCCAGTAGCACGGGTCTGCATCAGGCTGACCTGAAACCTACTGTCATTTGCTGTGGCTTTTTACTAGAAGTTTTCTAACGAAAAACTTTTTTATATGGGACATTTTTTTTTCCCCCTGGAATTTAGTGGGATAGTTTTGTATAAATCTAGGCAGAGCAACTCATTTATTTCGCACAGTAATTGAACATTTTTATAGATTCACCTAGCTGTTCATCTGACTCTTAGATTGTAACCCCACAAGCATAAAAAGCAAACTTTGTATTTCCTGTCATAGGCCTCAGTAAATGCCTGGTTAACTGATGTTGGAAAGTAAAAATGAACCCTCCTGGACTTGGTTGGATTTTTAAAATCTTATTTCTAATCATTTTGAAAAGGTTGGGGCAGAATTAGCAATGATAAGAAAGCATCAGAACTGTCCATTCTCAGCATATATGAGTATACATCTGCTTATCAGTGGGAACGAAAGAGAAAAGAAACTCTAAATTAAAAAAAAAAAAAAGAAAAGGTCCAATTTAGGCTATGTCAAGGCTCTGTGAAGATCAGAGACTGCTGAGAAGTTAGAGTTTTGTGGTACTACAGTGATGGAGTAGACTCAAGATTATGCAAACCAGCGAGGAGATGGAATCAACTACTGAATGATTTATTTCTTTATGAATATTATTACACTACTGCTATTTTTATCTCCATGGAGTTAAAAAGTCTTGGTGAGTCAAGAGGACACTGGTCTTTGTTGTTCGATTAGAAAAGAGTTATAATGAAAGGAATGGGTGGGGGGACAGGAAATAGGAAAGATTGTGCAATGAATCTGACTTAACTTTTCTATATACATATATAAATACACGACAGTGAATCTCCATGTCATATACAACCACAAGACTGGGATCTTAATTAGAATAAGATGCATTCCATGTTTGTATAAATATGTCAAAATATATTCATGTATATCTAAAAAAGACAATTTTTTTAAAAAAATAATTTTTAATTGTTGATGGACCTTTTTTTAAAATTTTTTTTTATATGTAGTGCTGAGAATCAAACCCAGTGCCTCATGCATGCCAGGCAAGCATTCTACAACTGAACCACAACCCCAGCCCCCAAAGAACAAATTATTAAAAATACATTTTTAAAAAGACCTGAATTATAATAAAAATGTCCTATTCAATTCTGGATCCAACCCTATCTTATCAATGATTAAAATTACTCATATGTGTGCACATGCATTCCAATTCAGTAAAAGAAAAAAATTGAGAAAGAACATTTAGAAGGTAGATTTTTATAATATAGAACACTACCACATTGTAATTTCAGAAGAGATGAGTGACTGAGAAGAATTTTGAAATAAAAATAATGCCAAGATTATTACAAAATGCAAGTCTTGTTTTGTAATACAATTTCTTTTTATTATTACTTTGTAATTCTCCATAATCTGAAATGGAAATAAAGTCTTCCTTTATCCACTTCCTTTACCCCTTCTTATGGGGCAATATCAAAGTGGCCACAAAGTCATCACCCAGCTATTTGAACAAACAGCATGGGGGTGGAGAGTTAGTTTATGTCTTGGACACCAACTCTTAGCTGGCTACTTCAAAAGCAAAATAACGCATTAAATATTTGGAATTCTAATTCACCTCAAATTTCTTTAGTTCTTCCTTAGCAACTGTATAGAGCACCCCAGAAGAGCTGGGGAAAGCTGCAGTCCTTTCTGAAATCTTCAGCCAATCTTCAAATCGAGAATAGTCATCCAGAAACTTCTGCCACAATCTCCAGGTCTCTTCGATTCTGAGACAGAAAATGAAGGAACAGACTCCCATTATTTAAGACTGTTTATGCACCAGCACCCTGTCTGATGCCTGCAACAGGATTAAGAGTGCCCAAATAAGCAACTGCTGTGCCAAACAATAACCTTGCCTTGAGCCAAACTGACCAGAGAGAGCGAAACAACTGTTTGAGCTAAAATAAAACAGCTGTTTTTTTTTTTTTTTTTAAAGCATGCCCTGCAGCGGAATTAGTCAAATTGAATATCATGAGCACATAATGTGAGCTGCCATGGATGTTTGTAAGGAAATTTTGAAATGCAACATATTGAGTGCTGATGATCCATTAAAATATACCAGGTTTGAAAATCCACTAAATTCAACTTCACACTCACCCGATGTCAACCTATGACAGCAAGATAAATATCAAGCTTTTAAAAGTCACCAGAGAGCATGATGATTCTGTGTTTTAAGTCATTACGATAATGTTGTAATAACACATCACAGGTTTCTGCCACCCTAAATTTCAAAGGGCTTAAAGATGAAGAATGTGTCTCTTCATTATGTAATTTTTAGTAAAAGAATGATACTTTTTTTTTTTTTACAACTGCAAATTCTGCAAAGTTATTCCTTCATGGCAAGGCTGTTTTATTATTCTGTATGACATTTAATTGGTAAGGTCAGACACAACTCGGCATGTTATATTTATATATTACCTTTACACCTACTTATTTTCCCAACTAAATGTAGATGGCAGTAAGTTGGGGAAGCCAAGGCTATTTTTGGACACTGTAACCAAAAGGAAACAGTGAGCCATGGATACTCTGGGTCTTTTTTTAATTTTTTTTTTTTTTCCTTTTTGGTCTTTGCTCTTCCCTAACTGAACACCCCAGCTCACTTGAGCCTCCTTTCCATGGACATAGCGCAGATGTTTCTCCACCGCCGGTCCAGGTTTCGAGTAGCCTGCTGGATGGAGTCACACTCGGCATCGGTGGCACAAGCATCACAGTCATGCAACAGGACTTCACACAGGTTAAGGACGGAGGCAACACCGGTACTGTGCTTCTCTATGTCTCTCTGAAGCTCCTGCAGGGAAATGCAGCATGCTTTATTCCCAAATACCACATAGATGGAAAGGAGAAGCTGCAACATTGTTCACTGCCTGATAAACGGTAGGCTAACCAGTGACCAGCATTTCACTTCTTGGATGGAATGAAGTTTCTGGAGTCACATTTATGAAGTCCGGCAAGCTCTAGGGTACAGTGTGAGAAGAGGGATCTAGAAATATTTTGGCTACATGAACAGTGCCAAAATGGAAACTGAACAAATGGAATGGACTACACTAAAGGAATGGATTACCCTTCTTTCATGATTGGAAAATGAATGTGATGCTCATCTCAACTCTAGAAACTCTGCTTCCATTCTAATTGATGGATCACTCAATGAAATTTATGGGCACCTATTATAGTTAGTACTCAAGAACTGCAATTTAAACCTCAAAGATCTGCAAACTGTTCTAAACAGTTAATAGCACACATTGTTAAGAGGTGTCATGGTTTAAGGGACCTAGGTTCTGTAGGATATATGATACCATTACCATCAGCAGCTTTCTCAGAGTGTGATTTTAAGTGTGGAACAAAAACTAGAAGTTAAATTTCCCCTAATTCCTACATGTAAACTTTCATGTTAACTGCATATTATGTAAATAAAATGTGTTCCTTATTTTCTCCATGAGTTTTGCTATAATTCAGATTTGGAATGTCCCCCAAAGGTCTTATGTTAAAGGTGTGGTCAGCCACCAGTGATATTATGGGGAGGTGGTGGAACCTTCAGGAGGTGGGGAAAAGGAAGTGAGGTCACTGGGGGTGTGTGCATAAAGGGGATTTGGGGAGTCTAGTCTCTTCCTTTTTCTCTTATGCCTCCTCTGCCCACCACAGGTGAACACCATAATGTGCAGGGTCATCACAGGCCCAAAGTAATAGGGCCAGGTGCCCATGGATAGACACCTCTGACACCACGTGCCCAAATAACCTTTCCTCTTTATAAGCATCTTATCGCAGGCATTTCTTCTCAGTAATGGAAAGCTGACTATCAAAATCTCTTTACTTGTGGTAAGAGTTCCACTGCAGGTCCAGGTATCTGCTTGTCCTCTTTATTATCGTCCTTAGCAAGTTTCTTTTGCAGCTCTTGGATTTGCCAAGGTTGTCTCTTCTTCTAATAATTCTTTAACTTAGATACCTAGAACTCATATTCCTGTGATGTTCTTTCTCTTATTTTTGTCCTTAACACCATGTTACAATGTCTGCAAAAAAGGCTAACATCTTGAATGTAAAACAGTAACTTTGGTTGATTTTTGAAGATCTTATAAACTAGATGTTAGAAAATAAATTATCTTAAAAGATTCCTAATTTAGTAAATATTCTTTCCAAATCTCTAGCATAGCCTCTTTACACTTATATGGAAGAGGACATCAAAGGATTGCTGATCTCAAAAATATAAAATACTACAAAAATTAAACTCAACGAGTGCTTAAAAAATATAGAGACTTATATGAGAGCAAGAATAAACTTTAGGAAAAAGTGTTAGGCATCTGAATAAAGCCTACACACTTAAAGCATAACATTTTGACAAAAATTCCCAAGGACTCAAAAGTTTTTATTGAAATCAACATATATATCACTATAAAATCATTTAACATATGAAATAATGAGTGATTTTATAGTGATATATATGAACCCTAATATAAAATAATATTTTAATCTCAGCTTTAACCTCCATTGGCAATATGGTCTCAACTTAACGCATATGAATCAATGTGGTGGCACATGCCTATAATCCCAGGAATTTGGGAGGCTGACACTGGAGGATCACAAGTTTTAGGCCAGCCTCAGCAACTTAGCAAGGTCCAAAGCTACTTAGCAAGACACTGTCTCAAAATAAAAGTTAAAAAAGGACTGTGGATGTGGCTCAATGGTATAATGTCACTGGGTTCAACTGAAAGTACAAAAAAAAAAAAAAGAAAAGAAAAGAAAAGAAAAAATAATCATCACATAAAATCTCTGAATTAATTTTTCTTTTAACAAAGAGAAATGTGACAAATTTTACCTAAAGCCATTTCAAGTCTATATCTCAAGTCTGTAATTCCATCCAAATAATTCTGTAAGAATTCAGTACATTGGAAAAAGAAACACAAAAATTCCACATGGAGGGGTTTTCTTTTCTTGCATTAAAAATTCTGTTTTTCTAGAATGAGCAATCCTCTGTCTCAAACATATATTGCTTGTTTCTAGTCTCTCTCCTATGGGAATAATAAATGCCCTACTCTAGCAGGTGATGTACTATTGTTTTCTTCCTCAAGTACCCTCACCCCTGCTCCGAACTGGCCACAGCTCACTGGCCTATAGGTCAGCTGTCCTCAGGGATTCCCTTCACCTTTATCCTGGAAATTCCCTTTTTAAATTTTTTAAAATTTTTGATTAGCATGTATTAATTATATATATAAATGGGGTTCAATGAAATGCTATCATACACAAGTGCACAATGATCAAATCTCACCGCCTTTCATATACCCTCCTCTTCTACTTCCTGACTTCTAGCAATCACTATTCTACATTCAGGTTGACTTTTTTTTTTTTTTTTAAACTCCAGATATTAAGAGAAAACATGCAGTGTTTGTCTTTCTGTTTCTGTCTCTCATTTTACTTGACATAATGTTGATATAATGTCCTTCAGTTCTATTTATTTTACTACAAATGACACAATTTCATTCTCCTTTATGGATGAATATCATTCCATTTTTCTTTCTCTCAAGCTTTATGTTTCTTATCACTTAGTGCCATTAGTGTATGCAGAATACCCTTCATTAGTTTCCTATAAATGGGTTCATAGGAGGTAAATTTTTGTTCATTAAATGGAAAGATATACAATTCTAAATTACTAATTGCTGAGAGCCATTGCCAAGTAGGAATAACGCATGGCAATTTCTTTGTCAGCATACTCCATGTTGCTCAGAGGAAGGACTCTCCATTGTGGAAATGGGCTTGCCTTTGGACCCAGGTCATTTGCAGTGACATTGCATGCATGCTTGAGTAAGGTGACCTTGCTCAAGGACCAGGGCGGATCCGGGTTTAGGGCGGATCAGGTTTTAGGGAGTATCCTGCTCCTTGGGTTTAGGGCGGTTCCAGGTTTAAGGTGTACCCTGCTGGGAATAGGGCGTATCCTATTGCCTCAGGCCCGCCTGCTCCTTGAGTTCCTGTTGAGTTCTCTCGGGATTCAGAAAGTATTTGGGATTCAGAGCCTGGTGGAGTACGTGAATTTTGCCCAGAACGTGGATTTCCCCAGAACCTGTGTGTACAGTGCCGGTGACAGTTCGAGAATAAAGAGTTGCTGTTTGAACCTACAAGGTGTGTGGTGGCTCGTGATTTTGTGCCCAGCCAGACTGCGGCAACTAATCATTCCTTCAAATCCCCCATCCTGCCACCCCAGTGCTAGGGACTGAACCTAAGGTTGAACCCACGGGTGCTTTACCACTGAGCCACATCCCCAGCTCTTTTTATTTTTTATTTTAAGGCAGGGTCTCACTATGTTGCTGAGGCGGACTTTGACCTCATGATCCTCCTGCCTCAGCCTCTTGAGTCACTGGGATTACAGGCCTGTGCTACCACGCTAAGCTCCTTTTCAGCTTTTAAAGGAAGTGTGCCAGGTTCTCCAAGATTCCAGTGTAGTTTGGGAGAAGTCAGAGTTTTTTCACCCTGGAAATATTAAAGGTCTTCTCTTTATCCATTCATCTATTGAAGGGCATCTAGGTTGCTTCCACAGTTTAGCTATTATGAATTGAGCTGCTATGAACACTGATGTGGCTGCATTACTACAGTATGCTGATTTTAAGTCCTTTGGGTATAGGCCAAGAGGTGGGATAGCTAGGCCAAAGGGTGGTTCCATTCCAAGTTTTCTAAGGAATCTCCATACTGCTTTCCAGATTGGTTGCACCAATTTGCAGTTCCACCAACAAAGTATGAGTGTGCCTTTTCCCCTACATCCTTGTTAACATCTATTGTTGTCTGTATTCTTGATAACTGCCATTCTGACAGGCGTGAGATGAAATCTTAGTTTTTATTTGCATTTCTCCAATTATTAGAAATGTTGAACATTTTTTCATATATCTGTTGATCAAATGCATATCTTCTTCTAAGAAGTGTCTGTTCAGCTCCTTAGCCCATTTATTGATTGGATTGTTTGCTTTTGTTGGTGTTAAGTTTCTTTAATTCTTTATATATCCTGGAGGTTAGAGTTCTCTTTATTGTTCAGGTTTGGCAATTTTATAATGTAGTGTCCTGGGATGGTTTTGCTTTGTTCTAAATTTTCCTGGACACTTATCAGGCCCTTACGATCTGTGAATGTCTGTTTTACATTTTTTTTTAACATTAGCACTTTGATAATTTCTTCCTCCATTAAAAAAAATTCTTTTTGGAAATTTTATGCAATAATTGAATTTTGAAATTCTTGCATTAATTTTTTTAATATTTTTCTCATATTTTTAAGTATGAATCTTTTTGTTTTACTCTGTAGGAGATTCTGTCATTTCTGAAAATTCCTTTTTTAAAAAATAACAGTGGCATCCTCTTCTTTTTTGAATGTAAATCTGTAGTTTCTATAAGAACTTTTTATAAATAAAATTTCTTCCTCTTTCTATAATGTATTCCTTTTGATTCTTCCTTTCTTTACCCTGTTACCCATTTATTTTGGCCTTTGTTTCCAATGTAGGGGGTAGAAGCTTTCTTAAACCACAGAGGTTCTTGACCATCCACACGTCCCTGAGAAAGGAGTCAGCTACAGGAAGACATGTCTAGGCCCTGCCAGCCAGCGAGCCAGGTGGGGCGTGGCCTTTCCGGGTGCCTGTTAGTACCACATCTGAAGGTGTTTTCCCTCGTCGGGGTCTGTTTCTCTGTTTCTCTATAGTGACTGCCCCAGTCTCCTGGCTGGGGTGTAAGCCTGGCTCTGACACTGTTGGAGCCCAGCTGGGAAAGAAGGGCTGGCTGCCAACTTCATCTCCCTACTTTGAATACCAGCCTGATGGTGTTCTGATCCCCATTCCCAAGTCCCTCTGGTTTGCCTTCTCCTGAGGGTTATCCTCTGGTCTTTTGCCAAAGTGAAATAGGGCTGTCTGGCTTTCTGGGCTGAGGGGGCTCTGCCAGTCTCATCACTCCTGAATCATACTTTTATGCAATGTTCCCCCTTGAAGCTCCACAGACAACCGGCTCAGCTTTACTTGATCACCATTCTGTGCCTGACTTGGACTCGGTGGCATAAATCAATCTTCTCCACCCTCCACTCTGCCAGCGCCATCAGTATTCATCTATTCATTTTCTGTCTTTCAAAATTCTATTGGCTGCCTGTCATCTCTATCATGTTCTCTCCTGTTCTATTTACCATTGTGGGTTTTGACCTTTTTTTCCCTTTGACCATCATTTTATTGGAGACTTAATAGTAGGTTGAGCTATAAATGCATATGAACAATTTGTCATATTCAACTAGATACTGTTTTGATTTTCATACATTGGCTAAATGACAATACTGGTCATTAGCATTTTAATCCTCATTACTCAAACACATCATTATCATATTATCCAAAAGAATTTAGGGAATTTAAAGCAAACTATAAGCCACACATTGCAATCATCAAAATTTCAAACATTAGTGTCCTTCAGACGATTTTAATCTTAGTCTTGCCTTTCCTTGGCTACTCTCATTCCCAAGATTTTTTTTTCTTTCTTTTTTTTTGGGGGGGGGGTTGCTTTGGTTTTTGAGTCAGGGTCTTGTTAAGTTCTGAGACTATCCTGAAATTTGCAATCCTCCTGCCTCAGCCTTCTGGGTTGCTGGGAATCACAGGTACGCACTGCCACACCTGGATATTTTTAATCTTATAAAAATTGAAAAATATCCTGCTAACAAAAAGTTTTTAGATGCAATGTTAATTTTATATTTTAAAAAACTCAACATATATGACTATACTTTAGCACCTATTTCTCATTGGCTTAGGTTGCATGTAAAAAATACAGTAAGTATATTACCTACCTCATAGGATTTTAAAATTATGTACTGTTTACATTTTATGATGTTTTAAAATTTAGCAACGTGTCTATAATGGCCTAAATGTAACAAAGGAAACAGAGTCTGGGTAAAATTTTCAAAAGCAATCTGAAGACTTCTGATGAGGAATTCATGGTGCTCATTACTAGCAAGTAGAGTCTAAAACACCAGCATGAATAAGCAAGAGGAGTGAGAAGTAAAAAAATTTTCTCCTTTGTGCATTTGAAGGGTCATCTAGTCTGCTTTGTTGGATCATACATTGTTTGCGAATGAGATGTGCTCTTCACTGTTTACACAAAGGTGAAATTACCTTTAATGTGATCTATCACCAGTGTGTGGTCTAAAGGCTGTGCAATCAATCCTTGCAGAACAAAACTTTTAAAATTCTAAGCATGCATTGTAATCTCTCTCCAGATGCTGCACACTGAAAGACAAGACTCTTTGCTAAGTCTATGGTAGTGGGCTAATGACCCATAAATAAATGAATATCACTGCAACTCAACCTTACCCGCTACCATCTTAGAATCCTTGAAGGGATGAGCACCCTTGGAGGACCAGCAGTACAATGGCCCAAGCATCTTTATAAGAGTCAGCTCTGCAGTGACTGGAACTGTCTGCCCCCTACACTTTCCTATGCAAAGCCTTCCTTCCTCCCCAGTCCTGCCTACGTTCCTCCTGGCCTCCCACCCTGAGTCACCATCTCAATCGCAGTTGCCCAGCCAGGAGGACAGGTGTTCCATGGCTTATTTGATTTCATCTCAAGTGCATTCAGTTTTACCTGCTGCTCATTAAGTTTTCTCTGTATTTCTTCAGAGTTACAGGAATCATAGACGATGGGCTTGGCCAGCTCTGACTCGATGTGAGCGAGCCAAGTCCTCAGGCTGCTCATGTTCTTATCAAGCTGCTGCACGGCCACCAGAGTCTCCTTCAGCTTCTTCACCCTGTGGGCAGAGAAGGTGAAACATGGAGCATTGTTGAGAGGCCCTGAACACACTGCTCCCACATGCAGCCCTCATGGGTTGCATTTTCAGCATCTTTTGGGTGGAAATTCAGTTAAAAGAGGAAAGCACACTAGAGATAATTTCAGAGAGATGTCATATACACTCAAGCAATTCAAGTTTTGCTGGGGATAGAATGCATTAAAGGTAACTGAGGACCTGGTGGATTATAAGCAACAGAGCGCAGGTCCAAGGTATGAAGTTTGTAACTATCCAATCTTCCACTTCAGCACCCAGATTAGTGCTTCAATGCTTCAAGGAAAGCCTTTCCCAATTATTTCCAGAGACGCAGGAAAAAGTGCTTTTTCTATGCTTGTCATTTATCTAACAATCGGGAGAACATCTCATGCATGAGATGCTGGGAAGATCAAGATAAATAAGACTATTCTTTCTCTTCTGAAGTGTGCAATCTGAAAGGAAACCTGGACCAACAACGAAATATGACACAATGTGTGAGAACTAAAGAAATGAACCAAGTCTCTGGTTAATCAATCAGCAATGATCAATTCTGTCTTGCCATGTTCAGGTAATCCTTCATTTATTTATTCATGCATGAATAAATAATGAATATTTCCCTCCCTTAATTGCTTCTACAAACACATGTGGTGTTAGGACAATGCGAAGCCAGGTGGTGGCTGAAGTTTCATTCTTCCCATTGAGGAGTTGGATTTGACAAGTAAGGAGATAATGTTGAAGCTGTATCTGCTTGAGAAAGCCAAGCAGAACACTCCTGGCCTAGGAAACAGAAGAGAAATAGCGTAGTGCTGGGGAGGCTGAAGTTAGAGGATGGGGAAAAGAAGCACAGGAGAGTTGCAACAAGGTTCAGAGAAGGGGTTCTTAGGAAATGACTGGATCATGACGCCTCTGACCTCACCAGTGGGTTACTGATTAATGGATTAATCCACCAGTCACTGGATGGACTACTGGGAGGAGGGACCTAGTGGGAGGAATTAGGTCAGTAGGGTATGCCATGGATGGGTTTATTTTCTCTCTGGTCCTTACTCTCTCTCTGCTTCCACCTACTCTGATCTGAGCAGCTCTTCTTAGTTACGTTCTTATTGCCCTGAAGTTCTGCTTCACCCTAGGCCCAAAGCAATGGACACTGCTGGCCACAGAACTAGTTGCCCATAGACTAAATTCTCTAAAACCAAGAGCCCAAATAAACCTTTCCTCCTCTAAGTTGTTTTTGTCAGGTATTTTAATAAAAGCAATGAAAAATTGACTAGCATACTTTTAAAGTGATTCATATGCATGCTAAAATTTAGAAACTACTGGTCTACCACACAGCACAGCAATGCAGGATGATGAGGCCTAAGGTGAGGATCTAGCATCTGGCAATGAGTTCATCAAAGAATTGTTCATCAAAGACTGTGGAAATAGAAATTAGAATGCATTTAAATTAAGTAAGAAACTTACAGTAAGAAAATGTAGTTAAGTTTAAGAAAGTAGGCAATGAAACTGCATAACTACAGTATGGAACTTCTGGAATGATCTGTCTTCAAGGCATAATTGACTTTTCATGGTTGGAGAGTAGATTGGTCCAAAAAGGAGGATCATAGTGATAATAAGCATAAGATCAAAGACTTCTGGTCTGGCCTATTTAAGATTTCCTTCTACCTTTGGACCATGAGTCCTATTTTCAGTTCAAGAAATATGGTTACCCCATTGGCACTGCTCATTATATAGGTGAATAGTAGATAAGCAAAATATTTCAATGTCCTAGGGTATCAACTTGGCCCAAATGGAGAGACATCTTTTTGAAAAAAAAAGTCAAGAACTATGATTGTTAAGACTGTAGGGATATGGTATGTTTAAAGTCAGGGATTTGCAAGAAAATGTTCTCAGAGACTGACAACTTCCACTCACTGTCACCGGGTATTTCCTGCTTCTCAAGCTGGAGTACACAATCACCTGAGTGTGCTTTCAGTCCCTACATGCCAACTACCAGTGCTCTCGCTCCACCCAGGTGATTCTGATATACTTCTCTGCCAAGAGTCAGTACCCTTAAGAAAAAGTCTCCTATCAAAATATTTTGATATTGTGATTTATTTTTAGTTCCTAAAAATTGATATCTTCACCGCTATTACAGTTTCAATAAATCAATATTTCTCTCTCAAATGAAAATGTAACCACATGATAATGTAATCACATTTCCTCCTTGAGATTTTCCTCAAAGCACTGTCATTCAAATGCTTTTATTTTATTTATTTTTTTTTAAAGAGAGAGTGAGAGAGGATAGAGAGAGAGAGAGAGAATTTTTTTTTTTAATATTTATTTTTTAGTTCTCGGCAGACACAACATCTTTGTTGGTATGTGGTGCTGAGGATCGAACCCGGGCCTCACGCATGCCAGGCGAGCGCGCTACCGCTTGAGCCACATCCCCAGCCCCATTCAAATGCTTTTAAAAGGTTTTCATTATGGTCAGCTATCAATAATAGTAATAACATCTATATTTGGTTAATTAGAATTAATAGTAATGCCTATATATGAATAACATTTTTCATTTGTAAAAGCATTCTTCTATATAATATCATATGTTACTTGGGGAAAATGTACATTTAAAAAAATGATGTTCATATTCCACAATATAATTTATTGCTAGGGTATTAAAATGCATTGCCATGTTTAACATGACTCATAATTTCACTCAAAATAAGAATCCCCAAATTAATTTCACTCAAGATAAGAATTCTAATTAGCTTTATAAGCATGAATTACACACAACTCCCCTTGGGCACTTCATGGCATTGGCCTTGAACAATATTCCCAAGACAATCCATGCTCATCTCTCTCATACATAAGGCTAAATTCACTTGGGTAGCAGCCAATGAGTGACAGTTTTAGAAAGCAACTGGGTGCAAATGTAAGGCAGTACATTCTGATAATGATTGTGGTGTGAATAAGGGACTTTAAGCTGGTACTGGCCATAGTGCTCCAGACTGAAAGTATGGTCTGCCATCTACGGTTCTGATGGGACAGGATTGGCATATAAAATGGAGATGTCTGTCCTGATGTTACCCCTGTAGGAATATCCTCCCCATAATCTCTCCTGTTTGACGAGCTTCCTGTCTTCAGACAAGGTAAAGTCTTGATGCTGACTATGCATTAAGAAAGGGGTTTAATTGCAACCTCATAATCCCATTAGGGTTTATTAGTGGCGGGAGTGCTAGTTTTCTCTCTACCCTTATTTTAACTCCCTGGGATTATTTATGCACCAGTTGATTTCCTCCATGGCAACCTCTTTGGAAAGGCAAAACTGAATTCCCACATTTGGATTTTCTTTCTCTCTGCCATAGCTAAGCTCAGTGTCTGGCCGAAAGTTGAACATGATTTAAATACCTGTTAACTATCAATAATTACTATTCTAACTACAATATTTTTATTTAATTGACATTTTAAAAAAATATTTAATATTAAGTATATACTTGTTTCTGCTAAGTACAACATTTGCAAATGGTCTATTTTTCAAAACCTAAAGTTCATTCATTTTCTTGGTTCCAAACTCATAAATATGATCAAAAGATCCAAAGCACAAAGGGATATGAGTAAACACTATTCCATTGAGCTGTCTATACTGGCAAAATAAATCACAGAATTCTTAATCCTGTATAATGTTGAATGAATTCCAAGGCAGAGTGGTTAGTCAGCAATATGTCAAGGGCATCGTGACATGGAAATGCTTGTTCATATAGTCCATTAGGGACAAGTTCCTCTTTCAAACTAAGGTGTAAATTTAGTGAAATCAATGGAGGTGAACACTTATGTGGTCCTCCTCTATCATTTTTTAAGAAGCATATTTTACTATAAATAGCAAATCACACTGTGTGTGTTGAAGGGGGTGGATGTGAGGAGGACATGGGTGATAAGGCCCCTATATATTTTCCATGGCTTATTAAACTTGATATTTGCAGGGCAGGGTTCATTATTTAATAGGAGAAATGTCTCATGTTTTTTCCATTATTTCTTTAAAGGAAATCCTTGGCTACAGTGTCACAATATTTTTATTTTTCCTTCATTGTAAGAAGTTTGAGCAACATTCCTTTTGGTAGCATCCAGGATTATAATTCAAAATACATGCTTGTGCGTGTCCCATGTCTGGGTGGGTTTAGCAAGAAAGATCTACAGTTCTTACAGCTTATCATTCTCCTTTCACAGTCCAGTGTGCATCTCAGGAACTTGACCTTTATTCTGCTATTAAATCCAATTGTCCAGCATATGAATGCTGTTACATGAACACTCCCACATATATGCATTTATACACACATATCTATTTATCTAATATATATATACACTTATGTAGCACCACTTTCCTTAAACTAATTTAGTATGCCTGTAACCCCCCAAAAACAAAGTCCAAATTCTAAATACAATAAAATGAAAAATGCCATTGGTAAATCCTATGAATCTATAGGAATTTATTTAGGGGATTAATGAGACAAAAGAAAAACGATTTTTAAACAACAAAATAAAAATACCTGTCATATTGTTATTCTAATTGAAAAAAATCATGAACTAAGTCTTTAAACAATGCATTCATTACTATTTCAGACATTAATTTCAACATTTTATAAGGCTTTGACTGACAAACACAAAAGCAACTTTCTTCATTAAACAGATAAATATCTGATTCTTATTTATTAAAAGGAAAGCTGTGCTACAAAGCTGGGAACTGGTGAAAGCTGAATTTCAGTCTCATCAGACACCCATCTTTTCAATAGCAGATGAGGGACTAACTGGATCTTTTTCTAAATCTCTTTCCTGAGTCTCGTCCTCTCTACTGTAGCCACACTTCTTGTGTGACACACACAGTCCAGAGACGACTGGAATGCCAAGTCATAATGAAGTCCATTAACCTTTTCGTCCAGCTGCACACGTCTATCAGAAGAACATTAAAACAAGCCAACACATAGCTCTGTGGAGTCCACAGCCTATAGTCTCCGGACACCAACCACCTTCAGGTGAGGCTGGCAAAAGCCATACTGAATTAAAGCTCCCAGCATCTACCCTATAAACCCACGTCACACGAGAGCTATGCACAATGGAAGAAACTCAAGGAGATGCCTGCCTGGTGACATCGCAGTTACAGTCTGGGAGATCCGCGTCTGCGCAGCCGTCCTCTGCCATCCTCAGGGCACGCAAGTCCTCGGCCACCACCATGAAGTTTCCACTTGCCAAAGTGAGGCTCTGCAGAGCCAAGAGCTAGATCCTGCGTGGGGCTGAACGTTTCCCCCTCTCTGGGCCCAGAAGTATGAAAATGCACACGCTGGACAAATGGTGGTACTGTCTGCCTGATAACATGACACTGGGCAGTGACAAGTGGTCATGTTTCTAAATAAAACCCACATTCATTAACATGTGCCAGGCCTGATCTCCTGGAATGTAGGCCACGAGTGTAAGAAGGGGAAACAGCTCAGCGTAATCCGCAAGGAGGAGGCGGCTAAGGTCTGAAGAAAGGAGAGAGCGAAATTAAAGCGGCTCCAGATGTTCTGCCCCTTCTGTGAGGGCAGATGACTGGGCTTGCGGGCTGTCAGGTTGGAGGGCCACGCGGAGAAGACAGACGCCCACATGCAAAAGGACAGACCCAGCCTCCGCAGCTACAGCCAGCTGTGCCAGCCACCCGGGGCAACTTCTGTTTCTCTTCTGTCCAATCTGCAGCTCACAGTGGTGTAAGTAGGAGTTTGAGGGGTGGACAGGGAAGGTGGGAGGGAAGAGATTCTGTGGGAAAGAGCTTGTTCTTTACCTCGACTACTGGTGAGAAAATATAATGAGGAAATATTAGTCCCCCGGTAAGGCTAAAAAAAATTAATTTGTTCATTTCAAAAGATTATTTAAAAGATATCTATTCATTTGCATGGTGAGATTTCTGTTAACGTTTTACTTTTTGTGAATTTTAAGTTTCCAAATGTCCTGTAATGAGTATATAAGAAATATAAAAAACATTTTTTTAAAAAATCACACAGTGGGTCATATTTTGGTCTCATGAATCAGCGTGGAAAAAAGTTGGAAGAGTCCCCGACTGGGACTGAATCACAGAACTGAGTATTTCCGCTGGCCGTTCACAGTTGGAGACAGGTGTGGGATATGTTCACATGGTCTCTGCACCAGTAACCCAGGAAACAGAAAGCAGGGGGGATGGTCGGGTGTCTTTTGGGAAAGCCAAAAGGGAGACTGTGGCATTAAACTCTGGGGCAAATTAATGATCAGCTCATCATCTGGTCCATTTTTGAAGGAAACAACTAGAAATAGATAATATATCCACAAACCTTTCCCATAGGAAATATACCTGAGTAGGATGAGACTGTATAAGTGAAAGTACACACGGGCATCTTAGTGACTATGGTACAAAGCTTGTGTACCCCTTATGTATAGATCATCCAGTCAAGTTTATCAATAGTCATTCACAAAGTGAACTAAATACATCTATAAAATTCTCACCTGAATAGCTACACAAAAATAACCCAAGCAGGAGTGACTGGGGAGAAAGCATGGCACTCCTGTGTGATGCTGGCTCATCCCTGGGTTGGGCATATGCTAAGTAGTGGTTGGCAACCACAGTATAGTAAGTCTAAGGTAAAATACCTTTGCCACAGTACCTCCCCATCCTCCATACCAAATGGCCATCAAAAATTTATAAGAGAAGTTTAACTAGTTTAACTGGGTTACATGAACATGCAAGATCAATCTGTGAGTCAGAATCTGACAGAAAACCTAGGTGGGGGAAGAGTTTACCAAGTAGATCTCCCTAAGAAGGGTATTTATAGCAAAACAGTCTCTGATTTCTCCTTCTAAATTAAGAGATTGTTATCTTTGTAGTGACTGAGATGTGAGGCTACAAGTAGCACTGGGATCCTGAACCTCTGTGTGTCTATACCGGGGGATAACTTCAGCTAAGATGCGCCATTCAGTCTAGGCACAGTGAGCTCTGAGCACATGGTTTTACTCCATTCTTTGTGAATTCTTTTGCCCACCATGACCTCTTGAGGAGAGAGGGCTCTGTAGTTGCACCCTCAGAGTTTAATGGTCCTCACATTGCACATGCTTTACAAAGGCTTGAAAAATGAGATTGTGGGAATGATTACCAGAACTTAACCTGCACTGAACTGCTTTGTCTCTCTAATAAGGAAAAAGAAGTCACAAACTAGCCAGGCAGCAGAGAATTGGGCCCCATAGCACCATAGGATGTTGGAGTCAGGTAGCACAGGCTCTGCCATGCAATGTGAGTATGACCAGGGCAAGTCTGAGCCTCAGTCTCTACCTCTGTAAAATGGGCACAATGATAAGGACCACCTTAAAGGGTATTGTGAATGACAGGTGAGAAGATGCATAGGAAGCCTATAGCACATTCCTCATACAAACCCAGATTGATAAGTGTTAGCTAGCTACTAAGTGTGCAATTGTTAACATTGAAAAAATTGATAAGCACTTATTGCACTTTTATTTCATTACCCCTAAAACAAATAATAATCTCAACTTCTTGAGTTAGACCCTCTTTGATGTCTTCCTTATAGAAAAAAAAAGTACACTAATGTTTTCACAATCAGCATACAGAATTGTGGTGCTTTATGTGTATTCAGCAAGGCTAAGGAAAGAAATCCAGATTTTGAAAAGTTTGGAGTAGCTCCAAACCCTCCTAACTGCTCAAATATACAAGAATAGATTCATTGAGAAATTTATTGAGCCCAAATTATGTTTATTCATATTCCTCCTCCTTCCCCTTCTTTCTTTTTGTGTACTGCTATGGACTGAATCCAGGGCCTCACACATGCTAGGCAAGGGCTCTTCCACTGAGCTGCATCCTCAGCCCCAGGCAGTATTATTGGTGCTTGTGATATACATCGAGTAGAATGGATAAAGCTTCTTGGCCTCATGGATTCCCACATGAAGCCAAGTTCACCTAAAACAAAGCCTCTACCTAATCATTCCCTCTTTAATATCAAACAGCACAGTACATTATTCAATCAGATCAGAATTAATACTACTGGTAAAAACCCTCACATGTTTTTCTTTTTGATTATTATCCCCTTTATTCATGCTGACCTTCCCCAGTAGAAACTGAACATAATCTGCCTCTTAGACACGAGAAAGGTGCTCAGAGTTATCATTAAAACTAAGCACAAAATTACAAATAATGAAGCAGCTTAGTTTTGCAACTAAGCAAAAAAATAGCAACAATCAGCTTTATTCCCACATCCTGCTAATCAAAAACATAATAGGAATGTTATAACCTTTTAAAAATATATATTTAAAACAAAAATACCCTCTGCAAATACTGGCCAGCGATTTCTTTTTCTTCCCCGTAGGCTGTAGGCTACCTATGATGCTCCTGAAATAAATATCTTTTCTTGGGAATGGTTGCTGTTTGGATGCGACTCTCTCCCTTCCTTCTCAGCTACATGAAACAACACTAGATTTGTGAAATAAGGAGAATTTTAAAGTTAATGAAAGTGGCATTTATGAGAATAGAACGAACGTCAAAATGGCAGAATAACATCAGAAGAGAGAGAAAGAGAGTGATTTGTTGGTTTATCTTTTAGCTGAAATAAAAGGCTTTAAAATTCTGCAGACACATGTGCTATTGAATCAGGTCCTTTTTACCTGGCTGCAATGAGATCCAGGAGATGCTGCCACCGGTCGTTGACCTTTCCAAGCTTGTATTCAATCTCTGAAGCTTTGCTTTCATGGCTGGCTTTGGCAAGTCGTTCTCCCATTTGCTGGAGCTGTATTTTGTTCTCTTGGGCAACAGCAATTTCCTCTTGATAATCCTGCATAATAAATAGCAATCACAGAGGTCAGAAAGCATATGCTTAATGCATTCATCCAGCTCTTCTAGAAACATGATAATTACGGTTTTCTACTGCTGAGAAATAGTTTGGGCATGAGGAACACCATGTGAACATCCGTGCCCAAGAATTAGTAGTACCTATTATTTTCAGCATGTATGGATTAAATTTGTATACAGGTGTTGTTGAACAGAATGGAAGGTGCTGTCTGTTTACTTAAAATGGGCACTAAAAACAAAATATATACATAACTACAAAATGACAAAATTTGGAAGATTTAACACTGAAATTATACCTTATTGCTCTAATCCCTAACCTGATGTTATATTTAGAATTAATTCTTATACAAAGAGATGACAAGACATTTATAAGGTAAATACACACACACATACACACACACACACACAGGGAATTGTGTATGTGCATTTGTATGTCAGGCATGTTATTTGTGCAAAATATTTTAAGAATTCCTTCATTTTACAAAGGTAATCTCTACATAAAGCCACTATTTTGTAACACATAAATCAATGACAACATCTTATGAATAATAGTCATTAATTTTAACAGGTCAATAGGTCTACAACCTTCTTGATTTACCCAGTTTCTGACCCGGCCTCTATTAAAGATTGTTTTTGTTCAATAGGTAGAGCAGATTTTATGTGGTCTATTTGCAAGAGATAGGCACTAAAAGGTATAACTTAAATTACAATGAAACCCTTCCCCCACACCCAGTAACCCTGTTATTCCCTCGTCACAGTGAGTAATAGAATCCAATCATTAGGTTCATTTTTTTTTTTTCATTTTTGGTTGAAGTAAATAGTACCTCAGCAAAACAATAAATGAAGACAGGTTCCTCATGAGCAAAGATATTTCAACCTTCTCTGCTCTAAAGCAGGTGTCATAACAGGCCATTTACCTGCCAGGTCATTTACCTAAGCAAAAGGCCTCAAAGGAATGGGAGGGTCAAGGAAATTTTATTCCCTCCCAGGGCTCAGGGCCCTCCTCATGCCCAGTGCCCCGCCTACTGGCCTTTTTGTGTTATTTCACACAATGGGATTCAAAGACCAAAACATTATATACATTTATTAGTTGTTTTAATATTTCATCACCAATTTGAGATAATTTTATTGAGAAATGTTTACTTCAAAGAAATTACTACAATCCTCTTGGATTATCATTTAATTTGAACTATTTTGTTAATGTCAAGGCCAGGGGACATCAATATTTTTGGCTCCATTTAGTTACCACTTTTTTTCTATATTGTCAAAATTGACAAGTCTTTTCTTAATAATTCTCTTCCTTTACAAAGAGACACCATGGAGTGGCAAGCTCTTAAAGACTTTTTGTCTAAATCCCATGACTTATTCTATATATAAACTAGGATAGTATTAACTATCCTAGTTAAAATAAAAATAAAAATTTAATTTTAAAGAGTATTTCTAATATTATTCCAAATAATGTAACAAAATTACCTATGTGAATTGCTAAAGTTTTTCTAAATTTTAATTATGGCTTTATTTTGTTCAAGAGATTTTTTTTTCTCCCACACTCCAAAAATATGCATTCTGAATTTTTTTTTAAGTGAGAGAGAGAGGAGGAAGAGAGAGAGAGAGAGAGAGAGAGAGAGAGAGAGAGAGAGAGAATTTTAACATTTATTTATTTTTCTTAGTTCTTGGAGGACACAACATCTTGTTTGTATGTGGTGCTGAGGATCGAACCCGGGCCGCACGCACGCTAGGTGAGCGTGCTACAGCTTGAGCCACATCCCCAGCCCTACATTCTGAATTTTATGTTAAAAAGCAATGGGCATATATAGGTACATTCAAACAAAACTTATTCTTTAGCAAATTTCACTATAGTAGCTAGTGCATTTCATCACGTCTAGTATAGCATTCCCAGATACACAGAAACTAGCAAGGTGCCACCATTAGATGTTAAAATGAAATCTGTTTCGTCTCAACCCAGGTATTAAAGCTTTGCAATGTCAAATAAACAAATGCTTACTCAGAATTTGCAGTGTTATACTGAAACTACTCTAAAGTTGTTAATATTGCATGTTGCCTCTGAGGGTATTTTTTCTATGTGCATGAATGAATGGAGATAAATTTTTCTAATAATCATTTATATTTCTTTTCCAAATGAATGAAGTCATAATTCATTCATTCCAAAAATATGAATTAAGTGCTTATAAGAAGTCAGATGCTGCTCTGGGTGCAGGGGAGATAATAATAGACAAGACAAAGTCCATGTTCCAGTGAGACTGACAGTCCAGGGGGGCCTATATCCTAGATAGACCATGAACAGGTAAAAATGAAAAATACATCATACTTTAGATGATGATATGTGCTAAAGAGAAACATAAACTAAAATAACTCTGAAATGATTATTTGTACAAAAACAATGTAGAAGCAATACTGAAATCATCAAAAACATTTTCAAATGTTGGCCAATTTGATCATCCCTACTTTTCAACAGACAAGATAAATATTCTGGATTCAAATGAATATAGAAAATAATAATACACAAATAGTTGAAAATACCAGGAAGCCAAAATTCCCAGGAAAATCTTTATTCCTATTGATCTATAGATGGGGTTTTATAGGAATTTCAGTTTAATTTACCCTAGGAAATTTTTCTTTTAGTTCTAATCTAGTGATTAAAATTCAAGACAGAAAACCAAAGTGAGATAAAACTAATAATAATCCATAGCAGACAATCTGTGTTACCACAAACTGAAAGTATTCTGTGTATTTCGTATATGAAGCTGGCCTTTCATGCAGCTCTGTTTGTGTCAAGAAGATAAGATGTTTAACACCTAGTGTTCCCTTGATAGCAAGTAATCCCCAGGAAGGCCACATCTCTGCACTGGTTGGAAACGCCTGAGCATTGGCAGAGCGGAAGCACAGGCAGCCCTGCCTGCCCCGTACCTTCTTGAGCTTCTCGATCATTTCCTCAATGAGGATGTCTCCGTTCTGAGAAACCTTGCTCTCCATCTGAGTCAGCCACTCGCAGAGTTCCTTGTTCTTTTCGCTGAAGACCGCCCATTCATTCAGTCTCTCGTTTACCTGCTGCCGCCTCAAGGAGACCTGGGAAGTTTAAAACAGGACAAGACACCAAAGGATAAGGAGCGGGGAGTCACACCCCGCGAGCAGCCCTGACCAGGTGCCTGGGCTCTGCCCACCGCTGTGCGCCCCGTAGGCCACTGTTCCTGAAATTCAGGATTGGTGGTCCACCACAGGTGGGAGATGCTGAGCCCCGGGTTTCTTTTCTGAAGGTTCCCCTGCACACGGACCTGTTACAAAGGTTCAACTTTGCACAGCTGGCTCAGCTTAGGTCTGACAGATGACCAGTAGGTACAGAGAACTAAAGCAGAAGGACCAAAAAGAAGAGGGAAAGAAGGGAAGAGAAAAGATGGGAGAAAGAAGGAAGAAAAAAGAAAGAAACGAAAAAGTGTAAGTAGGGAAGGAAGGGGAAAATGGAAGGAAAGAAAGAAGGAAGAAGAGCCTCAGGTATCAGGTGAGAGGAGCTGAGGGGACCTGGGAGGAGCCTGAAGAGGAACACGTGTCTCTGTTCAGCTTCACCCTGGCAACTCCACTTGGGGCAAGTTCCTGTATTTCTCTACTCTTTTCAACATTTTTAGTTTTTTGTTTTTGTCTTTTTTTTCCCCCTCAGCATAACAGCTTGACTGAGGTAGCATTCACACATCATGCAATCCATCTGCTTCAGGTGTACACCGAGTGGTGTTTACTAACGGAGTTGCACAAGCATCAACCCAAATCAATGCACACACCCCCCAAACCCTGTAGTCATCACAAGTCACTCTCCTTTTTCTCCCCATGCACCTTCCAACTCGAATCTACTTTTTGCCTCTGGGGATTTGCCTACTGGGGACATTTCTTGTAAGTCAAATCATACAGTAAGTGGATATTTGTAACTGGCATTTTTGCTTGTATTTTAAAGCTTCATCCATGTTCAGAGCTATCAATACCTCATTCTTTTATATTATATTGCTAAATAAATTCCATTGCACAGATATAACACATTTTATTTGTTCATTCATTGATTCAGGACATTTGGGTTGATTCCACCCTAAGTCTACTATGGATAATGCTGTTTTAAGCCTTCATGCTAAAGCCTTCACGTGGACACATTTTCATTTCTCTTGGGTATACAGCCAAGAATACAACTGCGGGGTCACATGGTAACAGCCGGGATTGTTTTCAAAGGTAACTACGCCACTTCACATTCCCATAGCAGTAAGGGTTCACTTTTTCTATCTCCTCACCAGAGTTTGTTATCATCTGTCTTTCGATGCCAGCCATGCCAGCAGGTGGTAGGTGCTACCTCACTGTGGTTTTCATGTGCCCTTCCCTAATGATAATGAAGTTACGAGCTTTCTCATATGATTCCTGGCCTGGTATATCTTCTCTGCAGAACTATCTTGTGAATTCCTTTGCCCATTTTTAAATAAAATCATGTATTATTGAGTTTGAAAAGTCCCTTGAACATTATAGATACTTGTTTCATTTCTAAGTCTAGAATGATTCTAGAATTCTTTTAAGTTCTCTCACTTTATGCTCCTTTTGTTCTCTCAGAGGAGGTTGAGCTATTAAGGAATTTTTCTAGTGGAACTAAACTATACATTAGCCAAAAAAAATATGATTTGAGTGGTAAGGTTTGAAGACCTGTCGGTAATACTAGCCATTCCATTATTGAGTCCACTGCATTAAATACATAACTATTGATTCTCTCTCTCTCTCTCTCTCTCTCTCTCTCTCTCTCTCTCTCTCTCTCTCTTGCAACATTTCACTATGGAAATTTTCAAACAAATACAAAGCATATGCTAAGCACCAATGATATACACCCTAGACTCTAAAATTGTTAAAATTTGGCTTTAGCTTATCAATTCAATTGCTTTTTTATGAGCTTTAAAGGAATCTCCTTTCTTTTTTATTTATTTTTTTTGTTAATTTTTAGATATACATGAGAGTAGAGTGTGTTTTGATATAGTATACATACATCAAAGGAATCTCTAAGATAAAAATGAAAACTATTTTGAAGGTGCCATATGCTTCCTGGGTATCTATTCTGGCTAGAAATGAATCTGTTCATGATGAGGCAGATAATTTTAGCTCCCATACAACTCAAATGTCTGTGTTTCTATATCTGAGAAAAGAGTAGGGAGTTAGGACTTAAGCTGGAGACCCCTTTCTCAGGGCCCGTCTAAACAGTGAGTTTGTAACTCACCATAGTTTTTGAAATTTCAACATTAGAAATTCAATCTTTTGAGCTATTTGGGATGTTTTAAAATAAATATTTCTCTGGGTTGGGTGTCACTGATGAAGCCATCAAGGATTCCCCATCAATATAATTAGTTGAACATTTAGTTTTCATTGAGGTAGTTTAATACAGAAAAGCTTAGAGGGCAATGAGCTCACTTGGGGTGGGGAGTAGAAAAAGCTAAAAAAACAAAACAAACAAACAAACAAAAACCCCACAGGTTAAAATGTTAAAATTTTTAGGCAGATGTCACCTACTTTAAGCCCCACTGGACGGTGCTGGGGAGCTTGCTCCTTCAGTACCCCTTTCCTCTCCAACTCTGAGAGAGAGTGGCTCTGATCTGCTGGGATGTTCAGACTAACTCTCCAGTGGGTCTCCAGTGGGTCACACAGCACCCGAGTCAGGGCCCTGGCTGTAGTTAAGATTCTGGTTCAGCTGATGTTGTGCATTGAAACTGTGTTTTCATAATTGGTAACTGCTTTCTAAAAAAGAGGTTCGAAACTTGTCTTGCTTTGAGTAGCTTCCCCTCTATGTTGGCTACCATCCAGGAGGCAAGCTGGGGCTACCCTCACCCACGTCTTCAGGGAGGGTGATCCTATGATAGAAAAATCTATTCTCCATTACTGTGAGAGGTAGGTGGTCTTATCCCCATTACAGGGATCAGAAGAGTGACACTGAACACCTCTGAGGCATCTGTTTAGAGTCTGTTTATAGTGAGTAAAAGAGGTCCAGCCATGCTTGTGTCTTTGTTACAGGTTGCAATATAACATTATGATCAAACATCCAGAGGCACCTGAGAACCCATCTCCATCGCTTCTGGATAACGTGACCAGGGAAAGGTTACTCATCTTCTCTAAGCCTTACACTCTTCACTTACAAATTAATCCTAATTCTTCCCCAAATTCATCACATGTTTATTTTTTATGGTAAGCGTGTGTCTTCACTGTGCCAAGCACCATTCCCATGTACCAGGAAATAGCAGGCGACAGGGCGGCCCTGGCCACGTTGCTGCTTCACTCTGTCTATACTGTTGTGCATGACTCAGGGCATCCTGGAGCTGTTAGCTGGCTTCCTCCTAGGCACTGGTGACTTCAGTGTCTGTGTATATTCACACTCTATGAAAGCACCTCTGCACTGCTTATCATGGACTTGAAACTTAAGAAGCAGCAGGTAGGCTATAAGCACTGGCTGCCAATGGGGGCCAAAAGATTTTGTTAAAAAAGTAAATTCATTAGAAGAAAGGAGTGTTTTTTTTTTTTTTGGTTTTGTTGTTTATAAGTGCAATATTAGGCCATATATAAATGAACATTACCATCTCTTTGCTTGGATACAGTCAAATCTCTCAAATTATGTTATCAGCTCAGCACACATTTACATTTTCTTACAGGCACAGACACACTGTACTGCCTGCAGAACAGGAGACGGCTGAACAGGAAGTACATCCTTTTCTGCTTCACATACTTCGACGATGACATTTTGCAGGGAAAAGAAATGAGCAATTACAGTGATGTTATAAATTTATATTTCAACTAGAATTTCCACACACACAGTTCTTCAAACTGAAACAGAAGTAAAAGCAAATATCACCCATGGCTGTACACAGGCTTGACTACCCCCTGGGGAGTCTTTAAAAACAGATTTCTTTTATACATTTTTTTTTTTCTGTGCTGCAATGTTTACTTACAGTCCGGCTTCCTCATTCTTACCTGTTCTCAGGTACTCTTGACTCCTATCAGCTACTTTAGAAGAACAGGAACAGGATACTTGCTCCTTAGCAGGGACAATGCTGTGTTCGAACTTAGTTTCTGACTTGTACAATGCAACAGGCACAGGCTCACTTCCTGTTGTGGTTTCCGCGCTCGACAAAAGTTCACCAGAAACAACTCAAGAATTAGCAGCGCATCCACCTCCTTCCTTAAGACTGACATGTAGGCACCTTGACCAAACCCATGACTAGAGTCCTGCTGGCAAACAACTTGATGTACCATGAAGTACAGCGAGGTCCTCAGGACACTTGGACATAGAAAGTTTCTAGAAACACTATGTATTCCATAGCTTCCTCTCCTTTACACCTTGATGTATGCATGGGTGCAAAGCATTAATCTCTTCACAGCATATTCTGTGACCAAAAGCAACTTTCAAAATGTGTTTTCAAACAGACTGTTGCCTAGGTATCTAGTGGTCATTTTTGCAACATCTACATGTATAAGAATCAGTAATAATAGTAATACTTTCATGGCACTGTTAAACAAGTTTTCCCAAATCAAAGAATATTACATGACCATAATCTTAACTTCCAAAACATTAAAACTTGTGTCATTGTTTTATCATTGGAGGAGCAGAAGCATAAAGACATAGAGTCTATATCTTTTTAATACACAGGGGGCTGGGGTGTGGCTCAGTGATAGCATCCATCTTACAACTAAAATAAAATTAAAAAAAAAAAGAATGTATAGGGTTGGGGACATAGTCCACTGGCAGAGCAGTAGCCTCACTAGCACGAGGTCCTGGGTTCCATCCCCTCTACTGCTATACTGCACAGACACACACAGACACATAGTGAACACTCAGCTGTGCTGGGCATTAGCCATACAGAGAAAAGGTCTTTGCACCTTAGCTTTTGGAATCAGATCACAAACAAAAAATTAAAATGCCACGCTATGGAACAGCACAGACCAAAAGGGAAAGGGTAGTTCACAGGACTAAGAAAATCTCAATGACAGAGCATAATGTCACAATGCCACCGGGTTGTGGAATATGACAGACCACAGGCTAGAAATCCGAAGGGAAGAAATCATCAGCTTAGGCAGGAGGAGTGGCAGGATCAGGCTTTTAGGGAGGGATGTTCATGTGTGTTTGCCAAGGAAATGGCCAAACTCTGAGGTGTCACCTTTCTGAAGAACTCTGCAGGATTCCATTAGCTACAGAAATGGATCTGGTCTAACGTTGAAAAACATGAAGACAGCAAACTTTATTCAAAATTAAAAATAGATGAACAGGCTCAATAAGGGTAAAGGAATCATGCTGTAAAAATTTGCCATCATCTGTCACCACAAAATAGGCTCCATTTATACATCATGGTAAGATCGTTACATCAGGACACGATAGGATGAGTGACTATGGAAATGCATTCCTTCTGGGTTGAAGAAATCAGAAAAGAATAAAGTGTGGTGATTAACAGTGCCACTTCCTATGGGGAACTTGATGGAGGTTTCTCATGGTTGTTGAGAATACAGAGCTCTGTGCAAAGTAGCTACATTCATGCTGAACGTGAATCACTCACAGGCTGAGAAAAGCCTCTCTCCCGTGTCCTGCTTTTTGCAAGAATATATTCACAAGAAAAGGGTTCACACATCTACCAAGTGTGCCTAGAGTCCCCCTTTGGTTCACAAGATGAGAAAATTCTGGGTTTTCATTTAAACCTTCAGAAGGAAGTTTCTGTAAGAACATATTTCTTCTTGATGTCAAATAAACCAAGAGGCTCTGAGCCTCTGTTTAGTAGTTCCTGGAGCACAGGGATAAGCATCCCTAAAGTTGGAGGAGGTAGAAGGATGGGAGAGAAAAGAGATGGTAGAGCAGTGTAGCTGGCATAGAGACCAAGAGGCCACCCTTCCACAACCTTTCCTCCACCAGATGACACCTACATATGCCCCACTAAGGCCTGCGTCTCTGGCCTCTACTGCATCTGCAAGCTTACTCCTGCATCCATTGTCCCCTGCACAGCAATCTCACTCCACGCTCTCCATCTCAGGCCTCCCTTGAAGATTTACCCATTCCAAGAAGCACCTCCTTCATTCTCTTCAATCCCTATCATCCTTAGCTCATTTATATCTTTATATATTTTCACATATTGTGTTTAACCCGGTTATACATGGTTTTCTTTGTAAAAGTTTGTGTAAATTAAAAGTTTGTAAGCTTGATGGTGGGAACATCTATTACGGCTGGTCAGATTTACAATAATGGAAATGAACAATTCAACTGAATAATTAAGTGGCATAGCCTATAATGTGCTAGGCATGGGGCATAGTTACAGATGGGGAGAGACAGACTTGGGCCCTGCCTCTTGAAGGGTAGGTCCATAAGCCTCTTGGGCAACTGTCTGCTCATTTGTGAGCCTGCAATTTGATACTCTCTTGGTCCAGGGTGTCCTCTTACTGCCTTTCCACCAACTTTTCCCTTTCATTTCCAACTCAAAGACCAACCTTCTAAATCTCTTCTAAAGTATTGCACACACAGAAAGGTACTCAAAACATGAATAAAGTATGACTAACCATGCCACACACCCTTTAATTACCAGGAAACAACCAGGATGAGAGTAACAATAAATATTCCATAACAGAACTAGCTCTGGAGTGTTAGCTGAAATTGCAAATAAAACAATACTTTTTCATGTGTTTAAAACATATAAGATGCCACTAGTATCTACCTAGCAAAATAATCACATCTGTCAACCACAGCTTTGCGCTTCCTCTTAAAAATACTACACCAGCCAATGAAAGGAGAGGAGAGAATCCAGTTTAGATGCATCAAAGATACAATGGTAAGACATAGTTGTCTTGGTCTGGAATGTTCTGGCAATAACCACAGGGTTCTTCTTTAGCTGGTACCATAAGCTATGGGTGGGTCCAAACCTGGTCAAGCCACCTGCCACTGAATCACCACCCAGCTTTCCATCACGATGGTCACTTTCCACGTATGGCACTGGTCTTACCTGGTGGCACAGTTCTTCCCACTGCCTCTGCAGGAGCTCTATGCGCTCATTAAGAATGGAGATGTCGTCAGCACTGATGTAGGCAGACAGGGAGCCCCTCAGCAATGTCAGTTCTGCCAAGTCATCCGTCCAGCTCCCAACGGCACTTTCTAATTCCTAGATTAAAAAAGAAGTCCTTGAAAAGGATTCTTGAAAAAATGGGCCTAGTAAATGCCCATTCTTACTTATTAGAATTTTTCTCTAATAGTTATCTTGTCATCTACTGTCAACAATTTCTCACATCATTTGAAATCCTTCCAGATAAAATTCCATTTCCATTCTCTAACGTGGGATCTGTTTCATTTTCTTCCTACATAATCTGATCAATTGCCAAGTTCTTCTGATAGCAGACTTGCTTGCAGAATCTTTCTAACATCTATTTACCATCTCAACGATCTTGTTTTTTCTTTGATGGCTTTTCCTAACTGATGTTTCAGCACTGCATTGAACTTTAAACTGACGTCATAAACACACAACCCATACTTTCTTTTTGTCCTAAGTTACTGATCACACTAATGAAATATTTTCATTTTCATACACTATGAGTTGCTATATTCTGTGATGTATACTTACAAGATAATGGTGGAGATCTATTATTACTAAATTAAAAATAATTCCCTGAATACATTTTCTGTAGGATCAGAAATTTATTTAAGTTACTGAAAAAGATTATGTACCCTGTTCTTTTGGGAAATGATTTAAGGAGAAAAAAAATCTTATAACAATATTTGTAAGAGTTGACATTAACTTTTGCAATACTTTGATGGATGGCTGATTTTGCAATTTGTATAACTCTTGTTCCCTGCCAGTTGTTGCCTTTAGAATCCAGCTAATTTAGTGTATGAATAGAAAATTTCACATGGTTGGTTCCTTCTCTTTTTGTCTCTTCACACAGGAAGCAAGTTTCCAAAGGCAAAAGTAATTAACAATACTGTCTGAGGCTGACTTTCCAGGCAATTTAGGCAAACAAGGTTTTAGCCTGATTTTCCAAGTAATTGCTTTGTTTTGCTGCTAAGGTTGTTTGGGGAAGAGGAGCAGAGAGCCAGATTGAAAGGCATCCTTTGAATCTACAAACTCAAAAGCAGAGTATGTGTCCAGTATTTGGGGAGATGAAAAAATGAGACTCCTTAGAAATAGCATCTGGCTGAAGGATCAAAATGTTCCGGTAAATTAAAAATGCAACATTTAAAAATGCAACATTTACACCTTTGGAGATGTTAAATTGTGATACCAATGTAAAGATTTTGCTCATTTTATGCCAGTTCCTGGTCCTCAATCCAAACAGCAGATTTGGTGAAGAGATTGAAAAAACAAACAACACTAACATCAGGACCCACTGCTTTGAACATTCTCCATGAGGCGAGTCAGTGTGGGAAAAGTACAGCCTTTAAATGCATCAACTCGGAGACTTACTTAGTTCCTAGAAGCCTCTGTTTTCTCATCTGCAAAAAGGCAATAACAGAATGTCCTCCTGACTTGTGTTCAGACCAACTGAAACAACACTCATGAGGTCACTGGCACACAGAGGAGCCTAATCAGTGTCCATTCTTACTTAACAGAATCTGTATTTAATAGTTTTTTTGGTAAATTTATAATCACAGGCTTAAAAATAACTATTTACCTTTGTCATCTTCACAAACTTTTGAACGTCACACCTCAAAATAATATTTCATTCACTTGCCATTTGAGATGTGAAGTGTACCACCTTCAATTTTTCCTAACTGCCTTTTCATGTCTCAAAGAATATCTTTGGAATTTTAGTACTGAAGGAAAAATTCTTACATCCACACTTATCAACATTTCTAGACTTAATAATCTCTTGGCTTAAAGGATCAAATTGTTCCGAGAAATTAAAAATGCAACATTTCTATTTACACCTTCTTAATCAAAGTGAGGCAGAGAACTTCCAATTAAAATCCATATCACTTCCGTATATGTAAAATTTTACTAGAATTACACTACAGCCATAATTTACAAATAATTAGAGAACATGAGGACGTGTATAATTTGAAAAAAAAAAAAGTATTAGTACTTTTGATCTGATGAGTACATTGCTCAGCAGAGGACCAGTCTCGAGCTTTACTGGGCTAAGAAGGTGTAAATGGGATGAATCCTACAGCCACTAAATCATGTACGTATTCATGACCTCATCATTCAGGGAGTGGTCTGTATTAGCTACCAATTTGCTTTCAAGCATGATTTAAAGCATTGATCATAATCTTTAAGTAGTTAGAGCCCTGAGTAATAAAGATTGGGTGACTCCTGGTCAACTGAGATTAGCAATTTTTTCTACTTTCTTTGCAGAAGAGTCTGGAGGGGAGGGCGTGTTCTTCTGCAAGCCATAGACAACAGACTGTCCAGGCTGCCAATGCTTTCTGTAAAGTAGACTTTGGCTAAAATGATCCCTCAGTGTGGATGCTTTAGAAAGATTGTTTTTATTGTTCTTGACCTGGCTTTTAAATATCTTTAATGTTTGTGTTTAATTTTCATTAGCTTCAGCAAGTTAATTCATAAACTTTCACTCACTGCAATAAGTGAGCTAAGCAAGTATCACCTAGGAGCTATTTGTCTTATTGCAGTCCCCTGGGATTTTGCATCTGCATGCAGACAGCCAGAGAAGATTGATGGGATTATTCTTCTGCAGGCGTTATCCCTGCACAGGCAGAAGATGGGTGACAGGGATTATCTCCATCTAGTAATTCACCTTGCACCGCATTTGCTCTGCATGAAGCTCCTCATGATGATCCGGTAGAGGCTGGGAAAGCTTCTTTTTGAATGTTCGCAGTTTCTCCAAGGAATCAGCAATTCCTTTTTCACATTTTTCCCAGTCCTATAATGGAAGCAAAAGAAATTGCATGTCAGTTTATTTTGGTGGGAAGGGGTACTGGGGATTGAGCTAGGGCATTCAACCACTGAGCCCTAGCCCCAGCCCTATTTTTTGTATTTTATTTAGAGACAAGGTCTCATTGAGTTGTTTACTGCCTCACCATTGCTGAGGCTGTCTTTGAACTCACGATCCTCCTGTCTCAGCCTCCCAAGCTGCTGGGATTACAAGCATGCACCACTGTGCCTGGTATGTTTTTTTGTTTTGTTTTGGAAATAAATTAGAAAACAAGAAAGAGACACTTTTTAATTACAGAGAAAGAATTAAAGTCACATTGATGAACAGTGAGAAGGGGAGTCCACACCCTTTGCCACCACCGGCAGCATGCGGTCATCCTAAGAGTTGAGTTCAACTCTGACTCTGTTACCTTTTAACTGAATGACTTTAGTAAGCTGATAAGCCTGTGTCTCATATTTCCCAATGAAGATGGAAATAATACAAACTATAATTGTCAGAGAATTAAAATAAGCAATGGGTGTTAACAAACACAACACCCAGAGAATCATGAATACTCGGCAATGTTATCTGAATCCAAATCTGTCTGCAGAGGCAGGGGTATGATGTGGCAATGTGCCTTTCAGCTAACTTCATCCATAACTGCATTCAACGCCCATGCTCTCCCCAATACATTACAGGGGATAAAAAAAAGAGACTATAAAAACACATAGGAGTAAGAGGAGAGAAAGAGAATGTAAAAACAATGTAACCCTGAGTCTGATTAAATTCATCAATGGTATGAGCCACGTGGGTATGAGCTGTCAAAGAAGTGGAAATACAACAGTGATGGGCAGAGTCTTTGACTGGCTTTATCTTGTTACTGATAAAGCAGGTAGCAAAGGGTTGTGTAGAACATAAAAGTCCACACAAACAAGAAGTGGGGGAAGAGAGCTAAGGCACTCTTTAAGAAATATGTATCCAGCATGCCACGTAGTGGTAAGTGCTCCCTGAGCGGTAGAGCATGGCAGCATAGGACCTGGGGGTCTCCACGGGCTGACAAAAGAAAACAGGCATTGTGTGGCTTTGTTTTCAAATGTTACACAATAAACTGGTGGCAATGGCTCCCTCTTGGCAGAGATAGACAATTTGAATGGTGGTTCAAGGGGAATTTCATTTTGTACTCTATATACCTCAATTATTATGTAAAATTTTATGACACATGTATTTCTTTTGTAATTTAAAAACTAAAGAAAAGAGTGGAAGGAGTAATTAAAAACTAAGAAAAAAATGAAATCTCCACAATGGAGATGGATATTTATAGCACCATATCTACAAGTTAACTCTTACTTGGTTTCTCAATGCCATGGAAAAGTAAGTCCAACTAAACAAGTCTCCTCTAGGTTGTCCAACACAGCCCAGTCTTTCCTTCCTAGCATTCTTCCTGTCTTCTCTCCTGACACCTGATTTATTTATCCTTTGCAATGACAACCCACAGGTATAACTGTGACTACAACCATAACCGTCTATCACTACAACTGTCTTTTGTTTTGTTTTACTGACACAAAAAGTAAGGACCAAAGTAATTCCTGCCCAAAGTGTCTTGCTTTTAACCGAACCAAAGGTTTGGTTCCACGTTCTCATTTCTCTTTAAACTTCCTAGAGTGTATAATCATATTCTCTCATCCCTATAACCAGCATAGTGAGGGTAGACAGGTCCTCTTCCTGCTTAAAATGAACAAAACATCCTCATTTAAATCAGGACACACCCCAAAATCTATAAGAATGCAGTCAGTAATTATTCATTGATCTCACAGAAACAAGGACAGCTCATTCTTGTGAAAATACTTTGAGGCATCGGTGAAGCAGGTGACTATGTAGAATATGGAATTATAATGACTATTTTTGACATACATACTTGGAGCATTAGATTGAGAACTAAAAATAGATAAGTATAATAGCTGTGGTGCAAAGATATCCTGAAATGAAGCTCCAAAAATATTAAAATTTAGTTTTATAATACTTTCTTAAACAGATAGAAGGAAGTAAATGACTCAAAATATAACAAGCTTTAACAAGAGAAGAACAGGGATTCCTCCCTTTCCAAGAATGACTTAGACTGTGAAGCTATAATCAAGTCTGTTTGCTCTATGAATTCTAAGGTAATAGCTTAATGCTGTGGTCTGTAAGCATCTATTAATTCAGATGTTTTATACACCAACCAGCAGACAGACTTGTCTTTGGCAAAGGCAGTGACTCAGATACCATGCCTTATTAAATCTCAGGAATGTCTCCAAAAATCACATCACAAATAAAGAAAAATATATGATTAACATGTTCTCTTACAGAGCGAGTTACAATGTTTTAAATCCTTTCCTGAAAGCAAGATGAATTTGGCATATTATATTACTGATGAATTGCACTGTGTGCAAATAATAGTGACTTATAGATGCCCAGGGGTATTTTTGATTGCTTATTTCCCACTCAGAAGGTAATATATCATTAACTAAAATTCAGTAGAACAAATCAAATGGGTGTGTGGACTTTAAACAATAAAAGAGTAAAATCTGCTCCATTAACTTTAGTTATTACGTTTGATCCAAAAAAGTGACAAGTCATTTTAATAGATAATCTCATTGAATTATTGGTGATTATCAACCTATATAATTTAGCATTTACTGTGTTCACTTTTTTAAATGATGACATAAACAATGCTAATTACTGTTACATATTTAGTGCTCAATATGTACCAGGTAATATACCACTTGTCCGGGGATTGGAAAGATTCCAGTAACCAGATTACTTGGTTTACTATGGTTTTAACTTGGTTTTACCCAGGTTTAGGGCACATGCTCTTTTTAAGCTCCTGATTTAATTATGTTTTATACCTGGAATTTGAAAATAAGGGTGAAAATTTCTTGGGGCAGGTGTAGCCCAATCCAAGCTCCCTTCAACTTCCTAAGTGATAGTATGCAGTGTGTATCCAACTAAGGGCTTCATATTCCTCCTGGAGATTTTATTGCCCAGCAACCTTCTTTGGTAAACTAAGCCAACTTGAGAGTATCATTTTGGGTTGGTTTTCCCCTGCTATAAAATAAGAGATATCAATCTTGAGAACCATTTTGGAGTTTGAGTTTAGGGAGTGGAACCAATGCTTTGAATTTCTGTCTAATTTTATAAAGTCATCTCATGGCTAAGCCTTAGCAATGGCCATTAATCAGAATTCATAGCATGGACAGACCTTTTCCAGTTTCAATTACGTTGTTGGGGGATTGTCCTGAAAAATGAAATGCTGAAAATGGAGAAACTTGTCCAGTTCCTGCAAGATAGGGCAAAGTCTTAAATAAAACGCACAGGCTCAAAATCCTGCAGGTATTGCTCAATGATCTTTGAATACTTGATTTGCAAGGAAAACAATTGGAGAAAACAGTACAACTATTAAAAGGCCCTTTTAAATTGAACCTACTTTCAGCAAGAAAGCCAGTTTTTTCTTCTGCTCCTCCAGGTGCATGCTGGCCAATCTCCATTTCTCTTGGATTTCAGTGAGTTCAGCTTGCAAGGCGGCCTCAGCTGCGCTGTCTGCAGTCAGCAGGAGCTGCTTGCCAGCCTCCACCGTCAGGATGTAGCTCCCTTGTTGTCGCAGGAACACCTTTTCTTTGAACTGAAAGGAAGGGTCACTTTTTACTTTTTCGACTCTTCTTCATCCTTTTCCTACTATAAGTATTCTTAGTGGCCCCGCATGTTAGCATATGCAGCCTGCCCTCTTTCATCCAGCAAGCATTTGTTGAGATGGTACTTTGTGCAGGAATGAACCATGTATAATGAATGAGAACACAAGAGGGAAAGGCTTCCTTTCTACCCTGAAGTCAAATACAGTCAGGATATAATATGAGATTTGCTTTATAAAACTGGTGTGCAAAGAACATAGAGCATGGCAGGCACAGCATAGCTTCCCCAAAGTGGTGAAGTGGGTTGGGACTTCTTGAAAGACGCATGAAGGCAATCTTATCAAGTGATGAGTCGAAGCAGAAGCAGAGGAGAGAACACCTTCCCTCAGGGAACTGAGGATGCGCACGTCCACTGTACAGGAAAACAGGATGTAGTTTTTCAGTGGCTGGAGTATGGGGTGCACGTAACAGAATGGTCAAAGATGAGGCAAGACTACATCTTGCACAGAAATTTGTTCTTTTAGAGTAAAAAGAACTGTGGCCACAGAAGAATATTAAGGACGTAAGTAATGTGTTTGAATTGAGGTTTTAATAAAAGCATTCAGAAGCAGGGTGGAAAGTGGGATGGAAGAGGGGTGCGCATTGGATATGCTGAGACAGGTAAGAAAGCTACTGTCCATTCAGGTGAGAAGTCATGAATGCCTTATTCAAGGCAGTGGCCATGAGGATGAAGACTTGCAGCAGATTTATATGGGGAGCAACAGACAAGGAGGGGTACAGCTCTACAATGACACTAGGGGTCCTGGACTGATAGACCAAATCGCTGGTGATAACATTTTCCTACACTGGACATGGGAAACAAAGAATGTTGTTTCAGAGATCGCAAACTCTATTGAGGGACACAGAGTTGTTACAGCTGAAATGCACAGATATCAATCTAAAATGTGGCCAGATACAGGAGTTGAAACCATAGCAGGTGAAATGTGACCAGAAGATACCAATTTGCTCCTTTTTTGCTGGTAGTGAGTAGTTGAAGCCCTATCTGTAGATGAGTTCTTTCAAAGACATTTGGAAAAGGAGAACCACAGAACAGTGACCTTGAAAGGAAGAGAGCCCATGAATCAAGGGGGAAGGATGGGTGAGAGTGCTGGGAGGTATCTGTCTCAGATGCCATGGCCCCAGATCTCAGGCTAGTGAAAGTAAGGAGCTGGTTGGGCAGGGACAAAGAACTCGAGGACAGAGCCTTCTCTGGAGTGCTGGCATTACACGTTTAAATTGCTCACGAGTGAAATAGACATAATCAACACATTCTAGCTGGGCTGCAGGGAGCTGCTGTGAGCTTTGGTGTGTGGAGTAGAAGAGGCTCTGGGAGAGGCTGAGGTTTACTCTGACCCCACTATTCAGATGTCTGCAGGGCAATCACTTTGCATTTCCAGTTCACATTTGAGAATAATATTGACTCTAATTCCCCTGTCACTCCAGGGTACCTCTGAAGCCCTGAGGCTAAGGTCAAGTTGGAAACGCAGAAGAGGCTTGAGAACAGTGTGTACTGCATCCTACCTGCACTTCATCAAAGAGGGTCCTGACTTGTTGCAGTGGCACGGGGATGCTTCCAAGGCCACTCACGGGCAGATAGGACACCTCCACCAACCATTTACGGAGCTTCTCTGCCATCTCCCTGTAGCGTTGCCACTGGCGAATCTGGCTGTCGATGATCCCCCGCCTCTGCTGGGCTCTGCGAATCACTCCCTGCCACTGATTACTGAGGAGGGTCAACTTCAGGTTGAACTCATCCCTGGAGAAGAGGTGATTACACGGTGAAAAGACTGTTCTGTCGGATGTAGCCACATAACAGAGGGAGCACACCTTCTCAATGACTGCAAGCCCTGAGAAGTGATCTAAGGCAAAGGATTTAAAATAGATGCTATGGTCGGGTGCAGTAGTACATGCCATTAGTCCTAGCTATTCAGAAGGCTGATACAGGAGAATCAAAAGTTCCAGGTCAGCCAGGGTAACTTAAAAAAGTGCTGAGGTAGAGCACAAATGTAGCTCAGTGGTAGTGTTTGATCAGCATGTGCAAAACTCCTAGACCAATCCCCAGTATCATAAAAACAAACAAACAAATCAATTTAAAAATATTATGCCAAGATCTGCTATGGGGTTACTGAAAATAATTTTCAAAATTAGACTATTGGTGTAGGTAAATGGTGTTTCTATGTCTCAGTACAGGTCGAAAAATCTATGACAAGGCATTGTCACTCTCTTCCTGAGTGTGTGAGTGGAGAGGAATAGAGCAAAGGGGGGATATTACATATATGTGTGTGTGTGTATATATATATATATATATTATGTATAGATTATATATATGAATTTCCTTTCAAAAACAGAAGTCATCTGTCAAATCAAGCACAATCGAATCCAAATGTGCAAATTAACTTCATGATACTTCCTTAACATTTATAACATCTGTCAAATCAGAATGAGAACATCATAGAATGTGGAATGGTTCATGTGTGTGTTGCTTTGTGCCAGGCAACCACCCAGGATCTCTATGGGGCTCTATCCTCCCTGTGTAGCCCGGTGGCCCTAAGCTACCTGTCAGCACAAGAAACTGCTTAAGCTCTAAACAACAGAGACCATAAATGAACTTTGAGAGTCACGTACATTTGTCATCTGGAACCTTCCTATTGTCAGCAGGTTCTAATCTGATGGTTCTTATTTTAATTGCAACTATCAAAATTCTTATCTTCCAAATTTCTTCTCTCTGTTGTTGTTTTTCCCCTAAATGTTAGCATTTAAAATTTAATAGATGTTGGCTTATAGGGGAATTGTAAATTGTATTTAACATAATGACTTGAATGTTTATAATATTGTTAAAAAGTTGGCTAAAATATGATAAAGCAAAAGCTAAAAGTTAATTGCATTTGAATTTGTTTTATTTTGAAGGTCTTAAATTCTCAGTAAACCTTGCATTTAAGTTTGGCCTGCTTAGGAAAGAATAATATGGTATCATGTTCTGTTGTTCCAACCTTAACTATGAAAATCTTTTATGTACATCCAAAGAAATAACCACTTAAAAACCGAAATTACTTCCAAAACATTTAAAAAAAAAAACCTTTCACAATAAAATGATTCATTTTCTATTTTTTTTTTTAAATACACAAAGTTAAGTATAATCACAACTACTGGTCCTAACTATGGGAAAGATGTATGCATATAATAAAACAAATGAGTTTAATTCTCCAAACATCACCATGGAAAATCGATAAGATAAATAAAATATTGTTCCTAGGAAATGTAAATACTGCACAGAATTGCCAATTCACATGCTGTAAATTGGAAGAGAAGCTATGTTTTTTACCTCTGAATTTTTATTAAAGAGATAATTTGTCATGTAAATGAAGAGGAAGAAGTATTTCAGGTAGAATGTAATCAGATTTATGGTGACAAATCATTTTCAAATATGGAGGAAGTTTTGTGGCCTGGGAAGGCTGGCTGTGCAGACTATAAATTAGACCCAGGAGCACAAAGCCAGAGTCTGCTGCTCCTTGGTTTTGTGACCTTGGTCAAATCAGTCCACATTTGTGGGTCTCAGGTTTTTCATCTCCGAGTAAGAAAGATGGACTAGTGATATCCATCCTCCTTTTAGGAATACAATTTCGATAATTGCATGAGAATATTAGAAGCATCTGTTTATGAACCATTGATACAATTCATTCTGATCTATTCATTAATTCCAGTCTCTACAGATGACTAGTGAAGGTTGGCTAGGTGATTTCCAATTACTCTATGTCCTTCATATCATATAATAGCTGTTCTCTAAAAGGATTCAATACTCACTCATTTCAGAGATTCAGACAAGCCTTCCCTCCAATTACTGAGACTCCACGATAGTACAATTGCCTTGAGAAGATTGGCTATGTGCCCTCTAATCTGCTCATTAAAAGGAAAATGACTAATTTACTGGAAGCTTTCTTCATAATAAGTTATCAAAGATCCTACCTGTCATCAACTTGACCTTGTTCTAGAAGACGTTGCCCATCAATAATGATTGAGTGTAAAATCTGCTGACGGCTGAACATCTCGGCTTGAAACAACTATAATTTTAAAAAAGAAGAGCATACTTTTAGAGTTCCTAATTTTAGTGATCGGTTTTCTGATAACCTTTCAAATGCACTGGGTATAGCAAGACTATGGAAAATATCTCCAGCTGAATCACGATGAGTGTGAAATCCTGACATGTAGGAATATTTATTTTTAGACCATTAATTAAAGTAGGCTTAAAGTTTGGTTTTTGGAATAAACTTAATGACTAAAAGTAGATTTAGGTTTCCCTTCTTTCTCTTTAAATCCCTCAATAAGGTAAGTTGGTGAATAATCTGTGTTCTGGTCTTTCTGAAATGTTTTTCAAATTAATTAGTTTAATAAAACTATTTCATTATTAAATCAATAGAAAGGTCTTTCAAATTATTTCCACTGTTTTTAAACAGTTTGGTTGAGATATTATTCACGTGTCATAAAATCTGCACATTTAAAATGTCCAGTTTAATAACTTTTATTATATTCCAGACTTGTGCCACCATCTCCATGATCAATTTTAGAATGTTTTCATCATCCCCAAAGAAATTCTGTCCTCATTAGAAATCAGACCCCATTTCCTCCCAATTCCCAGCTCTGAGCAACCACTAATCTACTTCACATCTCTATCAGTTGCTTACTCTGGATAATTCATATAAATTGAACCAAGTAACACGTGGCCTTTTGTGACTGGCTTCTTGCACGTGACGTTTTCTCGGTTCATCCACGTTGCATTATGCATCAGTATCTTGTTTTTAATATCGCTGAATAGTGCTTACATTTTATTTACACACTCATCTGTTGATGGACTTTGGGTTTTTTTTCTACTTTGTCTAGTATGAAGGTACTGCTATGAACATACACTTGTCCAGGTTTTGTGCGGGATATACTTAGGGATGGCATTACTGGGTTATAAGGCAATTCTGTGTTTAGCATTTTGAGAAATGATCCTCTGTTTTCCAAAACAGTTTCACCACATTACAGTCCCATCAACACTGCACATGGACTGCAATGTCTCTGCAACTTCACCAATATTTGTCATGATTTTCATTTTAGCCATCCTAGTGGGTGAAAAATGGTATCTCACTGTAGTTTTGATCCATGACTTTTATGTCCTCATCTGTCAGCTCAGTAAAACTGGATTTGAAAATATCTACCTTTAAATTTTCTATTTTAAGAATTCCAGCAAAACATTTTAAAATTCATTTTATTCTTTTTTAAAAAAGTTTCTCTCAGTTCTTAGGTATGTCCCATCCTTCTATGAGCATGTATTTGACAAACACCAATACATAGCAAACTAGGGTTAGAGTTGGCAAATTAATTAATATACTATTTGTATGTAGTTCTTTCTCCTTATTTCTTGAGAAATAATTATAATACAGTTCGATTAAGAGATATGCTTGGAGATATTTGATAGATTGGTGTCTTGCTATAAAATTAATATGTTTTTTAAAGAACACATGATTTTCATCGGCCCCAAACTTTTTGCTCAAGCATATTCTCTTAAGCAGTTAGCCTTGGCAATGGTATGCAGTCTACAATGCAGTTGGAAAACTGTGTGGCTTTCTGCACTCCTTTTCCTCTCCAGCTCTATCTCCGATATGTAGCCTTAAGCACAACTCTAGCACCGTGCATTACAAAGTATTGATGCTTTTTTAATTTTTTTTATTGTTGGTTGTTCAAAACATTACATAGTTCTTAATATATCATATTTCACACTTTGATTCAAGTGGATTATGAACTCCCATTTTTACCCCGTATACAGATTGCAGAATCACATCAGTTACACTTCCATTGATTTACATATTGCCATACTTGTGTCTGTTATATTCTGCTGCCTTTCCTATCCTCTACTATCCCCCCTCACCAGGGTTATACAAAATTACATACAAGAGCAAGTGAGGGGAAAGGGAAAAATAATACAAGGGGGAGAAATGAATTACGGTAGAGGGGGTAGAGAGAGAAGAGGGGAGGGGAGGGGGGAGTATTAATGTTTGACATATGTCTACAAACAGCTTTGGAGCAGAGAACTGGATCACTTTTTTTTTTTTGTCAACAGCTTCTAGCAATTAGAGAAATTCAAATTAAAACTACACCTCACTCTAACCAGAATGGCAATTATCAAGATTACAAGTAACAACAAATGTTGGCAAGGATATGGGGGAAAGGGAATAGTCAAACATTGTTGGTTGGATTGCATATTGGTACAACCAATCTGGAAAGCATTATGGAGTCATCAGAAAGCTAGGAATGGAACACCACTTGACCCAGCTGGCCCACTACTTGGTATATATCCAAAGGTGTTAAAATCAGCATACTACAGTGATATAGCCATATCAAAGTGTATAGCAGCCCAATTCACAATAGGTAAGCTATGGAATCAACCTAGATGCCCATCAACAGATGAATGGATAAAGAAAATGTGGTATATATACACAATGGACTATTATTCAACCATTAAGAAGAATGACTTTATGACTTTGCCAGCAAATGAATGGGTCTGGAAACTATCATGTCAAATGAAATAAGCCAGTCCTAAGAAACCAAAGGTCAAATGTTGTCTCTGTTATGTGGAAGCTAACCCACAATAAGGAGCAGGGAGGGGAAGAATAAAGGTTCAGTAGATTAGACACGGGGAATAGAGGAAATAGAGAAAGGATAGAAAAAGAAAAGGCAGTGGAAATCTGACATAATTTTCATATATATATGAAAACACCACAGAGAATCCCACAACAACAAGGGTTCTAATTAGAATAAGACATATTCCATGCTTGTACAATTATATCAAAATGGATCCTACTGACATGTATAACTGAAACAATAAAAATATTTTAATAACATTAAAAAATGAAACAATTATCCCATTAAAAAAAGATATTAAAATTCAAGCTTGCAAAAATGATGCATGTGACAGAAAAAAACTCATTTTTCCCAGGTGGAAGTTAGTAGCATCTTCCAAAAGCCAAGAACATCTTGGTATCCGCCAAACTACTGGCATTACCCACCTCATGTGCTCTCTGCTGTTCCAATAGATGCTGATAGTTGCCTGAAATCTCTACTGCTAACTTTTGTTCCGTTTGGACCAAGAATTCCATCCATGTTTCACATTTTTCCAAGAAAGTCTGATGTTGTAGTAAAAATGACTGCAACTTACTGACAGAATGAAGGATATGTAATAATAGTTATTTTGGGTCTTTATTCTTATACCTCTAACATATAAAACTAGATTAAATATTCTCTTGTCTCCAATTCTAACTGAATCAGGGCATAGCTTTCATGCTATGTAGCAACATTTAAAAAAAAAAAAGAAAGATTGAAAAAAGTAACAGTTTAAAATATTACATTTTAAAAATAATGAAAATTTTGCATGTCCCTCAAATATATTTTTACTTTAGAAGTTTTTTTTCCTGAATATGAAAAACCACTTTACAATTTGAGTTTCCCACATTTAGTATTCAAGTTTTTCAAAACTAATAGAATAACCTGAAATTTGTAAATACACACAAATCATAAACTTTTATTGGGCTGACAGATTAGGGCTTTGGTTTCGATGTGTCCCCTCCAAAATTTAGGCCATGAGGACTTCCCCTTTGTGAGTGATGGTAAAACCCTTAAAAGGAGCCTTCAGGCTGCCTTTGGCTCTCTTGGCCTTCCCCCATTTGAGGATGCAGCATCCTGCCTCTCTGGAGGATGCAGCAAGAAGGTACCATCTTAAAGAAAGTAGCTCACTAGAAAACCAAACCTACTGGCACCTTGATCTGGAACTTCCCAAACTCCAGAACTGTGAAAGAATACATTTCTTTTCTTTCTAAGTTATCCTGTCTATAGTTATTTTGTCACAGCAATATAAGCTTCTTCCTTTAACAAAACACATTAAGCCAACTGGGGAGACCAAAATATCTCGTTTACCTGAATCTTTCTGTAGTCTGAGAGGAGTTCTGAGACCAGTGGCGGTTCAGATTTTGCATCCTTTTGATTTCCTTATCATTCAGCGGTAGCCTATATCCCAGTTCATTTAGACGGTCTAAATCTGGAGCCATGCTGCTGAATTTTAACATTTGTCCCTGCAAACAACATTGAAAGGCAACTTCAGCATCAGTGTCAGAAAAGGCACCATTGTTTTAAGGCACAAAGTGAATTTCTGATTTCAGGAAGAAGCTAGTCTTTGGCCGTCTAGACCACTTGCCTGCAATCTCCAGAGGTACAAATAAGGAAAAGCTGAATCTCATCAGCTTACACCACTATGGCTGTTATGCTACCTAACTACTCATTACCCTTTTTTGGGTGTTAATAGGTTGGTTTATTATTCACATGATTTATTTAACTCATATGCAATTCTCAGTAGAAGTGACAAAGGATGAAAATTACACTGAAAAGGTTCATTCCTACTCTTCTATATTTAATTTATTTATGTTTATTCCTTCATTATTTAATAATAATAATGGTTATAACAGCATAGTTAACATGTATTGAATTCTTACCATGAATCAAACATTGTTGTAATAGCTTTATAAGAAATCACACATTTTAAACTCAAAACAAACCCAGGAGCTAAGTACCATCGCTATTCCCTCTTTACAAACGAGTAAAGAAAGAGACAAAAACCTAAATAAATTGCTCAAAACCATCCAGGCAGTAGGAGACCCAAAAGTTGGCTGGGCTCTTTCTGGATAGAATGCAATTTCACCTGAGCTTTGAAATGACACGTGTTGCTTTAAAAGCGTCACTCTTAGGTCCCTGAAAGGAAATAGGTCTACACCAGTTCTGAGTTTTCCTGAAGCTTCTGAGGAAAGACACTAGAAGATGTGGGAGGAAGACTCGGATGCACGCACCTTCAGTTCTTCCATCCTCTCCTGGATGGTGGAGAGGTCAGAGGAGTGGGTCGGGTCTTGCTCTTGCAGTATTTCCTGGGCTTCCACCATCCAGCCCTCCAGAGCTTCTAAGCTCTTGGCAAAGGTTTCATAGTCAACTACTCCAGCCTTTTTTCCACAAAAGAAATTGGTATTTTAGTGAAATATATTAGTTGTTTTAGTGAAATCTCATGAAAGGGTAAGTGGATTTGGAAATTATTTTTCACATTGTTATTATATCAAACTGACATTTATGAGATGCTATTTCTGAAAAACCAAGGTTATAATGATTTAAGTTTCCTTTTCTTTATTGATGTCATTTTTCTAACAAAAAGAATTATTTCTAGGTACCATTAACCAATAACTGAAGTTATTCTCTAAATAAATTATGAGACATTTGAGAAAATTCCAATTCTTGCAAAAACCTAAGTTAAATATGAATATTAATACTGAAGCCACTTACTATTTATTAATTGGACATACTATGGAGGCAAGCATGGTTTAGGGGTTTGTCACCTAGACTAATTTTAAAATTACATTGAAGGCAACAAGACCAAACCCCTTACCTTCCTCTGCCCCCATGGGAACTTCCAAGTTTGCTTTCTTTTAATTGTTTGGTCCGGGGGGAGGCACTGCATCAATGTGGAAAATTCCATTTCTTGTGTCTACTCCCAGACACTGTAGGCCACCCAGTTCATAACACACACTGAGCATGAGCTCTGTACCTGTAGCACGGTCTGCTGTTTGCAAAGAGCCTGCTCCAGGGCACCTAGGTGTTGAGTCAAAGAGAGCTGATCGGACTGGACGGCGGAGGCTGCGGAAGCACCCACTTGCTGCTTGAGCTGCTCTCCCAGCTCATGGAGAACAAAAAGGGAATCCTTCACTGTCCCCAGTCCTTTGAGAAGGTCCTGTAGGAGATGAAATCATTATGCCCACCAGGAAACACCATGCTATTATAAACGGCAGTCAACAAAGGGCCACCCATCTAGGTAGACACAGACACAGATGTCTATCTAGATGCGTGGCCCTTAGTTGTGGATGGGCACAATACCTTAATTTTTTATTTATTTATTTTTATGTGGTGCTGAGGATCAAAACTGGTGCCACATGCATGCTAGGCAAGTGCTCTACCACTGAGCTACAACCCCAGCCCAAGACACAGACAATTCTTAATTGTGAAAATATTACACTAAATAACTTTCAACAGCAAAAAAAAAATGACTAGGAAGCAAACTCAGTTTTTAAAAATATCAATCATGTGTACGAACATTCTAAATACATGTGTTTACATACCTAACACACACACACACACACACACACACACACATTCACGCACATACACAAGCACTCTTTTGGTAATAAAAGCTGCATAGGTTCATTAGAGTTTATTGGGGAAAAATGTAGAACAGCATACATAAAAAAGGAAAAGAACCCTAGTAGAAGCAATAACTAGAAACATTTTGATAATTTGTTCCTGTATCTTTATGGGCTTGGTATCAAATTAAAGACACAGTGCTATGTTTTAGGTTATCCTACTTATTTTTATCACATACACCAAGGATTAGTGCAGCCATGGTATCTTGTATATGTATCTTTTATGGTTACAACCACCACCACTTCAGCAGGGTGTAGCACCCAGTGGTAACTCAGGTGAACAGGGTAGGATGGTCTGCACCTCTATTCTTTCTATGGCATCTCTCACCTCCACAATTTGTGCAGCCCATTAATGCTCAAAAATACATGTCAGAGAATAAATTAATAAATGTTTCACTTTGCTAATATATTAAGCATGTTATGAGAACCAAAAATTAAGTAATTAAAATGAAACAAACTATTAAAAAATACATGTCAGAGGAAATTCCCTGGTTCTGGTTTCTACCCCTGCTAAAAGACAACAAGTAGCTACTTCTGTTTCTGCTGGTCCCCACCCAGATTCGGCAGAGAGTACAGAACCTGCCAGACTTGCACAGGGACCACTGCGAGAGGAGGAAAAATAAAGGGCTCTGTTAACCTTGACAGTGATAGCAGATGACTCAAGAGAATTGAACAAATCTTGTAGGGAGGGGTAAACTATGTGGAAAAAAAAACATTTTATCTTCATTATACATTTTAATCTCTTCAGCTTTAAAATGATTATTCAGACTGATTACTCAGAATGTATTAAACTTTTATTTCTATAGTTTTCATAACTTGCCTAATTCTAATAAACTAATTTGGAAATGTTTAAAAGAAGACTTCTATGAGGAGCCCACTAAAATAAAGACAAATGAGGACGGATGGTAAGAGCCATGTAATGGATGAAATAAGAGAAGAGCCTTTCTTGAAAATCTTAAGTAGGCTATTGGCAGCTATAGTGAAAAGAGAATTATCTACAAGCTATAAAGAAGAAGTATGTAAGTAAATCAAGAGAGAAAGACTTCTTTCTCCCATTATTTCTTGGAGGAAGCTATTAAGTAGATGCTTTCACAGTAAATAACTAACTTATAAATGTGTGTGGATGATATCTTTAACAGTAGATTTTAAAAACATTATTCAATAGGATATTTTTCTCCATGTAGTCAGTTTTATCGTGACCATCTCAGCAAAAACATATAACCCATTTTTCACATGAATTGTATTCCATTGGGAAATATGGGAAAACAATTCTTTTTTAAAAAATGGAATAATAGGAGGGGACCCCATAAATCTTATACACATGCAATTGTGTTCTGAAAATCCAGCAGGCTATTTAATACACAAGACAATAATTTTTGGATGATCATCTCACATATTGAGACATATCCGAAGGCTACACACATACGCCCTAACCCTGCTAAACTTAGGGCGGCCAAGAATGACCTGCTGGGTCAACACAGTAGTTGCCAAACATACATTACAATCCTGGATCCATGTAGCCACTTCCTCGTCTGCGATGTCCTTGTTGGTGGCGGCCTTCAATAACTCATTGGTTCTGTCCTCCTGCTGCTGGACTGTAGAGGCACACTGTTTGGAGTAGTCCTTGTATCTCTGCCAGAGCTGAAGGAGGGCCTTGCTGGAGAGCAGCTGCTCAGCAATCTCTTCCAACAAGTTATTCCATCTGGAAATAATAGCCAACACTCATGGGCAGATTATCATCTCTCACCAAATGCAGTTATTTACTATTTTATTTTTCATGATCCTGGTTCATGTGAATTTGAAAATAATGCTGGGATGACTCATTCTCTTTAACATCATAAAAAGTAACTTGTCACACTCAGATTTCAGGGGTTGATAATGGAGATGAGGATAATCTTTATGGATGTGGCAGTTCTAGTTCTTCCTAAATGGTGTCGATCTATGTACCCTTAAATTCATTTAGTGAAAATCAAAACATTAACAGAACAGAACCCACAGAATTCCAATACAAAATGCCAAATTCAACCTTATAATAAGGTTGGGATATAAATAGTATGTAGTAAGCATATGCCATACCTCATATTGACTTCTTTCAATGTATTGGTGAGAGTTTCTGTCACAGGTGGGTGACATTCTTTTAACAGTTGGTTGGTGACAGAGCCAAATTTTTGTAAGCTCTTTTCCTGCTTTTCTAGATCATCATGAAGACTCTGCCCAAGGAGAGTGACAAGCAAGTTTAAAATAATTAACAGATTGGTGTACATATATGGCTTTGCTCCAATGCTTGATAAGCTTTCTTTGGTAGTCAATTCTTCTCTTTCTAATGACTTTGTTCTTATGGCTTTGAAAAGGTAGACTTAGTAACTGAACCTTCTACTGACCCTGGGGATTAATCTGGAGAAGCTCACTCAGGGTGTCACTGTCAGGAGCCAGCAGGAAGCTGTGGGGGAGGCGCGTGTACATCTGTCACATTCTGGTTCCCCTTGATCCCCAAAGCCAAAACCCAGGTCTCTATTACATGCTTAGAGTAATTCTCCCACAAACACCTGACAACTGAGATTCCAAGTCAAAACTTTTCTGAGAACCAACTCTGGGTTCTGTCACTGGATGTCTTTCCCTTGAGAAGAATTTTAAATAATTAATTGTATTTTTAATTGACAAATAACGATTGTATAGATTTATAGGGTATCATGTGATATATTTGATATATTTTACATTGTGGGATGACTCAGTTAAGTGATTGATATATCATTGCCTCACATATCAGTGTTTGTCTAACAGAACTCACAGAAGCTGGAGCAGAATGGCAGTCACCAGGTAAGATGCTAATCAAAGTTTACAGAGCTTCAGATAAACAGAAGGAATAAGCCACAGAGACCTAGTGCACAGAACCGTGGCTATAATTAATAATAATGCATCATATATTTCAAAAATTCTCAGAGCAACTATCATAGTGGAGTCTTCCACTGAGGATGGGAGGAAACGAGTAGATTTTTTTCCTGAGAAAAATCACTGTAGTGACAGACTCACATCTTAATAAAATTCCACTGGTGAAGTAGGCTGCAAAAATTTAGCACTTTTTAACACCAACATCTGATTGCCCTTAAATCAAAATATTCAAGGAAAAGAACCTTAATTCTTTCATATCTTAAGACAAATCTGGTAGATATAAAACACAGAATATGTTAAGTTAAAAAGTACTTCTAACTTTCTCAAAGTAATGATGTAATTTATAAATTTACTATACTCAAATGAGTTTTCATGATTCTTAGTATGTTCAGTAACTAAAGTTTAAAGGAATTACATTCATATATTTCACCTTTCCTCCCTCTCATCTTACCCAATAAAAGTATTCCCTTAAGAAAATCTGCAGATGAGGTCTGAGCATAACCACTCTGATAGCCAAGCCAGGGACAGGGACATGGAGTAGAATTATAAAGGGCACAGGTGGGCTCCTGCTGGCATCTCATCCCTCAAGGGCCTGCCCTGACCAGCCCACCATCCACAGTATTTAGTCTAGAAGAAAGAGTAGCAACAGTGAGCATGGCCCAGGGCCCAGGGAGCACGGGAGTGAATCGGAGGGCAGCTACCTGAGATAGGAGACAGGGCCGTGTTTAAGAACAAGAGCCACCCCCTGAATTGTAGACTGAACAAAATGGTAATGGAGAGACAGGAGACCAAGCTGTAAGGGCTGAAAAAGAGGACTGTGTGGACACATGGGCTAGGCCACTGGCATGGTACTGAAGGGAAGGAAACCACTTAATGGTTTAAGTGTTTACCTTTCTTACTATTTCTTTCTTTAATCCCTTAAAATATGCTTGGAGAGGCAGGACAAAAAGAGAAAGGGAAGACATCAAAGGCAGTGCCAACTGTTCCAGTAAGCTGATTTGGATATAAAAATCATCTTACAAAACACAATTACAGGAACATCTGTATAATAGGATGGTAATAATCACTTGGTTAAATACCAGCTAATCCAGAATTTGGTATCCAAGAGCAAATTTGATTAAGTCACAAGAAATGAGCTAAAATTAATTTTAAAGATTTTTCAAAACATTAAATGTAAAGATGCAGCAATATTTCCGGTGATGTTGCTGTTTTCTGATTTTTTCCATTTTTCTCAAATTGAGAAGAATGTATGGATGCTTTGTATTCATTCCTTACCTGAAGGTTGTCCACCTGCACTCGCACAGCTTCTAAGGAGCCGGTCAGCAGGCGGAATCGGGACAGAGAATATCTGGCTTCCATGAGGTAACTGTTTATCTCGTCAAAGGCCATTTTGTGATTGCTCCATTGGTCGAGAACTGACTTCAACAGTATCTTTAACTGCCCAACCTTAGGAAAAAGATGAGCATTTGTTATCATTAAATAATAGTAAACATGATGGCATATATGTCCCACTTGATGGAAAACATCTAAAAACCTCGGCCAGGTTTCAGGCATTGTTAAGAAAGTGCTGCCTCAGAGAAAAGGAAAGGCCCACGTCTACAGACAGGGGCCAGGCCTGTCCTAAGGAAGTCACAAGGCACACACAATAAGGAAAGGAGCGCCATGAGCGTTTTTAAACAGCCTTTTTCTTCTTTGTCTTGTGTTTGTTTTTCATGAGGCAATATTTCCATGAAAGAGCTACTTAATTTATACTTAGATGACAGATTATCTCTAGACATTTCTGTGATCTATAAATTTTTTACAATTTTAAAATACATTTCGAGTCAGGCTGAAGATGAGGAAAGGCTAGAGGAGAAAGGGAGTCTGGGCAGGGTGCATGGGCTGCAGGAGTCCTTTGCCATCAGTCCCTGTCCCTTAACCTCTGTAGCTCAGATCCCATCTCTGTACTGTGCGGATAGTAACTATCTGTACAAGTACATGCTGAAGGGCACTGGGGCTCATAGTGCAAGGACTGCTGTTTGTTGATGCACTTTTTCTTACTATTGGAGGATTCTAAACTTCATCTGGTACATATTTATCAAATGTCTTCACTGAGCTTATATCTTGGTGAAAGAACTTTAAACACACAAGGGAAGGACGTGGAATGCTAGAAATCGATATATTAGATGGGTAAAAGCAAAGCAGATCAGAGTTGGGGGTGAAAGGTAAGGAGAAGAAGGCTGTCATATAAAACAGGTGGTCAGGAAAGCCCTCCATGAGATGGGAACCTGCAAAGGCTTTGAGGACAGGGAAGGAACCATGCGATACTTGGAAGAAGGTGTTTCAGGCAGAAGGAACAGCAAGAGCAAAGTCCTTGAGTGGGGGACATGCCTGCTGAATTCAAGGATATTGGGAGGTCAGTGTAGCAGAAGCAAAAGAACCTCTAGGATATCAGCAAGAAATGAGGAGAGAGAGAGGGGGGGGAGGGGCGCGTTGTCTCTGTTGCAAGCAGCAGCAGAGAGAGTGTAAGGTCAGATCATTACTAGGCAGGCTTTGGTCTCATTCTGAACCAGACAAGAAGCTACTATGAGAGTTGAAGAGAAGAATGGTATAATCTGACTGCCTTGTTAATCAGCACCTCTGCCATGGAGACTGGTTAGGAGGCCACTAAAAATAATCAAGAGATGACAGTAAGTTAGACCTGTTTGCTAGCTGCAGAGGTGGGGATGGGGTTTGGATTCTAATGTGTTCTGCAAGCACAGATGACAGGCTTTTCTGATGAACTAGGTATTGGCGATGAGAGAAAGAGTTGTGAAGAATGACTCTGAGGTCTTCTGCCCAGGCAACGAGAAGGGCCAGAATTGTCAATAACCAAGAATGGCAGAATGAGTCGGTTTGTGGGGCGTGATTAGAAGTTTGAGCATGAAAGTTTGAGATGTCCCTTGATCATGCAAGAGGAGAGTTATATACTGATTGGATGTCTACCTCTGTCTCTGTCTTGAGTTCAGGAGAGAGATTAAGGCTGGGGATAGACGCTGGAAAAGTTTTTGTGCCTAGATGGCTTCGATAACTATGGCAACGTATGGGAAATGTTTATAATAATGGTTACTATGGGAAACCACAGAAACTAGCCTCTTGTTTTTTAAAGGAGGTTAATGAAATGGGCTTAATAGTACAAAGAGACGATAGATTCAATAATTATTTACTCGATTACTTTAAGAAACCCAAAACACAGAGTTAGGACAAGAGCTGGCGAACACAGTCTTGGAGCCAGTCTCCTCAAGTAGTATTACCATGTGGTCCAGATTCGCCCAGGCTTGGTTGAGCTCCCGCAGGGTGCTCATGACAGTGCCAGAGACTTCTTCTTTTTTGTTCTGAATCAAAGTAAGTCCATTCTGCTCAATTTTCTCTACTTCTTTTTCTTTTGCTTTAATCAAATCTTCTAGATCCTGAAGGGTTTAAAAAATAGTCATTTTAAATTGTTCTATTATGAAACTCTGGGGTACACAGAAATTGAGCCATTACAATTTTAAGTACTAAAAACTTGTTACACATCCAAAAAGATTATCATTGCCAAAAGAGGGTCTCCACAGCAATACTTCTTCCTACACTTAAATGTGAAAAAATAGTCTTTTTGTCTAGGGGATATCAGCATAACCTAAAAAAAATGTAAAAATATGATTACCTACTAGATGAATAAATGGTCTCATGTCATTATTTCAAAAAGTTTCAGGGAAAAATACATGTTGGAATTGGTAATATGATTTATCTTCTTAAATTCATAGACGTTGCTATTCACATATGAGTCCAGCTCATAGGAAAAAATGCAAGAGAGTGGTGTCTGAGACTTAGACTCATTTCTGCTATTAAGCTGTATCATTTTGGGTAAGTGGGAAATTTCCATTGGGCCTCAGTTTCTACCTTTGGGAACTCAGAAGACTGGGAAAATTTTTCTGTTATCCTTTCTCTCTAAAATACTCTGATTTTGTGTAATTCTGAAAGTTATAGACTTTCATTTTCTTTAGGACGTGCATTTTCTACTCTCACAATGAAACACTGAAGAGAGAAAAATAAAATGAGGAAGAGCTCTGAAGCTCATTGTAACCATATATCAGAGTCCTAACTTATATTTTAATGTCATTTGAAGACGCGAGCTCAGTGGAGCAGACAGAGGCTGCCATGAGCACTTTAAGGACAAATAAATGCAAGGTGAAGCGATCCAACGTCCCTCAGGTCACAGAGCTGATAAAAGTGGGAGCGGCAAGCAGAACCCCAACCTTTCAGCCTCCTGACTCCCAGCCCCTGCTGGAGGTTCCACTGAACCTAAAACTGCACAGGGTGCAAACCCCAGGTCAGGTGATAGGATAAGACAGGCACATGCTTACATTCCTATCCCCAGGAGTAAAAAATAGATTTGAAGGCCCTGGATGGTAGAAAGGAGAAAATCTCCAAATACTTTAAGTTTGGATAATGTCATAATTATGTAATAAAGATTTTCACCTCTTCTCATGACCCAGATATTGGAAATGGGTAGCTGTGGATAAGGTATTAATGAGTACCATTTATTATTAATTACAAATTTTGTGCCTCTTATTATTATTGCCTTTTTTGTTTTTGTTTCTGTTGTGATTCAACTTTTTTCAACTGTTTCCACTTTATTTGGAAAATAGGAATAATAATACTTTTTCTGCTTACTTTTCTAAAGGCATAAAATTAGATAAATGTATATGAAATATCTTTTAAGCTATCAAAAACTAGACAATTGCAAGATAATGTATTCAGCCATTTGGCAATCTGCCACACTTCAGTGTAAATCTATTTATTTTTTTACTATTTAAATCCATTTATTTTTCAGCATGAAGCAATTTTTATTTGGTGTATGAATTAGAAATTCATGCATTTAGCAGCTTAGAGAGAGCATTTTTGTTTTTCATACTGTCCTATCATGTCTACTTTATAATTCTGTCAATATCATGACAGCTTTGGCAACTGCAAAATGAAACTTGTGACCACTGTGATTACAGGTCTTTTATGCAGTATAGAAAATATAATTACCTTTACACTTGAAAATCTTTTCTATTTCTTTAAGAAATAATTAACCACACATAAGAATCCTAAGTTATACTTAATAATATATAATTCTTATATATTTAATCCACTCATTAGAAATTAAGTTTAATCTCCATTTATCCACAGGTGTGAATGCTTTTCAGTAAATGGTATTAAGCAATACATCTCAAAAATGCCCTGATCATGTACGTTGGCATAAAGGAAAACAGAAATATATTTTTTTAATAAAATAAAGGTGTGTTTTCCCTTCCTTTAAGTAATAATTAAAAGACGGTTCTATTTCTGATCAATGAAGCTAATCAGAAAGACCAAACCTAACATTTTTTGTTCTAATAAATCATTCTCAGCTTGGATTAAATCATAAATATCAGTTTTAATGTTACATTAAATTAATAAATCACTTCTAAAAGACTGGAAAAATATTCAAGATTTTTAAAGCAAAATAGAGTTTGAATCCAGCCACTGATTTAAGTACGCTGGCTTGAATTTCACACTTTAGTCCAAAGGCACAATTTCTCAAAAATGACAATAAATTTTATCAAGGTTTGTAGCATCGCCAAATAGAACCTTCCAGCTACGCTATTGTGATTTATGTATAATGTCCCAAAATAACTGTGTGGGCTACTTTCTTTCTGGTTTTTTGGTTTCAAAGAGATGACTTTTCATTTTAAATCACAAACTGGCATTGGTATAGAGCTTTTAAAACCCCAATGTAAACTTTCTCTCCTGACATTGCCTGAACTGACCCTCTGGAAGACAAAAACTTTGGTCCTAAAAGGAGAAAAACCTGGACAAGCTTGAGCAAGATTTTCCAGATAGCAGTGTGTCTCTCTGTTGAACAGAAGACACGCATAGAAAAAGAAACTAAATAGAAAATGGCAGAAAAAAGCACATTAAAGAAAAAGGGAGGAAAAAAAAGGTGAGTAAGAAACTCAACCAAAGACCTGACTTTCCATCTTTAAAAATAAAATTTTCAAAATTCTGAATTACTTATAGGTTTTTGAATTCGTAGCCTTATATTAGAAGGTATGTCTGGCCCCTAGGGAACTGGAAGTGCTGCAGAATTCTGATCTCCAGTCTTCCACATTCCCATCTTCAGATGTGAGGCATTTTAAAAATGAGTATTTAAAAGTATTTTCCTTTTGGAAGTTCCTTGTCATCTTTGTGCACCTTCAAACTTACAGCCCCTTAGCTGGGGAGCACATGGTCTTCCTTCTCTGAATCCCAAGGCTCTGACTGAATGCTTAAATATATAAGTCTCTCATTACATGTGTCCCAAACAGAAAACACATTACTGAGAAGGAAAATAATTACCAAAGTCCTTTCTTTTCTAAATCTAAATTAGAGAAACAGATTTGGGGAAGGAGTTTTTTTTCTTATGATTACTCAGTTGAGTTTTTCATGGTTCATAGGGAACACTGTAAAAGAACAGCTCTAGGTAATCTGAACACATTTCTTTTGTTTCTTTGTTTTGATTTGGACTCTTTATTAGCAATGATATTGTTAGGTACATAGATTTTTTTAAAACAATTATTTATTTATTCTAATTGTTATATACATAAGAATCCCTGAGGAAATGTTAGTTATAGGAAAACATTTGGAATGGGACAGCTCCATCCTCCACCCTCATCAAAAACAGAGAAGTAGACTCTGTGAGCTTTCCTAGGCGACAAACAGGGAAGAAAAGGGTCTTCTGTCAAGCATGTGCCTTGGAAGAGAGACAGAAGTGCACTCAGGCCTCTGGAGCAGAGTTCCAATTGCAGGAAATTCAGAGGTGAGAAGTCAAGTTAAATGATACCTTTAAGAAATGCTCAGACCAGTCCTGAACATGGGCTAGTCTACAGTTTCTGTAACAAGTGAATGGTATCAATAATAATAATGATAATAATGGAGACTTAAGAACTCCAACAAGCAAATGTGCCATAAAGATATTGTATTCTTTGAATAAAAAAGGTATTTTAATGGCAATTAAGGGAATATGATTAAAGGGTTGAATATAAAATAACATTAAGGAGTTATTGTTAAAATTTTGTGGTGATATTATGGTTGCATAAGAAAATATATATATTTCAGAGATGTGTATTATAGTATAGAGGATTAAAATGACATGATATCTGGGGGAGGGGACTATGACATCTTGATGAAAAAAGAAATAATCCAGGCAAAATGCCTGAAATCTTGCTAACTCCCAGTAAATGGAATTCACTGATTTCTCTCTACTTATGACTATATTTGAATAGTTTCTTAACTTCAAATTTTTTAAACAGGTGAAAAAAGCCCAATAAACTCTTATCAGCTCCTATCATCAGAGAAATCTGTTACCAGACGTCAATTTTTAAAAGTATTTAACTTGTAATTTCAGACCCTATAAACTCCTTTGGCATATGCTGTGAAGTTATGAAACGGTGCATGAGAATCAGACCACTTACCTGACAATCTTTCAGGGTGTTCTGAACGGAAGCCTGATCTCCAATTTGATGTTGCTGTTTCAGATTCTTTTCCTGGGTTTCGAACCAAGTTTTTAGACACTGCACATTATTTTCATATTCTGACCAAGATTCCAGCAAGCCTTCCAATAGCTGGATCTGAACAAACACAGTGAAAGGAAACTTGTGATTTTTATGTTGAAATCAAATCGTGAGAAGGCTAATTAGTCTGGACACTATTTCCTGCACCTTTAGAATTGTTAAAATACCCCCCTTTGTACTTGTATTTTAAAAGATTAATTTTATTAACTGCAAATCAATGTGCAATATTGGTCAGCAAGAGAGAACTAAAATCAGCTTGAAGTAAAGGCAAGGGGAATTTAGATGCATCTTTAAAGAACATACAAAATGTACCAAGAGCAGATAAGAGGGCCAAAGGCAGGTGAGAGCTAGGCCGGGTTCACTGCCATGGTCCTCAGCAGCTAGGGCCCCGTGTAGCCCTACTACTTGTGAGATAAATTTTCCTGACAGAGGGAGCCTGTCTCTGGAGCTTCGTGGAAATGTGGCAGCAGCAGGCCACCTGGCGTACCTTCTCAGTTACCAGACCTTGCAGGATTTGCCAGCTTTTATTCATTGCTCCCAGCTGCTCAGCAAAATCAGTCTTGTCACTGCGCTTGCTCTCCACATCCTGACTGCTGATTTGTAGTACAGACTGGTTCACAAAATCGACCGTCAACTGTTTACAGTTTATGTCTATCTTAAAACCCTAAAAAAAGGAAGAAATAGGAAAACAAGTTTGTACACGTTAAAATGTCTTATCATATGGGAAGGAGGAAAGCCTTAAATGACAGTAGTATTGATATTATCACTTTGCACAAGTGACGTAATGTATTAAATACTGATCCATTATTTTCAGAAGTTGAATTACATATTTGTATATGTTATTCAAACATACACACACAGATATACATATTTAAGCAGAAGATATAGAATTTGGTAAATTACATAACCTGCCTATAAAAATATTTCTCAATTATATTTATTTTATAATACCTAAAATGTTTTCAAATAAAAAAATTACTAAAAATTATTCCTAACACTGGGCAACCTTTCTGTGCCAATTGCTAGGGATGCAAATTTTCTTGTTTTTGCATGCCTATCAGGCCACTATGTATGAAATATATGTTCCAAGATCTAATTTCATGATTTGAGTTTTGGAGTTCTTTCAAATAAAATGGTATAAATATGTAAAAGTTGAAAACAAAAAAAGTATTAATTACTTTATATTTTTGAAGATATTCATGAATTGCTTTGTAACCTATGGCATTTTTTATGTCCTCTTCATCCTTTCGGATAACACTTTCCATCAGAGAAATCCAACCCATGACTTCAGAAATGGCATGGCGGGAAGGCAGCTTGTCCATTTGGAGCTGTCCATGTCAGAGAGAGAACAAGTCCAAGAATTAAATCTAACCCAGTTTTTGCTAACATAGAATACATTAGTTCTTACCCACGTACCAATAGAAATAACACTTGTCATGTCATTTTTAGATCTTAGAAGCTTGAAACATCAGGCAAGCATTGAATAATACTAGTCATTTTATGTGCACTTGACATCTAATACTATAAACATTGTGTAAATATTAACTAATTAATCAAAACACCAGCAAGAAGAAAATAGTGTTCTTATTTTATAGCTAGTTTTATGAGTTTTAAAAATGTGTAACAACAAAACATTTAACAGATGTATTTTATTAATTATCTTGTAAAATCTCTGTGTATTATGACTCAGGAATGTTAAAAAAAGGAAGAAAAACACCACACTACAAGCTATCATTTTCTAGATTTTTTGGCCCGCTAGTATTTATTCCAAAGAGCATAGCCAATTTTCTGAGTCTTTCAAATATACTTAGAATGCTGAATTTTACTTAATGTATCACATTTTTATGCATACACTTATATTGCTTTGAAAGAACAAAGGTAACTACTTTGAAATATTCATAGATCAATTTCTGTGTGGTGGAAATGAACATGAGACTGTCCTGCCCTCCAGGAATGGAGAAATGCTGATTTGGGAGAACTAGGGCATATACACTGAACCCACTCGATGCACAATGGTGAAGGTCAAGGGGGAAAAGATAAAGTGTTTTGGGATTTCAGGGGTGTTTGGTGCATTTGCAGATAAGAAGGGAGCAGTCATGGACCAAATCTTCTTCCCCATAATAGACCCCATATGGGATGAGACTATACCATAACTGGGTCACTTCAAGACATCGCAGTCATCTTGTTTTGTGTAAATACATTCTATGATATTTGTACAATGATAGATGTCCCAAGGACATGTTTCTCAGGACACATCATTGTCATTAAAGGATGTTTGTACTGACATTTAACAAGTGCCAGTTGTGTTCTTGTATGTAGACCTTTTACCAGGTTATGTTATACATCTTCATAACTCCTCATTTAATGTAGCTGCCCTCACTGTATCCAAAAGAAAACAGAGTTTAAATAAAGACAAAGATTCTAACACACATACACACACACACACACACACACACACACACACACACACACACATTAAAGAAGTTTTGGGAAGAAACATTATCTCAGTGGGGATTTGTAGAATAATTTTTAAAATGTAATGCACTAGGAGAGAGAAAAGACAGGTTGTAAGACACAGGTGGTTTAAATTTGTGAGCCCAAACAGATTAATGTAGTTCTCCACTTACTATGACTTACATAAATTATTACTAAATAAACCAATCTTTGTTTCCCTACCTGGTGAAGCTTCTCTTGTATAGCTGGAATATTGGTCAGCAGTTCAGTCCACTGGCCATCAATGTGAGACAGCTCAGTACGAAGGGCAGCTGTGTCCACCTTCTTTAATCGAAGGAGCTGATTTCCTGTGCTTAGGACAGATGATTTCAGGGAAGATTTGGCATCCACTTCTTTAGAAAACTCCTAAAAGAAGTGACAAAGTTTGGATTAGGTTTAATTAGTTAGGTCTGTCATTTCAGTGCACAAAACAATTTTTTTTCCTACATCTTGAGGGAAGTGTTATATAGAACCTTCTAGAAGGAAGCAAAAAAAGTATGTTTGCCTGAAAATGAAGTGAATTGCTACTTGGAACTATTTGCAAAAAAGAATGCTGCGTATAAATAGAGATGAGTCCCATTAGTTTGGTAAGTACTGAACATGAATATATAACATTGATAAATTCTCTACAGCTTAGTTTATTTTTAATATTTATTTTCTGTAGAGGTAGTTGGACACAATAACTCTATTATTTATTTATTTATTATTTGTATGTGGTGCTGAGGATCGAACCCAGGGCTCTGCACGTGAGAGGCGAGCGCTCTACCACCCAACACAACCCCAGCCCCGACAGCTAGTTTTTTAAGGATGCCCAGTGACAGCTGATTTCCTTTGTTCTGGGTATGGGTCAGGCCTGACCTATTGGCCTGAAAACCAAAATCAAATCAATGCTTTAGGCTCTCAAACTTACCAGGAAAGCATTCAGATGATCACGGACCATTTCCAGCTCTTGAGGGACTGTCACAGACTGTTCATTCCAAAATGCTAGCCTGTCTTTTGCAGATTGTAACCAGCAAATCAGATCTGCAGATTCACTTTGATACCTGGGAATATATTAATGAGTCTGTTAAGTAAGCGTTCAACCCTCACCTTCTACTCACTCATGATATTTGCCAATGCAGTTTGAAAACAAGAGACCTGATAGATTCAGAACCAAAGTGCACTAGGTTGATGCTCTGAAATTTTTTTCTCTTAATGTTTATGTCTTGATCAGGTCTGTCTCTCTGCATTTCAACCTCCCATCCCTAAGCAGAAAAAGAAAGAAAAAGAAAAGAAAAACAACTTTCTCTTCCTTCACATTGTTGCTTCTTAGAAATATTAGGTGATGAGTATATAAAGTTCTTTGAAAAAAGGAAGAAAGTATTTCATTATGAAACAGTTAGCCATCTCCCTTTCCTATGTACCTTCCTTTGCCCTGAGAAGCACGCTTGCTTAATCAACATTTTCTCTTCTCTCTCTCCTAAGGCATTATTATGAACACCCAGGTTACAATCATTAGGCAAAGGAGGACAACAGCTTAGAGGTAAGCTGCACCAAGCACCTATACCTCCCTGCTCACTTTGAATTATGTGTTTATACAATTACAAAAGAGTCCAATTGGGGCTTTCCAAACTGTGCAATTTTCCAAACTTGTGTATGTTTTCCAAGTCAAGCACTCTTATTAATATACTGCAGCTCTTATCCCAAAATATGCAAAATAGATATCCTGTTACCTGGTCCAGTGTTTCAAAATTGTTTCCAATCTGTGAAGTTCTTTAGACACTTTGTTGGTATTATTGAGCCAGCGCTCTCCAAGTTGATTTAGTTGGCTTTCTAGATCAGAGCAGCTGATAGATATCAGAAGTCGTTTTCCATCATCTAATACTTGATATAATTTGGGCTGGTATTCATTAAGGCTGGATTTTAAGTGCTAAAATAATGGAAATATTTGGTTAAACTTTGGATACTATATTTTTTGAAAATTACAATTTCACTGGAGTCCATAACATTCTCGTTATCTGTTATTCAAATATAAACTATATGCACCCAATTAACATTGAAAACTTGAAAGTTTCATCAATATCCCAACTAAAAATGTTCTTTTCGTTTTTTAAATTAATTTTAGGTGCATTTAAAATTGTCACACTTAATTAATTCAAGAATAGTATGACACTGATAAAAACTACACAAAATTCTGGTGAAAATGCTTGCCAAATTTTCAAAGTGAATTCTCATTTAAAAAGAAAGAAAGAAAGAAAGAAAGAAAGAAAGAAAGAAAGAAAGAAAGAAAGAAAGAAAGGAAGGAAGAAAGAAAGATGTATTTTTTAATGCTGGGTATAGAGCCTATGGCCTTTGCAAATCTAAATGTTCTACAATTTATCTGCACCCTCAGACCCCAAATCATAATTTTTTGTGTACGTATGTAAGGGAATTGGATCTCAATAAGTAGATGTACTACTGAGCTACATTTCAAGCCCTTTAAGGTTTTTAATTTTGAGACAGGGTCTTGCTATGTTGCTGAGGCTGCCTACAAACTTGTAATCCTCCTGCCTTAATCTCTGGAATCTGGGATTATAGGCGTGTGCCACCATGCCCCACCCCTCACGCCCCTTTATTTTCAACCCAAGGATGCTCTATCACTGGGCTGCAACCCCAGCCTTCATTTTATTTTATTTTATTTTATTTCTATGTTGACACAGTGTCTTACTACACTGCCCAGACTGATCTCAAACTTGAGATCCTCCTGCTTCAGCTTTCTGAGACACTAGGATTGCAGGTTACACCACTGTGCCCAGCCAAAAAGACTTTTAAAAATATTCTACTAGAAGTAACACAGACAAAACTACCTTTTTAAAACAATATCAATAATGTAAAAGAAAAGTATAACTATTTGATCACAAGTTTGTTTAGATTCTGCTAAAATGACTGGGAAGATTCTAAAGGAAACATGGCCACCTGTGCCATGGGGACCCAACCTGGTAGAGGCTTGTGCGTTCCGTGAGCCTGTCCTCGCTCTCCTCCACCAGGCCCACGCTCGGGATGCTGTTTTCCACCACCTCCAGCTGCCTGCTGAGTGCTTGGCGGTCCTCGTCCAGATGGGACCATGTCTAGAAACGCAACATCAGTCTATGAGCAGAAGAACCCTCCTTAGGGAACATTATTCCTCCTTGTGCACAAAATATATGCTTGACAGATTCTCTTTCAGGCTACGTAGGGTTTGCTTTGGGCAGCAAAAGATGGCTTTGAAGCCAGTAATCAGATGGCTGCCCTCAAAAGTATTGTAAATGGATACTGGTGACTGCCACTATTACCTCGATCACCATGAACGATACTAAATCTCTGGACTTTCATCAGAAAATTAAAATGGGAATCACTACCTTCTCCATCGCTGGTATTAATTATAGATGGAGCAATGCATGTAGTGTCACTGGTGTCTGGTGTGCCTCGTTTCATGCTTTACCCCAGGAAGGAGTTAAGCATAAGGATAGGCATGTTTGCTTTTCATGAACTGAGTGAACTAAGCATAATAGATTTGTAAATAATACTTAAAATGCAGACATTTAAAAATATAAATATCTACTATAGATATTCTGTTAAAGAAAAATATCAAATGACTTATTCCTAAATTCAGACTTTTTTTTTTATTTGAAGCTGGAAAAGACTTTTAAAATAAATGTCAGTTGAAGTTTTTTCTCATAATTTATAGTGTGGATCAGCAGTTTTTCGATATGCATTTCCACTCTGATGTGCTGCTGGAGTGGCAACAGAGCATAACAGTAAAGGTCCATACTTTTCCCAAATACTAAACAATTGCCAGATCCAGTAGTGAATAAAAAAAAAAAAAAAAAAACTCAAAATCCCTGGCTCTCTGGAACCTACATCCTAGAGAAGGGAGATAGGCAATCCACAATAAAAATAAACTTACAAAAATACAAAGAGTAAATTTCAGGGCATACAGAGTTCTTGGGCTGTGGAGGAATAAGTTTGAGTTGAGCAGGGTGGGGGAGTCTGGGTATGAGCACGGGATGCTGTGGTTAAATGGCACAGTCTGGTCAGTTTCATTGAAAACACTCTTTTCAGTCAGTGAAACCAGGCAGAAACGGTGTGACTGCTGACTGTGCTCCCAGTGAAACTCGTGTCTTGGCAAGACACTGCTCCCAGGCTCACTCCTAAAGTAGTGGTTCATGATATATCTTAGAGGGTTGTGTCACACTTGGATGCATTCTTATAAATGTGAAATGCCTATCTCGGTTACTGACAGAGCACTTAACTGTGACTGTTACACAAGATTTCAAATGTTAACTTTGAAAAATTTGATAAATTTCTTTCCAAATTTTAGCACTTTGGGGAAATCCATGCTTGGAATTTTCGGAGTTAGCTATCTGTGATGATGCTGGCCCAGTGAAGAAGGCAAGATTTAGAAAAACGTAAACATGAGATGTAGGTAATCCACAAAAGGCTGGGGGAGTGGGTGAGGAAGAGAGGGAAGGGGAGAGAGATTATAATCTCTCCAGCTCTCTCAGGAAAGAAGAATGAGAAAGCTGGAACTTCTTGGGGCAATTGATCTCGTTAATGGAAAAAAGGAAGGGACCATGGTATCCATAATTTCTCGAAGTGATACAGGGTTCTATGGCTGGTCAGTGAGGCTCTACTGAGCACCTGTTGGTATTCAAGTTCACACACCTGTGGTGCACATCTGTGTGACTCGAGAGCAATGCTCTAGAAGCTTTTTCTATATAAGGCCAGAGAGTAAACATGTTAGCTTTGGAGACTGTGCAGTACCTATTGCAACTACTCACATCTGTCCTGGTGGTGTGAAGGCAGCCACAGATAAAGTATAACCAGAGAAAACTTTTTATATGTTCCAATAAATTTTTACAAAAACAAGCAGTACGTCATATTTGGCCCGCGGGCCAATCCCTGTTCTAAGTCTGAAAGTTGGTTACAATTGAGATCCCTCTTCTATCTATAGCATGGAGTGTGCTTCCTTCTCTGCACAACTTTCCATTTTGTACTATGTTTGGCCATTGCTTGCCTGTTGCCTCACTAGACCATGAGCTCACGGAGGGCAGTGTCCCCAGTGCCTGGAAATCTGGTAGCAGCTTGATAAAGGCTGAATGAACAAATACTTGATTCATTTATTGGTGATGAATGAGGGTGACTAAGTTAATGCAAAAATGAAATTTCATAGTATCCTTTTGTGATTAGCAGGTCAGCAGATTCAGACCTACAACTAAGGCAGATATTAAAAATGGCTTCTCTGATCTGAACCCAGATTTTCTGATTTCAAACCAGTGTTCTTTGGCTGCTACTAAATGAATCCTTGATTTTCTGCTTTTTGGAGCAGAAAAAAATGGACCCAGGTGGCTGAGCTCTGGCTTCTGGATCCTAGTGACAGGTCTTATCACAAAAGCAATTGCACTGGGGACAGAGCCAGAGGTATATTTTTACATTTTTTTTTCATGCTTTTAATTAGGCTTTCAGTTTGAATATTAAACCCCTAAATCTCTTCATGCAGTCTGAGGCCAGTATTCACCCAGCTGACTTACAACATGGTACAGCACATACCCACATGTAAATGGGAACTACAAGAGGATCAAGGCATCACATAGCCATAAAAAAAAACACAATACTGGACCAAATGGCCCAGCCAGCTCCAAGGTTACAGGAGATAAACTTCATCTCTCCCTGAAGGTCTGCCCTGCAGCGGGGAAGGTGCTGCATTGGCCACAGTCTCACCTCTAGAATGTACTCCAGCTCCACGCCTCTCTTGTGAGCCCCCTTCAGTACAGCGGATGCCTGAGCCATCAGCTCTGTGTGGAACTGGGTTTCTCTTGGGACTGCAAAGCTGATGATCTTTCTGAAGAGTGTTTCTGTCAAGATCATGTGCGATTCCAGGCCCTGAAAGTACTCCTGCAATTTTGCAGGTAGAAAGAGGTCAGCAATTCATTCAGACACTACTTCCAGATAAACATTGCTCCAAAGATGAAAGCTGACGAGGCTCATTTAATAGATGGGTGGTACCCTTCCACCTGTTCTGTTCTCACCTCATTCTTGGCCCGGGTACGCATCACTTCCTGAAGAAGCTTCCTGACCAGACAGGGGTTCTGGTCTCCTGCCTGGCCTCTTCTCCCCATCTAAGTGCATCCTGTACACTACTGTGTAGTAGCCACAATGGCCTCCAAGCCAAACTCTTCATAGATGACCAGCTGCTTAACAAAATCTCCTCTGCCCTCTAATACCTCATCCCTTGCACTCTGGCCTTCCTTACTTCCCTGACACTGTCCCTCACTAACCCCACCACACCAGTGGCCTGCTGGATTCTTTGGCCATACCCTATCTCCAGTCCCTCACACCCTATCTCCAGCCCCTGTTTAACTCTGTTCTTCTCAAGATGTTCTCACATAACACAGTTAATGACTCTCCGTCCATGGCTGGGTCTGAGCACTACTTTCTGAACTTCCAAACTATTTGCTGTACTTATTTTTTGCTTCCAAACATAGTTTGATGTTCACCGATTAAATATTTAAAATTTTTCTTCATATTTTACCTCCACAGTATCGAAGGCCTTGTGTGACATTATGAACATCTTTGAAATACTACTTGTCATGTGTAGTAGATTCTGGAAGATGGAAATAGGCCTTATTCTATTTTCTATACCCAGCACCATGGACAGAATTATAGAACTGGAATGCTGAGAATGGATGTTGGATGTTGAATGAAAGCTGATAAGAACATACACCATTAATTGTGTGTTTACTGCTTGCTGGGTGCTCCATTAACTCGTACCTGACTCATGTCATCCTCATGCTAAACCCATGGCTCTCTGAGATGGGTAGCTTTGTTTCCATATACAGAGGAGAACAGCGAGCTACCCTGCCCCTCCAGGTAGCTCACTCACAGATGCCCAGCTAGTCACAGCAGAGCTGTGATATATCAACCGCTATATCTACGCTCCCTGCCAACACTGTAGAACTCTTCCTCAGAACATGGGCTTGTTAGTGGAAGCTAGATCTTTATTTTTAACCCACAATTATTTTATCAAAGAATCTTAAAGTTGGAAGAGATCTTGGAGGTTGTTTAGCCAAGATGTGCAGAGAGCTGAGATTCCTCCTCCCTCAAGCTCCCTCCCTACCCCCCATCCCTAACCCCCATCCCACCCCGACAGCCTTGGCTGGACTTCTCATGACCATGGAGGCTTCTGCTCAGGGACAGCCTACTCCTTTCAGAGTTTGTCTTCTACTGAGCTTTATTTCTTTGTTATTTTTATTCATTGATCCTAGCTTTCCTTCTGGAATAACTCAGAATGATTTTTTATGGCTATGGTCAGATTTGAGAAAAACCAGCTGTGAACTTTAAAGCAATGTTTTCAAAGCCAAATGATAAAGCCTTAATAAATCATAAAACTTTGGATAAAAACCTCTGGGAAAAAAAAATAGCAAGAAATCCCAATTCCCTTCCCCCAGTTCCCAACATCTACCAATGTAAACCACCAGAGCTACATCATGGTAGAATATGTTAACCACCTACAACCCACAGGGATGTATTTGCTTGTTTGTTTCCTTACAGGGAATTCCTGTGGCCTGGGAAGCTAGGTTTCTGGACTTGGAAACTTTCCATGGTCATTGCTAAGGAATGCAAGCGTTAGTTGTGGTGTGTATGTTAAACAGGTCTTCTTTCACTAAGCACTACTGTCCAACCTGAGTTTGGCCCACACAGATGGTGAAATCTCAGGCTTACCAAGTTTGATTATGAAGTAATTGGACTCAGTGTCCCCAGGAAAATCTCCAAGGTTCCCAGCAACTGAAGAAGCATGTGTTTAAAGGCAGAACTGAATGACGCATGTAGAGGATATAAACCCCAACCCAGGCCTGAGCGGGCAGCTCTGCATTCCCAGAGCAGAGCTGGGAGTCCTAGGCCAGGGCAAGAGAGGGCAGAGACAGCCCCAGGGCTAGATGAACAAATGACCACAAGAGACGTACAGGAAAAAGTAGAGTTAAAAATGAAGCTGGGATCCTCTGAAGGAGTCCTTGAGTTTCTCCTTGGTTATGGTTAATGTAAGAAGAAAGCCTTTAAATCCTAGTGTGTAACTGAGAAGCAAAACTACTTGTAGTTATTCTTTTAATTTACAGAATTATAGAAATATATAATTAAGTTAATTTAATTTACAAAATCATAGAAACACTATAATTTCTCTGTGTTACTAAACGCTAGTGGGTTTAAGATACATTTTTAGTGATCATTATAAAGAATAAATCATGTAAATAGAAATTTATAAAAGACTTAGGATAGTAGGTGTTACTAAATATATATCAGGACTTGAGAATGTTCTCACAATCACATTTTCTTTCCCTCTTTCTCTTACCTTATGTTTGTGGAGCAGTTGTTGGATTTCCTCTTTGGAAGACACAGTGATTTTCTGGTCCCCTGCCATCTTCTCTCGTCCGGTTTCTAGCAGGTCAGCCAGATCTTGCAAGGCCCTTTCATACTGGCTCTTGAGAGCAAGATTTTGGTTCAGACCACTCTTCCGAGAGCCAATGGTCATCATCAGCTCATCATACATGTCCTAAGACACAGAGATGGTGACAATCACTCTCAGTTGACAGTCTGGCACCTTGTTCAGTGTGTGCTACTTGCCAGGTCCACTACCTAACCAATGAAGCTCTTTCTGCTATGACCCACAGGTCTCCTCTGCATGTAGATCACCTTCCTGTCTTTCTTATGAGCCTCGTTTGGAAGACTTCTTTCAAAAACTGTAAGCTCTTGACTTCTGTTCCAGTGCCTACAATATGTGGTTTACAGACCTGTGGCTTTACAATGACTTCATACAAGTTCGCTTAATTAAATTTATTAATTTAATAAATTAATTTTGCTCAGTATTCTGTTTAGTTTTTGTTTTAATTTAATTTTGTTTCATATTGATAAGCAATAAAGCATAAAAGAGGAATTGAAGAAAAAAGAACTGCATTCACGAGAATTTAAGGATGGAGTCAGTGGAGCAAAGGATAAAATATGCAATAATGTGGAAATAACTATTTTGGAGAAAAGTAAAATCAGAGCCTTACCAGGTGCTATACACCAGAATACAATTTAGATGGACTTGAAAATAAAGACATAAGGGGGAAAAAAGCTAAAAATCTAAAAAAAAAGTATGCCTATAAAAAAATAAGCTCAATATTTTAAGATTCCAAAGGACATAAAAAAGAGTTTCCTAGAGATGGCGCAGGAGACAGATTTGACAACTCTATTCTCAGGAAAGCCAACAGTCTGCAATGAGATGTGGGCTGAAAATGGTGAAAAAGTGTTCGTGTGGCTGAGGGGGTGTCATAGAAAATACAATTTTAATTTTTACAATGTTCTCAGCATTTATATAATTTTAGAATAATTGAATACAGTATCCTTAACATTTCTGTCTGCTAAACGATATCAGATTTGGGATTGTCTTTGAAATAAAGAGCTAGAGAAACAGAGGAGTTCGATGTGAGCAGAAAGAGTTGAAGACTTAAAAGGGCCATGTTTTCGCCAAATGTGGTGAGTAAATAACCATTTAATCTGGGAAGACATTCCAGGAGACGATGATGTGCCAAACAGAAAATTTACTGGAAGCACATGGACCTGCTCAGTGCATCATCTCAAGGATGAGCAGCCAGAAGATTCAGCCTGGAAAAGTTCAGCCTTAATGCCGATTTGCAGCTGTGATGTTGGACTCTTACACCTGACACTAAAGCTCTGGTGGGAAACTATCTAAAAAGTGCAAGGCAAAGCTTTGGGATTATGACACTGCAATGCTAGATAAAGGAATGGGGCAGTTAAAATGGAAATGGCCTTTTGCTTCTAAGAGCTATTTCATGTTCTCCAAAGAAGGAACTTGTGACCTTGGACTTGACTCATACTATATCCTCAATTGTTTTGCAATAGACATTCAGAGAAACCCTATGTGTGTGTGTGTGTGTGTGTGTGTGTGTGTGTCTTTGTGTTTGTGTGTGTGGTTGTGAGAGAGAGAGAGAGAGAGAGAGAGAGAGAGAGAGAGAGAGAGAGAGAGAGACTCTGACTGTACGTGCCTGTGCATAATTTTTTCTTAATATAACATAACTACATTGTCAGATGCTAAATTTCACTGGTCAAGTATCTTACAATTGTCTTCCCACCCTGATATCAGACTTTTGCTTGTATCTGATCTAGAAAAGCAAATTATCTCCAAATATTATTCTCTGTTCCTAACGATGCCAGGAAGTCTATTTAGATTTCAACCACTTTCTACTTTTTCAATTTTTCTCTTTTGCTGTTGTTCTAGAATTGAAACAATGTCTCCATTCTGCATGTATAGAAAAATAAGATACAGTTTTTTAATATTAAAAAACCTTTTTTTTTTAAAAAAAAAGTATTACTTCAATACTTGGGGAGATAATGAAATATAGTCCTATTCCCGTTTCAACTTATCTAAGTAAGAGTGGTCATAATTTTATCTTCTAGAGTCGAAGACAGTAAGTTACTATTGAACTAGATCATAATATTTTTAGCCACCAGAATAATAATGCAAATATCAGAAAAAAATGTGAATCTTAGAAGTATGTGAATGTAATTCATTTTATTGCACTAAATATGACAAAAGCTTAAGAAAAGTTTCTAAGACTTACATGGAAGAAAGGTTGAGACCTAAATTTGGGGTCTTATAAAGAAAGCCAAGGAAGGGGGCTGGGGTTGTAGCTCAGCAATAGAGTACTCACCCTGAATGTGGAAGGCACTGGGTTCAAACCTCAGCACCACATAAAAATAAAATAAAGGTATTGTGTCCACCTACAACTAAATAAAAAACCTAAAAAAAAAGAAAGCCAAGGAAATAGAATAATATTTTATCAACCCTGAGTTAGAATGTACCTCTGCACCTGGACAGAGTCCACGAAAGACCGTACCTGGAGCTTGGAGAGTTCTTGCAGGGAAGCCTGCTCCATCTGCAATTTGTCACCACGCCTTTTTAATTCAGCGATTCCTGCATCCAGTTCCTTTAGTCCCTCTTCCGCCTGTTGTATTGCCTAGGTAAGATTTATGTCATTTCATTAAACTCCTAAGGACAATTCCACCCCCACCCCCACCCCTGCACAAAGTCTGATTACTGTGGCTCTATTTGTTCTTCTTCCCTCTACAAACAAACACAAACAAACAAACAAACAAAAATGAGTCACATCAACAAAACATAAAAAGCATGGTCATATTTTCAAAAGAGAAGAAACCCCTTTATTACAGCACAGCCCTACCTTTTTAGAGATAAGGAGGTAGGAAGGATGTGGGGTTGAGGATTGGGAGAAGGGCTGGGTGAATAGAAACACCTGAACAGGAAGCAAGATGTAGAATATGTTGGCAAAAGTATCTGCGTAACATTTTCTAGGGTATCATGTCTTGTTTCCTGAAATGCAGCGGGAAGCACCTTTGGAGAGAGACGCAGGGAGGCAACAGGAGATATCTGACAGCGCGGTGAGGAGGCTCTCTCATTGTTGTAAAATGGAAAATAAACCAAGCAGCAACTAGCAAAGTGGCTGCCATTGCAGAGCTTTGTCTTTAGTAGAAAAAGCACAAGATCTCATCCTGGACCTCAAGGAGCTGATGGTCTGGTCAGGAAGACAGAGGAAAACAAACAAGGCTGAACACAATTAAGTGCTAAACTTTATGGTGCAACCCTTCTCCACTAAAGGAGTCTGGAGAAGAGACATAACAGACCAGCAAATCCTGGGCTAAGTAGGCTCTTGGAAGAAGTGCAATATCAGTTGTCCTTGAAGGCTGAAAAGAACCTGAACTCCAGATGGCAGATGAAGCACGTGTGGTGTGTCCAATATTTTTTCTTTCCTAAAATTTCATTGCAATCACACCAAACATTTTGCTTGCTAGTTTTTGGAGTGTTACCCCCATAAATCCACAACGGCAAGGGAACAAGAAGATAATACCAACAAAATCCTGGAAGCTGAAATTGGGAAGAGCACATGAAACATGAACTTAGAAAGTGTGGGAGCTTAATCCTAATCTTACAGCAGATCCACACCACTAGATTCAGAAGATCCACACCATCAAATTTAGAACCATGGGAATCTCAGGAACTCTGAGTCAAGGAGGAGGGTGCTAAGAAAGAGGGCTGGTAAGAAGCTACCTGAAGAGCAGTTAAATCCCCAGGTCCCCTCCTCACTCCACACTGCCCCTTCCCCTCCCTGGTGAAAGACTGAACAGTTCATTTTCTGGGAGAAGGTAAAATAGAGAGCGTAAGTGCTTGATTGAAAACGGGAATAAAATGATAAAATGCCATATACAATGCTCAAGTCTTTTTCTCTTTCAAGAACTGCCATGGACAGTAGTATAGATTGAAGGGAAGACCAGTAGAGAAGCCCTAAAAAATTGGACACAAAGATTTTCCAAAATGGTCCCCACACATCACCCTTCACTATCTCAAACTTGTCAAGCTCCATCCTTAGTTAAAGTTCCCATTCTGCTGTTTTGTCCTCCTCAACCTAAATGTAAACAGACAATAAAACATGCCTGTATACCTAAGAAAAACCTCCAACATGAAAGACAGAGAATGACATAAGTCAACAAATAAAAACAACTCGGAGCAAAACAGATTATACAGAAAAATTTCAACCAACAAATAAATCATTAATGTACCCAGAGAGATTACAAAAGATAATGCACTCATTAAAAAAAGAACAGGATACTATAAAAAAGGATGATTCAGAGAATCAAAATAAGCTTGGGAAAATTAACCACAAAATAAGAAATGGATGGAGCTGAAACTGAAGAAGAGTCCCTGAAAATAGAGCAAAAGGGCAGAAAGAGAAAAAGATTTCTTGATTAAAAATATTAGAGGATTGGACAAAAATATCCAATATATGATTAAAAAGGGAGACATACAAACTGAAGAAATAAAAAAAAATATTAAATAATTGATTAGAAAAGTTTCCAGAATGGAAAGATGAGAATTTTGCCAAATTAAAAAAGCCCATTGAGTTCCCAGCCCAATGGATAAAAATAGACCCTCCCCCAAGGCATGTGATTGAGAAATTTCAGAGCACTGGGGATCTTAGGGAGTCGGGATGATTTTTAGATTCCTCAATCTGACACTGGAATCTAAAAAAACAATGTAGTCAAAGCTCCCAAACTCCAAAAGAAATTTCTAAGCAAGAATTCTATAAAGTGCCAAACAATCAAATGTGAACATAGGATAAGAATATGTCAACATGCAAGAGCTTGAAAATATAGCTATCATGTACACTTTCTTAGGAAGCATATGCACTAATAAAACAAGAAAGCAATCTAACAAAAAGAAAGGCTCAGGACTCAGCAAAGAGTAGATGCGGTAGAGGAAGAAGTGTAGGCACAGCCTAAGAAGACAGCTATGCACTAAGCTCACCTGCAACAGGTGTGTTCTAGGGGGAGCCCTGTGACTCAGGTGAGGAGCAAATACCCTGAGGAGTGGCATTGCATGCCTTCTGCTATTTTTACCTTTTTAGTCCAAGAAGGATAGGAGTGGAATTAGCACACTCATGAGCTGCTTTCCATTTACTCAAATAGATTGTGATTTACTCAAATTGTGTTTATTCAGTGACATTTATTTAGTTATATTGGTCAATAATTAGTAAAAAAATGTTACTTGTGATCACATCTATCTTCTTTTTCACATAAGAAGTCTAACACAAGATATCACCACGGGTGTTCAAATCTCATTTGGAATCACATGTTATTTATAAACAAAAAAAGTAAAAGATCTTTTCATGTGGAAGATATAATATAACAATGATTTTTAATTGGGGGTAAATGAGAAATCTCTTCTAAAATCAGATGAAACTAAGGTCAATAAAAATGCAGATTCACATGGTATTCTGCAAATGATTTCAGGTCTCCCTCTCACATATGTATTGTGGGAGATTTCTATTGCAGGTTATTCTTTGTGGTTTACCCAAAGATCCCTTGGAGTCCACAGAAATGAGGTAAAAAAATTCCACTCAACACACACTTCCCATCATGCCTAGTAGCTGATGTTCTCTGTAGTGTCCTTCCCATTTCTTGACCTCTCTCTGTTTTCATTGTCAACACCCTGGTTCACATTCTCAAACTTCCTCCTCAGTGCAGCTTCCTGCCTCCTAAGCCTGCTGCTGCCATGATGGCCATCCACAAAAGGGACCTGGAACGGACATCCATTCTTCCTCTCCAACGTCCTCATGGCTTTCCTCTGCCAGGACTCTCCAAGGTGAGTAAAAGTACCCGGAAGATTGCAAGTTGATCAACCAGGATGAAACACTATGCATTTGACCACCATCATTCTTAATTTTCATTTTTGTATATGCTTTCTGAGATAGCATGGTGCCTGCTTATAATTTATAAGTAAATATGCATGTAGTTGTGGTGTATATCTATTTATTATTCTTAGATAATGGGGTATATAATCAATGAATTGTAGAGACCCCTGGTTTATAGAATAATCAAACTATATGACATTCTGCAGGCCCTCCAGATTACTTCAAGTTTACTCATGCGATCTTATCTCTTTTCCATAGTTTTCATCCGTGCTGAATTCAACTGACTGGATTACCTGTGTTTCCTGAATTTATGCCTTTTTTCTTGTTGGACTTTGGTACCTTCCTTCTAACTCACTATGTGTCCAAATCTCCTGCATGTCCAATTTCCCTCTACAAAGTCTTCCCAGACCCTCTATCTGCTGGAGGTAATTTACCCCCTTCTGAATGTCCAGAGTTCTTTCTACCATTCCAAGGACAGCCTGACCTTCTGTCCTTGGGAACATGTTTAATCACATTTTTGGGTAGCAAACTTCTTCAGATCAGCATCTGTCACTGACACCTTTACCTATCTTACATTTTCTAGGTCCACACAGAAGTGACAAGAGTCAGTGTCACCAGATATGATATTCAAATCCAGCATTCAAAACGAAAATATATGATAAACAAAAAATGCCACAGTAAGCCATTAATCTTTCATAGACTCTTTGAAATGTCATAATACACCAGATATTTGTGCATTTGCTTTTCTAGTAGAAGGCAGCTGCAAATACCTCTATTTGTTCTGCTACAGGCTGTTCAAACACATTTGCCAGTTTCTGCAGAATGATGTATTTATTGTCAGCCAATGATGTAAATAGCACCTTCAGGTCATTCTAAGGAGGAAAACAACAGGAAGACTTAGCATGTGTAACAGAGAATTCAAAATGATCCTAAATATAATATAGATTTCTAGAAATTATACCAAGTTATCCCTTGGTATCTGTAGGAATTGTTTCCAGGACCCCCCACCCCTCAATACGAAAATCCAGGGATGTTCAAATGTCTTACAGAAGTTGATGAAAAATTTGCATATGACCTGTACACATCCTCCCAAACACCAGATTACTTATAATACCTCACATGTAAATGCCATCACAGAGGAAAAGCACACACGAGTGCACACAATTGTTTCCCCAAATATTTTCAATTAGTGCTTGATTGAATCAGTGGGTGTATAACCCACAGATATTCAAGGTTGAGGGTAGTTGTGTAGGATTTAATTTTCAGGAGAAACAAAAATGTTTCATGGGAAGGTAAAAGGGACTAGTAACTGTTTACCTTGGGGCTAAAATTGATTTTTTTTTTTTTTTTTTTTTTTTGGTGGTGCTGGAGATTGAACCAGGGCCTTGTCCCTGTGAGGCAAATACTCTATCAACTGAGCTATATGCTCAGCCCTAAAACTTGTCTTTTGAAGAATTTACTACACAAAGCATTTTCCACATAATGAAAGGGAGTTGACATATATAAGTAGTTAATAATACTGGTCTTCCTAATTTTGTTAAAT